>NC_092590.1:8595454-8898484 GCF_047663525.1 Anas platyrhynchos
ATGCCTTTGCAAGATGGTATATTTAAAAGAAAAGAACTGTTGTTAAATAATTTTTTATTTAACATCTTATTTAAGTCTCTTCTTGGGATTCAGTAAGGCTTCATACAATAGTTAAAATAATTTCTTATAGCTTCCAAAGTGTTGCAATGTTTGCAAAGCATTGCATTACCAGTATTAGAAGGTACATATGCAGAAGTTAAATTGCAATAAAAGAACCGACTCATTCAAACAATTCTGGGTGCACGAAGTATTGGAGAAACAGCAGGGATTACCTTCCCAGAAGGTCTGCTGGTTTGGGGGTGTAAATGAAACCGAATGCTGTGAAACTTGCTCCAGGAGCTGCATTCGATGGATGACCACCTCATTCAAAAGCACAAAGGACCACTTGATTCGCCTATGAGGGAAAGCCTGTCCTTTAAAGTCTACTGCTTGGTCTACTGAGTCATCGGTTATACTAAACTTTTATGGGGTTGATTCCAAAATCTCGTCACTGTATGCCGCCTGAAATTCCCCGGTATGTGGAAATGCTCTTTTCTGAAATAAATTCATATTTTTAGTAATGCAAAACATTCGGGAGATGATAACTCAGATGACCAATCCAAACATTTACACAGTGGTAATCGGGGTATTTTCGGAGAAGAAAGACACAGATGAAATTAATACAGAATGGTGTTACATGTCATAAAGTATAATAGGAAGCACAGTGGTTGAAAATGATACTGTTTAAATAAACAGCTTTTCTAAATTTGCCTTGGAAATACTTGTTTTTAAAAGATACATATCTAATATATTCTACTTTTAGAATTGTACTTTTTGACAAAATATTCTGGTTCCAGTATTCCTGGAAATATCAGAACCTAGTGCATTTATTTCTTAAGAGGAAACAAAGAGAAATGTAATGGAAAGAGCAAGATTCCTTTGAGACTGGTCCATTTTCCCATAAAAAATATTGGGATGAAAAGCTTCTTTTTTCTTTTTAAGCCTACAATGAAAAAAATGTGGAGTACTCAAAAATCCTTTTATGGATTCTAAGCAGAAGCCTTCTCCCACACCACGATTTATCACAGATAGGAAAAGTATTTGCTTTGGGAACCTGTATTTGCTCTTTTATCAGTGGGTTACTGCCACATTCATCCTTCGCAGCTTTCACGCTGGTGTGTTTAGTTCTCGCTCATCCATCTCTTTGCGATGTTATAGTTTTCAGTTTTGTAAACTCCTTAGCGTATAGAAATCTAAGCTCCCAGGACTCTGAATTAGACTGGAACTCAATTCATCTGACAGACATTGGAAGCCCGGGCTGCAATTCCCAGTTCGTTTCAATATGTAACAACCATTTAACCTCCTGCCTGTACTTCTGCTTGCTGACAAGGTGCTTTTTAGGCAGTACAAGTCAGTCAACCTTCAGATCAGAAGCATGTGGTGCCCCTCCAGCAGGCAAACATTTTCCACCAACGTTTTGAAGAGAAAAAAAAAATCTAAATAAATAATCTCCGAGGTTGAAAAGAGCCTATTCACCAAACATTGGTAAAGCAATTCCACAGTAAAAATAAATGTTCAGCAAAGTGATCTTTCATTTGAAAATTGGATCCAGATTTTACAAACTGAGAGGGGTGAACAACTGCGTCAAATGCAGGGCAACACAGTTTGTCTACAAAGTGTGCTGCCACAAAGTGCTCATGTTCTGCTCATGGAGAAATGCAACCTGGCAAAAAGTAATCACTTTGTTTATCAGCAAACTGTTGAAATCACAGTACCGTGAACTCCATCCCTTATGTAATATGTATATGCCTGTATATGTACCATCTCCCAGCTGGTTCAGAATAATACAACTCACTAGAGATTCATTTGGCAACACATGGTTTTGAAAATGAAGAGTTCTGTTCTTTGAAAAAAGATGGTAAAATCATCTGGTGCTTGGAAGGCTACAGAAATTGATCACAAAGGGAGATCCGTGGAAATCGAGCATTCAATTCCCTGTTTATCTTTTGCTCTCACATAGTTGTTGCATGGTAGGATTCATCACAATTGCCTCACACATTAAAAAAATTAAGTTTCAGCAGTGCAATATTTATAAATTTGTGATGTTTATGAGAGCTAAATCCAAATTCATTGTGCTCCAGGCTAAGGGGAATTTATGCTGCAATTGACTTAGAGAGTGATCAGTCAGGCTGTGGAAAAAAAAAATTCAGAAAGTGACTAAAGCATTTCTAGCTTTAAAATCTTCTAAGAATTTAGCCAAGGACTTAATTTTAGAAATGGTATAGAAAGGAGAACGTCTGTGTTTTCCACTGGAATGGCTTTTTTTTGTTTGTTTGTTTTGTACGTTACAGCTGACTTAAAACTTTATGGTCATATACATATATGTGCAATATATACTATTTACAGCCTATGGATTAAGCAGGAAGGTTGTAAGTTATTTTCTGGTTCTTACCTCTCACAAACTCACAAAAGGACATATTCTTGGGAAGTTTGATAAATGCATGAAACCTTTGGATTTTGTTACGAGGGAAAAAAAAAAAAAAGCCTTCCAGAAATTAGATCTCTTCAAAACTTAAATTATTCATGATGCTAAACATCAGTATTCAGTCTTATTCACTGATCAAAGAATAGCCATTTTTTCAAACACTGTTAGATAAGAAGATAAGTTTGAAGTTTGGAATTCAAGTAAAATTATTCTGAATCATGTTTCTTGAAAAATGGCATAACCTGCTTTCATGTGAATTGTTTCCCAGTGTCTAAATTTAGTCAGCTCACAAAATAGGCTGAGGATGATCTCATCCTCTGGAGATTAAACCTTTCCTGGGATCAAGCTGTGCACTTTTGCTGGTTCGGTCACCACCAGTAACAATAATTCTGCGATTGTCCTTTTGGTCAGGAATGTTGCTGGTGCTGCACATGCCAGAAGTGTTTTCAGGCACTGTAGCTGGATGCAGGTTAGCAGGAGTGCTAAGTGTGGGAAACGTTTACTCTCTTAAGAAAATTCAGAACCCTACTGATTCGGGATAGATCTGATGGGACAGTTTAACACAGCCCTTTACATCGGCTGCCTGATTTCAGGTAGAAAGGCTAATTAAGACTTAGCGGTTTCGTACCTCCATACTAGTGTTTCTTAGGTTAAAAACAAAACAAACAAAATCTGTGATAACAGTTCTGTTTAAACAGAGTTTGAAGAGAAAAGCTTTGTTGTTAGCATGATGTGTATAGAGGGCAAATAATATTTGCCCTTCTCTTCCCCCTAACACCTTTGTCTTTGGCCATCGCTCCCTGGTTTGTGGACTGGACTTGTCTTGCTTCTATAAGGTGGTTTTCCTGCTATCGTGTCTTCAAAGCAATGGGCACCGTGTCATTTTCTTTTGCTACAGCCGTAGGCTTCATGAGGAGAACCACATACGTGAGTCTCTTTGGAGAAAGGTGATTCTCTCTGCGTTAGGACTTGGAGGAGCAGTAAAAGCATTTCCTGAGCACTGTTGATTTGGAATGTGGTTCCTGTAGAATTGCAGCTTACCATGCTGCCTTCTTAGAGGAAAACTAACTCAGGTGAGAACAAAAACAGCAAAAATACACGTGCTCCAGCCCCAAACCTGCTGACGTTAGCCTAGCTTCAAATGATTGCAACTTGCAGGTACTGCTTTGACTTTGACTAAGGTGTCCCAAAAGAAATAAGTACAGTAACAATAAATGCAACATTGCCATCATGTCCCTATGCAAGAGGTACAATCTGACTACTTGGTGTAATTTGGCACATGCCTGTAGAAATCCGTGGGTGATTGCCAATTGCCACCAACACAAAATCTGGCCCTGCAAATATCTTCTTTTGAATTCTGTCATTCCCAGACTGTAATGCCGGAGAACAAACCTGCATTAAGTGCTTTCTCGTGCAAGTGTGTATCTTGGCAGATCTAGTGCAAAACAGTAGTTGGGGATATCAGCCAGCCTCCAACGTCTCCTTCTGGAAAGCTGTATGTCCATTGAACTTGCCATGCCAAACGCACATTGTCTTTGTCCTACTCCTTGGCTTTGGTGCCAAATTTTAAACCGTGGCTATAATGCTTGTTTGCTTGTTTAGCTCCTTTCTAGCTGGTGTTGCTTCTGACTCATGCTCATCATGAGAAGGCATTGGAAAACACAGTCGTCAGTTGTATGGAATTATTTCCCAACATCTTCCCATTTGGTAAGACAAGGATGGGATTGATAAAACAAAGAAATGTCCATTCGTCACGCGGTGTCGTGACCCACGGGGTGAATTTGCGCGGTGTGACATCAGTAGGTTTTCAAACTAAATCAAGGAGATATTTATCAACACAGCTGTTTTTGTGATACTGAAAAAAGGATAAATAAGTGTAAAGGAACAGCTTTTTAATATTCTTCTAGGAGAATCTAAATCCCATATTTTCCAACAACGTGAATGCGGCTCCGTTTGAATGCTAAACCAGAAAGGTTTATAGTGCATATGGTACCTATTTGAATTTTTTAAATGTCTAATTTCTGCTGTGGAAATGGAGGCCAGGTTGAGTTATTTATTGTGGGATGCAGAAGGAAATCACGACCCTTTGCAGGGACACGTTAGGATCCCTGCGCCATTCAGCCAGTTTTCTCCTGTCACACCTACTTAAATTTTCAAAAAGACGCTTTAATGTATTGAGTGTGCTCTGGATCATGCTAGTTCCTGAGCACTTATGACAGCTTTCAGAGATTGCTGGTGGCTCCCAGTAGATTGTAATTCTAGAAACAGGAGCCTGATGCTAAGCATCACCACCTGTTCCCCATTATTTTCCTTCAGAAGAAAACAATGCAAGGATAAGATTACATACTAATGGAACCCATTTTCACTAAATAGGTACATTTGGTCACATGTAATTTGGTGGCCCATAAAAGAAAAAAAGAAACTAGTAAGCTGTTTTCAAAAGAGAGAAGCAAATAAAATTTAAATGAAGAGTTTCCTAACTACGTTAACCAAACCCAGTTCTCACATGGCAGGTATGCCAATATGCGGTATGTAAGTACATACAGATCCCTTGTTGGAATAGCTGTGTTTTCAATTTGATTTGTTGACATATCCTTAAAGACTTTGGACCTCATTCAGCTCTTTGTAAATCCACCACAGAGCTAGATTTGAACCCTTCTGGCATTTACACTGGAATTCCTATTCCCACTTGCTTAGGACAATGTAGGTCTTGTCTGAAACTGAGGTTCCTCAGCTGCCTCTCAATAGACAGAAATTGTAAGTATAAATAATATTATCAGAAATATACTTGTAAATGATGGAGGTTTGTCATATTTTGTTGTTATTTGCTGTATACCAGGATGGTCCCATGTTATCTCTCTGCTATATGCTCGTGTCATGTGTATATAAGTGAAGGAATTTTAAATATGAAATCATCAGCCTCGCTGTGTACAGGCTTTAGCCTCCCTCCCTTGAAATCCTGAATGCGGTAGCTTTAATACGGAGTCTGTGACACACTGCCTCGTGCTAAATAGGATTTTCTAGGAGAAACTCTCCCTTGAAGTCACCAGCCCTGGTTGTGGATGCAAACCAGTCTCTAAACAGTACCTGAAGCTCATTCTTAGCACTTGTTGTTGTTGTTTTTCCTTTTGTTGATATGATACCTCTAAGGCTGTTATAGAAAAGCAGATTGGAAAAAGAAAAAAGTTTTTTCTTGCTTGTGTTGCTTGGCGATTCTCTTCTGAGAGTCCACATTGGAGAGCTGGTAGGTAGCCTTTCAGTGGTACTGCTTCTTGCAAACTCTTGGGTAGGGTTAAATGTTCAAAAGTGGTTAAAATGTTTTCTGAGTGTGTTAATTCCTGAATTTCGAAAACAACATCCTCTCCCTCATGCTGAATTTGGTAGTTACTTGGAAATTGAAGGGTCGCGGCACCTTGCTAAGAGTTGATAGCAGCAAACACTTGGTCAGGCGTGCTCGGGAGGTGCTGTGCCCTGCTGTGGGGTGGCTTCACAGCTCCCTTGGCAGAAAGCACCTTGCCAGGGGCAGACCGAGACAGCAAACCTTTTACCAGTCACTTTAGGCCCTTTTTTGGGGCAAAACTTAGGCAGAATCTGGAGCACTAAAAGGCTCGTTGCCTGGTGGACCATGGAGAAGCGACACAGGGCGCCCAAGTCAGAGCTGTCACAGCGGGCAGAGATCCAGCACCTCGCTTGGCTGGGGCTTGACTACGGCTCTGCAGGTATTTTCTATTTTGCCCCAAGGAGCCTGATATTCAGAGCCCAGAGCTCCCGTATTCCCTCACATAGGGCAAACCCTTCGGCCGGTGATCCCATCAGAGCTAACGGGGCCATGCGTGCACCAGACGCCTTGTAGGTCTTTGGTTGTTTTCTAGGGTAGGTTTGGTGGCCGCATGGAGCAGCCGAAACGTAAGCGCTGCCTTAGCTGTAATTGCAGATGGAGAGAGGCTCAGGATCAAAAAGTAACTGGGCTGTTCTCTCAGATGTGTTTGTTCTGCAGTGCTGAACTGAAATTGAAACAGGTTCTGCTCAAAACACGCAGAAAAAGTAGATTTATGGAGTGCTGTACAGCTGCTTTTTCTGAACACAGCGATGTTTTTAAAAATATTTTTAGAGTTGCAAATGTGTCTAATGACTTAAATATTTATGAGCTTGGTTAGGCTACAAAAGCAGATTATTTAAGCTTTGAAAGGGTTTCATTTCGGAAGTACAAAATGGACTTTTTGAAGGCATTGTCAGACCATGACATTGCTCCGTGCACAGATGAGTGGATGTGGGGTTTCAGAAAAATTGACGCACAGAGCCTGAGCTCTTCTGTGAACAAAACAGACTGTTTGTTTGCATTTTTTCGAGAGTTTTTCCAAGTTGCTCCGACTTAGAAGCGAATGCTTCCAACTAACACATCTACATTGCATAATATTTTTGTGCTGCCATGTATTTATGATCTGCTCTGCGCATCTTAACTCATGTGTGAAGTCTTTAATGGGTAAACCCATTGTGAAGCCCGGCAAAACCATGAGATCCCATATGACAGCAAGGACTGCTCACATTAGGGAGAGATTGCAAGATTACAGAATCACAGAATTTCTAGGTTGGAAGAGACCTCAAGATCATCGAGTCCAACCTCTAACCTAACACTAACAGTCCCCACTAAACCATATCCCTAAGCTCTACATCTAAACGTCTTTTGAAGACTTCCAGGGATGGTGACTCCACCACCTCCCTGGGCAGCCCGTTCCAGTGCCTAACAACCCTTTCAGTAAAGAAATTCTTCCTAACATCTAACCTAAAACTCCCCTGGCGTAAGCTTTTGATTTACTTAGTAAATTAAAACCTTTGTTCTGATTTTGGCTGGGAAAGCCCCTTTGTTGGCCAGCCACAAAATTTCCATTAATTTGCATTAGTTTTTTTTTTTTTTTTTCTTTTTTTCTCCCAGAGCAGATAACAGCAGGGCTGGATTGTACATCTAAAAGAAAGCCAGGGCTTCTCTTAGAAAGAGTGGGAGCCTGCGCCCGAGCAGCGAGCGCCGTACAAATAGCTTTGCTGTTATTCATGTAGCGTGCTAATGAAAACAGGGATCCGGGAGAGGCATGAGCAGAGTCCTGCCTAATGGAGCCTCATTAAAACAATAATTTGCTGCTTTTCTTTTGAACTTTTCAAAAGCCTTTCTTGAGTTACACCCGATAAGGATGATAAGGGTACTACTGCACGTTCCTCGGCAAATCTGTACCATGCAGGCATTTTCCATCCCGCCGTGTGCGCGTATTTACATGAAAGGCAGGCCTAAGACAGACCCTCGTTTCCAAACCATATGTACTTTGACTTGAAGACTTTAAGATAATTAACTTGAATATTTTGGTATACGGTAAACAACTGCGGTTTAACCGTAAGTAAAAAGAAGCTGGCACTGAAAAGGAACAAGGAAAGAAGGTTGGCGAAGGTCTGTGTAAGTAGCTGGGAGAGGCACTGCGTTGTCAATATAAGATTGGGGAAAATGCGAAAATATTTGGAAAGGGGTGTTTTGGAACAGTGTTTATGTTCTCTCAAAATGTGCTAGAAAAATGCCGTAGCAGTAACGTGGCAGCATTTTCATGTTCGGTCAATATTCTGCAGCGCACCAAAGCCTAACTGAGGAGCAGTTCTTGTATGATGGGGCTTGCTGAGGGGCTGCTCTTAGTATCTACACTGCTACCAGTGATCCCAATGCTCCTTTATGCGTTCAGGCTGTAGGATTCAGCATGATTGCATTGGTTTAATAGAGAAAAAGATCTCTTCCATTGAATAAACCTGGTTAAAGATATTTAAATTATATCAAGTCTCAATATGTACACTATATGCTATCTACAACTTATACTAAATTTAAAGTAAGTCATGTGTCTCGATTCATATACTCTGTGGCAGCTCAGCAAGGTGGCCCGACACCCTCAAGCCAAGAATTCTGACTGATCATTTTAATTATGATGATGAAAATGATTCTCGTTTAGTGACAAAGCATCTCTCTCCACTGTATGGATTTTAATTGTTAACCTTTTAAGGTTAATAAGGTAGGGCGCTGTCTTGCCTCTGGGCCAGGTCTAGAGAATGTTGATTGAAATGAGAACAGTGCCCCAAAGGGACAAGGACAGGTTTTCAGGAATAAAACCGGTGCTTTCAATACAGCCTGCCCATATAGGTCTAAAAAAAGGTCATAAGAACATAACTCCAGCAAGGCCTCTGAGAGTCCAGGCGCTGGACAGGGATTTACAGGAGTGTTCAGAGCAGCAGCTTCCCATTGTGGGAACTGGGGTTGCTTCCCCTGGGCCACAGGGAGTCATTCCTACTCCCTTTAGCTTTTGCGTCTACACTGAACATGGAGAGTTGGTACTTACAAAGCAGGATGCAGTAGAAGCTGATACCTTTGGTGCCACTGACAGTACCAACAGCAATGAAAATGGCAATTTCAGTGCTTCCAGGGATGGGCTTTTCTACTCGTGCTCCTCTGGACAGGATTCAAAATGCTAAGCTGCAGAGTTAAAGCTCCTGATTTAGAAGATGCTCTAGCATTTTAACAGCGATGTTCTGCTACATTAGCACGATGGGCTGATTTTCCTACTTGGAAAATCCTGTAAAGCCAGTGGGAACTGCGTCTGTTTCAGGACTGAGTGGTCTACACGCAAGGTCACGTTTTTTGTTTGACTGATTGTTTTTCACAAAGCATGTAAATGGGTGAATTTAGACTCCTGCAAATGTGAAGAGCTGCCTGGTGGGTTCTGCAGCTCTTCCAGCAGGGTGGGTGCACCACCACCACCACCAGCACCGCTGGTATGGTGCAAGGGGGGAGAAATCCTCAAGCCTGAGAGCTCGTCAGAGCACAGTGCTGAGGGTGCCCTGCCATGGCATTGCGTCGTCTTGCTTGTTTCAGGTGTGAACTGTTCTGTGCAGCCCTGTCTCCTGGAGAATTTGAGGAGCAGGAAAATGGAAGGGAGTTGCTTGACGTGGGAAAAATACCCTTCCCATGACCAGGGAAAGCCGTCTAGCATCACTTCATTACTTTTCAGTGATGAAGTACTTTTCATTCTTGTCAGTCTCGTCTGCTTTTTTTTGCCTCCTTGCAATGTAACAAGGGAAATAATCCATTGCCTAAGAGGTGAATCATGCTCTGTGTATAGTTAGCCATTACAAATATGCGTATGTTCTCACAAGCACAAACAGATAAATAGCATTCAGCATTTGAGTGCTGAAGTTGCATTGCTGCTAGTTGAACTACCCAGGACTCAGTTATAAATACTTCTAGCTAAAAAAATACAACATTATTATTATTTTTTTAATTTTTATTTTTGCTGTAGCGAAAGGGAAATAGTAAATCACATCTCCTTTATATCTTCCAGCAAACACTCTAGCAAGAAGTGAGTAAGGAAATCTTCCTTTGTCACAGTCACGTAGCCATGGTCAACAGTTCATTTCAGCATGGAGCTTACGGCAAGTTGTGCACGTGTCCATGCTCTAAGAAATATACGGCAGTTTTTGAACAGGTTGAATATGTTCAACTGTAAAATATGCTTTAGGTAATCAGGTTATTTATGTACAATACACATCGTGGCTCAGACTTGAAAGTAGGAATTTATTTTTTCATACTTGGTTGGTAAACATGGTTGCCTTGATTTGTATTTGTATCCCCTTATAAAAGGGGTAATTGCCAAAGGTACAGAATCACTTCTAATGTGCACATCTGAAAGGAAGGGTACAAGTTCAGAAAAAGGAAAGAATCTTGCAGTTAATTGGGTGGGGGCTGGAAAAAAAATTATTTGTGTATAGTTGACTTCTTATGTGGCCTTGGCATAGTCGAGCCATTTAATCACCTCTACTGTTTCCATCTGTGTAAAAGAAAAAAAAAAAAAAGAAGAAGAAAAGCCAACAAAACCAACCAACCAACCAACAACCTTAATGTTTTTTCTGTCTTTGTTTGGTCTTGCTTATGTAGACTACCCAGCAGTTGAAAAGCTGACCATACAGAATTGTAGGGGAGCACAGCACCTAGACACTGCCTCTGGGCATGGCTGTGATGCAAATAATCCCAACAAGGGTAGTTCAGGAATGGCTTGACCCTTCTGTTTGCACTCTGGGGCATCCAAATGCAAAAATGCTTGCCAGCGAGGCATGCACTACCTTGGAGAATCCAACTCATGCAGAATAAAAGCTGTCAAGAAGGTGGTGCGGTTTTGCCATGGTTCCTGTTTCTTTGGCTTTCCTAACAAGTTTCAGATAGACGTGGAACTTTTCATTACAATAAACTTGCGTGAACTGAAAAATGGGATCAGGTTGCTGCATCTGGCTTAGCTTCAGAAATGGAAATACAGTAAGGGGATAAACGAAAGGGCCACCCACTATAAAATGTGGGTGACCAGTATAAGGAAAAAACAAATCTTTAATGGATATTTATTCCAAAGACTGTTACAAAGAAACTGCTCGCAGTCTGATGTTGTGCCAAGCATAGGGGATTAAACTTTTTAATGACTTTATGTTGATTAACATCCAAGACATCTAGGAACAAAGAGGAGATTCCATAACTCCACATAAAGAATATTATTTTCAGACTAGACGAGAGTGCTTGAAAACATAAGTCCAGAAAATATGGCAAAACGTAGCGGGGAAGAGGACAAATTGCAGTCTTAGCTGCAGAGTCAGCTTATTCTGAGGATGGGGCTGGACCTATAGTTAATCCAATGCTATGTGCCAGAATCCTAGGTAATTGTGTGCTGATCACCACTAGAAGAGCACAGTGTCCTTTTTGACTTGATCTATGAACTGCATAGGATTAAATCTTTTTCTCTGGACTTTTTTTGGTACCTTTATCAAGAAATGACTGCCACTATTCTGCTCCCCCATCCCCTGCAGATACAAAACCTGAGTCTACTTTTTTTCTCTTTTTTTTATCGCATGACTGTGACCCTAAGGGATTTCCACATTTTCGTCCCATCCCCTCTGTGTTATGGTCCCTAGTGTTGAGAGAAATCTTGCCTGGAGATGGAAAGGGGCCCGTAAGAGCGAGAAGAGGGCGTAGTCAGAGTGCGATGTCTGGAATGAAAGATGGTCCCTCGGTGGCTATTGCAGGCTGAAACCAAGAGCAGCCCCTGCTCACTCCGGGACTGCAGACAGAAATGTAGTCTGAAGCCACCCTGTTCTTGCCTCCTGGAGTGCATGTGCTGAGCTCTCTCTTCGGAGAATTGGGGCCTGGGTTTGTTTGAATTAATAGTGAAGTCATTACACTATGTAAATATGTTAGTGTTCATCTGGTTTTACTCACAAGTTATTCTTGCCTTGCTGTGTTGTTCATGCTTGCTTGTTTGTGCAAAATTAACTAGGAGCATTTTAAAAGAAAAGGAGAAAAAAAAAAAAGGGTAAATAGTGTTGAAACCTTGATTGCTACGATTTTTACCACAGGCTGAAGTCGAGTAGGCAGCCCTAACTTAATCATATAATAAGAGCATGATGACTTTTTAATGACGCTGTAAGGGTCCTTTCCTTTTCTGCCATCTTTGGCCTCCTTTGTGTCAAGTGTGATAATTCGCCTTAATAGCCTCGCATTATGTTTTTTCCTTTTCCCTGTTGCTGAGGAGCCAGCTGAACAGGGAGCAACCCAAGACTCACCACTCGACAGGGGGTGGCTGTGCCCCAGCCCTGCCCCAGGATGGCAGCTCTTCAGGTTGTCCCAGTGGATGAGCACTGCTGGCCCTGCTGCAAGCACAGCTGATGCTGGAAGGAGTCAGGATGAGGAGCTGCAGCTCCTGTATTGTAATTTTTCCTGCTGTTGTGATGGGGAAAGCCAGGTTGCGTTACAGGTTCCTCCTGTTTCTTAGTCTTATGCAGACCAAATGTAAGATCTGAAGAAACATCCTTCATCTTCTTCGTCTTCTTCTGGCCGTCTCACCAGCTGACATGAACTCATGTTTCCTTCAGAGCTGTCCTTTTAAGCAGGAGGGCCAGAGGAACTGCATTTTGAAAACTAGTGTCTTAAACGCTGTGTATTCTGCAGTGCAAAGTGTATTCTGCAGGGAATACCTAGGAGTCCTTTCCAGGATGAGGACTGCAGACACTGCACAAATGGTTATAACTTGGAAGCATTTTCTCTCCAGGCTCTGGAGCAGACAAATGGAATTTTTGCATTGACTTCAATATGACAGGGTTTCCCCCTTGCTTTTCCTAGACTTTGTGGGTGTTTAAGAGCAAAGGAAGTGTATTTCCTCAGTAGCTGCACTTCGGAAAGTAAAGCTGTCGTCTCATCTTTCTTGCTGGATGCATGTTTGCAGGGATGGTTCCCAATAAAAGCTCCACCCTGAGAGTGTATCACAATTTGGGGACATGCAGATCCAGGTGTTTGAACAGTGATTTGCTGCCGGTTCCCAGCAATGTTACTCTACTCCCAGTCGTAATATCTGAGTACCTACCTGCAGTTTAGTGCCTGGTGCTTTCTGTGCCACAGGATCTGATAGCTGCTTCCATCTGGGCAATGTTCTGAGATGAATAAAATAACCCCTACTTCTAGAGTTAATAGATCCCGAGGGAAAACCATTTTTGGCAACCTACTGCTCATCCATAGCAGTAAACACGCTGATCAAAAAGCCAGAAGAATCCTACTCTGGAACAGCCAATTAGAGACAAAACTAAAAAGCAAAACCATTAGAAAAGGGGTGGGGAAAAGGCAGAGATAAAAGGACAAGAAGAGTCTGCTGCAAAGGCTGGACATAGAACAAAGTGCGTGTTAGCAAACCTTTATTCTCTGAGCGGTCTTTGGTGATGCAGTCGAAAATGACATAAAATCAAGACCTAGAGGCTTCCTGTCACATTGATTTAGCACTACATTGTTGGCTTCAGGGATTACCTAACGTTGTTTTGATGCTGTCTGTTGTCGTGCTGTTGCTTGTAGTTTACCGGGCATGTATGAACCACATACATGTACACTGGGACAAAACCCCTAAAATGTGGGGACAAAATGACTCTTCCCCATGCTTTTGAACCTTTTTAGTCATTTCTTTTGTAAGGTACCGGTTTTATGGAAGAGGAGGTCTCCTTCAAACTCAAGACTTGTGTTTGCAGTGTAGGAGACTCCTGGTCTCTCCAAAGGCTGAGCATTGCTGTGTAGTCCCATGGTTGTGATGCAAGGGAGGGAAGAGAAATTTGAGCACCTGCATGCATAGTGCAGGACACATGGTATGCTTCCTTTGACATGGGAGGATTCAGCAGAGTGACACCAGTATGAGCCTGAGGCTGGTAACTTACCTTAAAGGTGTGATAGCACAGAAAGACTCAGAGCTGAGCTGCCTTGGGAACAATGAGATATATGCTGCATCCTGGCAGTCGTTTTATGCTGTTTTATGGTATAGATAATATATATCTGAAGATGTTTTGGGCATAGTGTGCTGGCCTTTAAGTCATTTGGAAATAGAGCTCATTCCAGGTTTTATCTAGATGAGGAATCGAAGGAGCATCAAGTTGAATAAACTTGAAGGTGTATTAGTTAAAGTGTCTTAAACCTATGAGTTTATACTTTCACAGCTCATGTGGAACACACTAAATTAAGACCAACACAGTGCAAATAGCAGTATTTACCCAGGCATTCAACTGAGCCACTTTAACTTTGGTCACCTCTGTGACTCTGGAGTAGCTCAATTCAGCACTACAGCCTTCTAGTTTAGCTTCTCTGTATGTCCTCCTGAAGGCAAGGCCAGCTTTAAAGAGACTCCCCATTTACCTCTTCTCAGCAGGACACAGACCAGAGGAAGTTCTGTAAGAACAGGTGTTGAATTGTGAGCTGTTGAACAAGAGGTTGTGCTGTCGACCAGAAATGCTAGTTGACCACCCTATGGCTGGGAGATCGCATCAGATCACAGTACGATTGAGACTCCATTAGATGAAAGGTCTTTGGAAGTCTTCTGGCCACACTGGAAGAGGTACCATTTGTGCTGGAGAGCCGTGTGTGCAACAGGGCAACAGCTCCCATGTTTATTTTAAGGTGTTTGACTTCTTTCCCCAGGTACTGCAGCCACACGCTTCCTCCCTAAGCACATCTCCCTGTGCAAGTCCCTGTTGCTGGCCGAGCAGGAGGTTGTTTTCCACGACATTTTGTTGGGATGAGGAAAACCTGAGTCAGGACCCGCGTGAGTCCTGCAGCCGTGCCGGTTCAGAGAGCCCTCAGTGAAGTTTGTTTTTTGGTTGTTAAGATCTCAGTTTTCTTTGGCTCTCGCAAATTGTGAGAGCTTGGACTACTGCATGTTTTAGAAATGTTCTTCCCCTGGTGGTCTAGCAGTGGATTGAGTATTACTTTCAAACACGAATATTTATTGTCTTAATAAGGCAGGCTTCTGGGGCCATTAGCCACACAGTTTGAAGGAATGATCTTTGGAGGCTGCAATGTACACATCCGTAATGTAGCACCATGTCAGGCTGAATCAGACCTCATAAACAGCAGTGTTGTTTTAAGTTGAAGAGTTAAAAATAAGTTATTGCTCGAAGAAAGTGTCTGTGCTTAATCTAGAGGCAGAAGATGGTGCTGTTCTCGCTGGGTCTGGCAGAGAAGTGGGTCAGAGATGTTTGAACAAGAAAGAGGCTTGGGGAAAAAAATAAAAAATGGGATCGTTAAGCTTGTCATGGCAACTGAATGGAGTAAATCTGTTTCACTGCAACTACTGTGAGTTTTGCTTTCAGGAATGGTCTGTGCCACAGCAGTCACCGAGAGTTGAGAGTTTCTGATGAGATCAGTCTGAGACAGGATCCATGTCTGGAGCTGTCTGAGAGCACAGCGTGATTTCCTCCATGGGATAAATTAACCGTGGCTTTCTGCTTGTGCACAGTGAGGTCCCTCGCTATCATCTATGCTTGTGTCAAGCTAAGAATAGAAAACAGCAACATCAGCAGTGCTGTGGGAAAACTGCACTGCTCCAGATGGCTGCTGATAAGCTCTTTTCTCATTTGGGATTAAAAACAAAATAGTAGTAAATGGCGGTCATTTCCCATCCGCATCTTAATTTACGTGCTTGCTTCACAGCTAGGACAAAGCGAGGCAAAGTATGTCTGTTAGACGTGGATTTGTCTGAACACATGTGAGAAGCTATCAGAAAGCAGTTCAGTCACCTTGCAGGAAAAAAAGCTATAGGAGGAGGGTTTTTGTTGTTTGTTTGCTTGTTTTGCGCTTTTTTTTTTTTCTTTTCAGTTTTGTGTTATCCAATTTATGTGGTTCTGAGCAAAGAGCTCTTATTTCCATTGTTACAAAGGTTTGTGTCCTGTGAGATCCCATTAGGTCTTTTCATTGCCTTGCACAGAGAGGATCTTCGTTCCCTCTCCAGAGTTGACTGGGACAAATCCATTGTGCAATGTATTCATCTAGCTCTACAGGCCACGTGTTGCATGCAACTGCCCCATCAATCCTGATCTGCTAAAAAACAAAACAATTTTGAGATCTCTGCTCAGGATCAAGCCTAACCCAAGGAGTCAAACAGTGACTTGTATTCTCTGTAATTATTCTTGACATCAGGCTATTTGCTGAAAGCATATGTTTGCATTTCCTAATTTGTTGGCATGCTTTTACTTTGAATTAATTCTCAGAGAGAGAGAGAGAGAAAAGCAAAAGCAGACCTGGCACCCCTGTGGCTATTTCATGCGCTTGCTCTATGAGAACAAAGTCCTTGCTCAGAAAGAGAGCTCTGCCCTGTCCAGAGCAGGATGAGAGGACCATGACTGAGCCAGTTGGTTGCTTCATCGTGCCTGATGGCTGTGGGATATTGAGCAACGTGCACAGTCCTGAGAGCAAAGAGCAGCGAGCTCTATTGTTCGGCTCTTTTATGAAGGGTGGAAACCCTGTTCCCTCACCTACAGTTCAGTTCATGATCAATAAATTATGTGATCAATAAATTATGCGATCATCCAGTTAGCACACTGGCTGTAGAGAGGTCAGCTTCCACCTCTCCAACAGCCGTTGTTTTAGATTTTATAAATGTATAATTAATTGAAATAAGGAAAATAAGCTTTTCTTCTTAAGGAACAAGTGAGGCACAACCTGAGTCGCGGTGCCAATTCATTTGTGGTCAGCTGTCTCACAGACACAGTGTGAAAATAGGTGATATGAAAAAAAGAGGTCTTTTGACAGCAGAAAAATATTTCTGCTGGATGTGATAGCATAACCTAACAGTACGGGTATTCCTGTAGGGTATTAACAACTAGGGATCACCGGGGATGTGCAAGTAGTTGCCTAAATGTGATTGCTACTACGCTGGTACCTAGGAGGCAGGGTTATTCCTAGGATAACGTGTGTATCCATTTCCTGGTGCCCTTTGTCTCACCTTTACAGCAGCTCCTGCCTCTTTGCTGGGGGAGTGCAGTGAAGGATTGTCCCGGTAGCTCCGCAGCGCTCTTACTTGCCAGCTCTACTGCTGACAGAGGCTTTCCTCCAGTCTGCAGGTCAGTTCCCAGTAACCAATGTGGGATGTTTGTTAGAGAGAACCTGGCCAAGTGTCTGGTGTGGTAACCAGAGTGAGCTTGTCATTTATGTGGTACATGAGACTGAGGCTCTCTTCTTGAGCACTGCTCAGGATCCACGGTAAGAGGGTAACAAATAGCCTTCTTGCTGTTTCTTCTGCTGGGAGTGGTAGTAGCCGTGATCATCTGCCAGGACTGACTCTGCACCAGGACTTTATGATGTGTTTAAAAAAAAAGAAAAAGCTTTAACTGCTTTTGGGGGACTCCGTACTGGTATCTGTTACACCAAACCACTTATTTAGGTACAGCTCCTCTCGGTGTTGGAGGTGGGTCTGCAGCCAGCGGTGTCTAGGACTGCTTGTGCTGGGTAAGTGATGACACAGCCTAGGTGAGGATGCCAGTTGCTCTTCTCACTTTTCTCTGACATAGTTTGCTAGCACAGCGTGGAGTAGCTTCAGCATAAAAAGAAATGAGACATCATAATATGAGCAAATGGGAGCCTGGTGACTAAGACACTGGCCGGGAATACTGTCTTCAAATATTTGCTGGAGGCCACGCTGAAATTCAAGCCCTTATCTCCCACAGCTCTATAACGTGTGCCTGCCATCAGACTATTCACTCACCCTTCAGCACATTACAGCATCTGTCTTACTCTTCCGCTGGAGTGCTTCTGCGTTACGTTTTATAGTGCCAGACAGAGAGACTCGGGCTGCCTGCCTGCACAGCACCACGGCCCCACCACTCGGTGTTATTCCAGCTTGTGGTGAAACTCCGTGGTTCAGGGTGACCACATAAAATGTGCGGGATAGCAAATGACTCCAGCAAACATATCAAGAAAGCCTCAGTGCAAGTCAGCTGAGGAAAGGTGCTAAGATAGATTTCCTCTGGCAAAAGGGGCAGATGAAATTAGAAATAAACCTCGCTCCTGTAGGCTCCTTAAATTGAAGGCACGGCATTAGCCACGTAGTCATGGAAGCGAGATAATCACTTGCTTCCTCAGCCTCACTGCGAACTTAACACAAAGGAGAGAGCCTCAGTAGTGGTTCTGGAAGGACTTTTTCAACTCTGGAGGAAAAAACAAAAAACACTTCCCCCTTTATAAACTGCATTATTTTCCTTGGATATTTCTATCATGTACTCTTGGCATTTTGGATACAAACTCAGGAAGGACCGGAATGGAGATTCCCTCTGTCTCAAAATAGAAAAGGATAATGTTTGTGTGTTGCTGTAACTTAGCTGGTAAAGGTTAGTCGTGGTGGACTGATGTAAGGGACATCCTTGCTCAGAAAGAGGAGCACCCATTTAAATACCTAGCCTGAAACCCCCAACATAAAATCCAGTACATCTTTTCTGTGCATTTTGGTTTGGGACAGATATTCAGCAGTATATTTTATAGGAGGATACAAAACCAATTGGCATGTCTGAGGAGAAAACATCTCAGCAAACGATGCCCTTCATCAGAAAACAATCTGGAAATGTGACGCTATCACAGGTAAATCTAGGTTGTACCATGCTAGGAGTGACCTGATTGCATGTAATCTGGGCTAAAAAAAAAATAAAAATAAGCAAGATTGTTTGAATGCAGCTTCAGGGAGTGCTACATATTTTATCTCAGTTTCATCTGGTTTCCCATAATATCAAAGCCGTGTTTAGTGGATAGAGATTTACGACCAGAAAATGATATGTAGAGCTGAAGAATGTGAAGGGATGAAGTGCCTTGTAGAATTAGTTATCATTGCTGGGGAAGTAGAGCTGGTTTACAGCTTGCTTTTTCCCTCTCCATCTGGGACTGATTTGTGTCTTTGCATTGTATATAGGAAATGTTCTCTGCTATTCTCCAAACGTAAAGACTGTGTTTTAGGCACTGTGGTGTAAGAGTGTCTGAAAACCCTCGACTCATGCATAGACTCTTGTTAGTTTGTATGTTTTTACAAATATTTTTTCTTTATCCTGTATCTTAAACTATATATACATATTTATACTTAGATGCTCAGCTACTGCTGGCAATGGGACAATTATGAACACATTTTCCTTCCCTCGTGTTAGCCAAGGCTATGTACACACTATATTATTTTGTTTTATTTTTGTGTTTTAATACTGAGCATGGTGAAGAGGGAGAAATAACTTTGTGGGAGGTAGGAGTTATTCCAGTGAATGTCTAGTGACTAGGAGACAAGGCTATGTAGACATTTTTGTTTCAAGCTCCCAGTGATTGATAGCTAAGATACCAAATGGATGGCGGTTTTGGAAGAAAGATCAAGGCAACTGATGGCATCAGGCATTTGCACGGAGGTTTTTCACAGAGCTGGCTGGCAGCTGGTCTTTTGGGGTTTTGAGTGGACTTGCCAGTTGTTGTCCGAGCTTCATGTAACACAAAATGATTTGTGGATGTGCTGCAGTCGTTGGCCTGTGGTAGGTGAATGCCTTGGCTTATTTTTAATTTCAAAAATGTCATCTCGGTTTAGGACAGGGCTCTAGAGTGGGACTAAAGGCTGAGTTACATGTATGTTGCTTCTCTTGGCAATTTTGAATGTCAAAATTGCCTTTTGTTACTTTCACCATTCTTAAAGATCAAGTTGAGAGGCGCATATCTTAGATGTCTTTTAAATGTCACTCAGCCTAAAAGCCAAAAGTAAAACAGACACTAGATATGGTACACAAGAGCATTCGTTAGCACCATTCAGAATCAGGGAACTCTTTTTTTTAAAGCTATTTGAGGAACCAAAAGAAAACTGCAAGTAGGCTTCTTGCTGACAAGTTGCAGGTGTATACCACATGCCCATATTGGAAAAAAGATGCGGTTATGAAGGTCTTGATGACAGACAAGGGTCTAAAATGCCTTCATCTCCAGGTTTTAGCTAGTTCATCTGTTTTTTATTTGCATTTCCCCCTGCTAGCAGTGTTAGTATTTTCCAAACTCAGTAAAACCATGCACAGATCTATACAAAATTACTTTTCTGCATTTTCAGTTATTTAGTTTAGTAAGGTCTTACTTTAGCTATATGATAATTTTTTGGTAACTATTCCTTGCTGAAAAATCCAAGAGGAAGGACTGATAAGATTGAGGGGAGAGCATTTTATCTAGGTCTGCTTTGCTAGAATAGGTAGAATCCACTTATGCCTTGAGCGTACCATGCAGGTGAGCATTTGCATTTGTCTCTTATCACTACTCCTAGCTAAAAGATCTGACCTCCTCTGATGAATGAGGGTGAACTTGAGAGGAAATGCTTCTTCTTAAGGGAGAAAGCTGTATGCACACGCCTAGTTACTCCAAACAGCTGCACTCTAGCTTCACTCTTCAAAGATGCATATATTCAGATGGCAGGAGTAACAAGAGCAGCAACACTCTGGAAATATCCAGGCAGCTCTTTTGTTACTGTAAAATACATTTTGAAAAAGAAAACAACTAATGAAATCACATGGAAAATGGCGTGGGTCCACCCAGCTAGAAAATCTTGCATGTTTTTATTATCAGACCTCTTTCTTCTCCAGTTCTCAAGAGAACGGCACAGAGACAGAAAAAGGTAGTTCTCCATGTAAAAGAATAGTTTTCACAGCAAATTCTCAACAGCCCCCATGTTTGTCTTTCCTGAGAACAACAAAATCAAGTCTTGATTAAAAATATTTAAAAAGTAATAATTCTACATTGAAAATTAGTCAATTGAGCTTTTTGTTTGTGTTAAATAATTGCAGGAGTCATTTTTAAAACAATAAAAACAACAATTTGATTCATTTAAAACACTGGAGAAAATTAGTTGAGGAAGTGTAAACATCATTTTCCAGAAAGTGCCCAAAATTTATTCTCATCTTTTTTATCTAAACAAATTCCTCAAGTATAATTTTGAGGAATGGAAAAAATCTATGATTAATTTAATAGGCAGTAAAATTAGATGCAGACAGTGAGCATAGTTTGTAGCTGTGTGGGAGTCAGCAGAAGGGATCCTGGAATGTGATGGTGTCATTATGTGTCCTTAAAGCATCGTGGCTTTTCCTTTTGTAGGAATAAGCTTGCCCTTCTCTCTTTTTAGAGGAAAGTATAGTACCTTCTCACCCTCTGTTTAGGAGGCAGTTTTCCTGTAAGATAATGTTGTTTTTGATGAAAATGGGAAAAATTTGTATGTCTCTCTCTGCTTTCATGAAATTATATGTGCAAGAGATTTTGTGCTGTATGCCATTGGGATGTTGTCTAACAGTTGGCAGGTTTAAGGAGTATACTAAGCATATACATAAAGGTTATCAAAGGGAAATGCTGAATGGAGATGTTTGTTTTCTTCCAAATGGTGTGGGTCAGTGGGGAGTGGTGCAACTGCAAGGGAGTTTGTACCAGTGTGGTGTGGACACTGACTGTAAGAACAGTGACCTTACTATCCTACCTGACACCTGTCAAAGCAAAATTCCTTCATGGAATTAAGACAAATTCAAACGTTACCTGTTGCAGAGTATGTATCAGGACTTCCAGCTACTGAGACAAGTTTTCTGGCTCTGTTTTTTTCTTCACTGTAGAGTTTTAAGTTCTTGTCTATGAATCAGAGGGCTGAGAACTTGGAACCCACAGAACTACAAGTCCTCTTGTGCCAACGCATGTTTGAGGCAAGAAAAGATGATCACCAAGGGATCTGGTTGTATTTTTGTAATTCCTGAGGTTGTCATACAGTTCCACCAGCAGCTTAAGCCTAAGGATTGCTGTTAAGTGTCCCTTCCTCTATCTCCTAGTCGAAGCAAATGGTATCTCACTTGCAGGTTTCTTCATTTTTATTTATTTGGAAATGGACTATATACATACCTTGCACACTGATTCACTTTTCTTTTTACCCACCAGGCCTATCCTTGCACCAACGATAAGGAATGTGAAGTCGGGCGGTACTGTCACAGTCCTCATCAAGCAACATCTGCATGCATGATATGCCGGAGGAAGAAGAAGCGTTGCCACAGAGATGGAATGTGCTGCCCTGGGAATCGCTGCAACAATGGTACTTCTTTGGTCATTTCTTCTTTTCCCTCTGTAAAATCAGCATTTTGATAGTATCTACTGAAAATAGATTTCCAAATGTTCTCAGCAGAAGTATTTGTTTCTGGGTAACTCCAGTTTCTTTCCTAAATCAAAATAAAATCCCTTTTACTGAAGGGATTTTATTCAGTATTTTTACTGAAGCTGAAAATATCATCAGCTATAAGCTTTACTTGTCTTTTTCTTTTGGCTTAGAAAAGATGCCGAGTGATCTTCTTTCTCTTCTAATTCTAGAGAAGTGCAAGATCTAATAATCATAGGAAACCAGTCTGATCTATGACTCCATTTTATAACTGCATATCCATTGTGTGGTTGGACAGGGGAAGTTTTATGCTGAACAAGCCAAGAGAAATAGAGGTCGTTAAAGAGTAAAATTAGACCAAGTGGATTCATGGTTGTCATATCAATGCAGAACCAGATGGTGCCTAGCTTGGAAGGGGAAGGGAAGAGAGGCAAAAAGGGAAAAGAGGGACAGCTGTGACAGTACAGCATGAGTTGAAATTCAAAAGCTGTGCCAGGCTAGAGGCTGCTCAATCTCCCCTGCCTCCTTCCCCTTCCTCCCTCTCCCTGAAGCACGCCTGTGCAGGAAGCCACAGTTGCCATTTCTAATATCCTGCACTGCAAGGAATATATATATGTATTTTATATGTATGTATTTTTAATGTATCTTTAAACCTTTTCTCCACTTCATTACCTATAATAGTAGTTTTTACGTTTAAGGCTTGTGTTTAAGACTTTTTCCTCCTCTGGGCTGGGGAAACCGCCAGATGATGAAGCCACTGACAAAAATCACAGCATCTTTTCAAGTGCTACAGTCAGTGTGGCTTGATTTGCAGGACAACTGCAAAGAACCCATAGTTTTAAGGAAGCAGAAGAGACTCGGTGAATCCTAGAGATACTTTCCCTGGAGGGGTTCTAACTGTACTGTTTACATTCCCATACTCTCCTCTTGAGATCAGAGAGAGATGTCTCCAAGGCAGTCTCCAGATGCTCAGACCATAAAGCCAGTGTGACAGCAAGACGGTGACAGTGAGTGAAGTGCTGCTGTGATGAAATTAGGGGCCGGGGATCAGTGACAGAGCCGTGATGAGAGCTGAGTTGCTGAAGCTGAGCCCAGCACCCCCTCGCTTTCATGGTTCCAGTCCCAATCCTGGCCCAAGTATGTTCCTCAGCTGCTTTTCCTCTTGTTGAAATGTATGACTGACCGACTTTTCCCCACAGGTATTTGCGTACCTGTAACTGAAAGCATCCTTACGCCTCACATCCCTGCTCTAGACGGGCCCCGCAACAAGAAGAATGGTCATTATGCTAGCAAGGATTTGGGATGGCAAAACTTAGGGAGGCCGCAGTCCAAGCTGTCACACATAAAAGGTAAGAGTACATTTGCACTACACTGTTTCATTAGTTAGTAACTCTCCTGTTATTGCTGTTTAAGTACAGCAATGCAAAGCAGCAACACACAGTCATTTCCCAGGTCATGAATCTCTATCGTGAGAATTCAGAGCACAACTCCAGAAGTGATGTAACATCAACCAACAATTCCTGTGATTGAAATAGCATCTGCTGTCTTCTCTGTATCAGAGGGGACCGAAAATTCATTTTTCAGTTGTTCAAGACTGTACACATCCTCCTCTTATAACAGTCATGTAATTAAGCACTTGTCATTGTGCTTACAAACCTGTAGTCTCCTTCCTAAGTCTTGGGAGAGTTTGCACCAATTACCCTCCCAAACCTTCCTAATTCATCCCTTCCCTTGTGTTTATGTCCTTCAAATAGCCACAGATGGAAATATCATCTCTCCTTTTTCTGAGCTTCATTGGCATCAGTCTGCACTGAACCTGTATTTTCACGTTTTCCCCTGAGGTAAAATAGTTTGCTTACTCTTTTTAGGACACGAAGGCGATCCCTGCCTGCGGTCATCAGACTGTATTGAAGGACACTGCTGTGCTCGCCATTTCTGGACCAAAATTTGCAAGCCTGTGTTGCATCAGGGGGAGGTGTGCACCAAACAGCGCAAGAAAGGCTCCCATGGACTGGAGATTTTCCAACGATGTGACTGTGCCAAGGGGCTGTCTTGCAAAGTATGGAAAGACGCGACCTCCTCTTCTAAATCACGGCTTCACGTATGTCAGAAAATCTGAGTGAGGACTGGGAAGGTAGCATCAAGTGACTGTGGTTTTATGTATTTAATGCGTTACAGCATGGTGGGAAACAAGGACTGCACCTGAAAGAGGAGTGGCTTAAGCAACAGTTAGGGTAGGAGTAGAAAGAAGTCACAAATGCATTTCTTTTTGAGCTGGTGGCAAACACAAGAGCAGCTGGAGATTTCCCACTGTGCAGTTCTTCTGTAAATAACTCCTACAGGTTGTGGGAAATGCTAGTATGCAAACAAGCACGGTGGAAATTAATGCCACTTACCTTGCTGTGCTGTCCCATGATGTTCCGGGGTTCAGTGTATGGGCTACAGGGGTTTTCCAGCATCACAGTGCCTGCTAAATAGATTGTATACATTGTACATATAGGAAGCAGCGCATTCCAGGAAGGCTTGTCTGTCAACACATTATTGGTCACTAAAATACACATTGCAGGTGTGAGAGAGGGAAATGCAGATACTGTGAATGTCCATACACTCTCGTCATTCAGGGCTGACACTTCAGCAAAGCGCTCCTGCAGGACAAGAGTGCTACACGAGTGCTACATTTTGCAGGCCCTCGCAAAGGAGGTGAAAACTTGCCATCTTGCGATTCCAAGACAGCAGCAATTTCTCTAGTCAGAGGCCTTTAAACAGGGTTTTATTTCGTATATTTAGGTAAACTGAAATGCTTTATGTAGTTCAATGTCATAGTATGGTACTTAATCGCTTGTATTTGTCTCGGTTTACTGCTAGTATACATTGGACTGAACAGATGAAGCAAATACACGCATGCTGAATCCAGAATTATATACAGGCAGTTGCTCGTTAGTCCTAAATATACTTTCTTTGCCTAAACATACATGCATTATAGACATTTCCAAAACAGACAGCAGAGTGTTGAAGTACATAACATGAAGAGCTATGAAATTGTGCCACTGTTGCTGTCGTAACACACAATGTAGGCACTCGTTGGGCAATTTAGCCCATAGTGCTATAAACTCAGAGTTTTACATTTTAATTGTAGCAATGGGCTGCTGTTTGTTTGCTACCAGTGCTCAATCTGGTTGCACTCTGCAGAAGCGTAAATGGATTTGTTTCTTAGAGGTAGCAAAGAAAAAAGAATTGGCTCTTGTGAGCACCTCCTCTCCGGCAGAAAAGGCTGCAAGAAGATGGTATGACCACACTGACCTGTTAAGCATCATGGGATGTTGCAGCACACCAGGCTCGTGTGTATCCAACCTGAACTTGATCTTTTCTCAGTCTGGACTCTTCTGCCAGGAGTGATGGAAGCACGTGGACTGTGAAAACAGCTAACAACTCTACATTGTTTGTGTACTGGTTAAAAAAGGACAGCCTACATCGTTTGATTTCTATCACAGGTCTTTTCAAACTTTTTTTTTTTCTGATTTTACTTATTTGCAAGTATTCTTTTGTATAGACATTGGTAAAGAGACTGATAATTTTTTAAAAAAGACCAATTCTATAACTGACCTAATGCTAAACCATAATTAGCTGTTTAAAATTACCCACTGTCATGTTTTATAACACAAGAGATTCTTCTGTTTAATCAGTTCTGAAAGCAAGGACACCAGTATATAGTTTTAAGACCATGTCACCCATACTTTAGACACCTTTTTCCACTGACATGTCTCTATCAGTGGTTGTTTTAAAGCTATAGCTTTTATACACCCCTACTCAGATTTCCTAATTAGAACACAGACCTCAGCTACGTTACCTTTATCTTTCATAAGAGTATAAATAAGAGTAGTTCACAAGCCTCTTTCCCTACTGGAGTTGGTTTTTATTGGTCTAGAGGGACTGCTCTGAGATAGTTTCTTCTGTTTTTAATAGTCTCGGTCAGACTTTAATCTCACAGTTCTACCAGTTTAACTCTGGTTATTTCAGAGGAGTTTTTCTCGCATAATTGAAGCAGGAATAAGGCTTACAAATAGCATCATTTCAAATATTCAAAAAATACAGGAACCAATTCTGCAAGTGTTGTTTACACTGACAGAGGAGCTCTACTGCCTTCATTGTGATGACATGTAAAAGAAAATGTAACCCAGCTTGAGCAGGGGGGGGCGGGAGGGGGGATTGCAGAAATGGGCTCTCAGCAATTTTTATCTTTTCCTATCATTGGCCTAGCCCCCTCCCTTTTCCTCTTACAAACCGTAGTTATTTGGGATAATTTATTTACAGGAAATGTTTAATGAGATGTATTTTCTTATAGAGATATTTCTTACAAAAAGCTTTGTAGCAGAATATATTTGCAGCCTGTTGACTTTAATGTAGAAAAATGTATAATAAGATTAAATATATTAAATGTCCTTTCCTGTTCCTCCCCAAATCTTTTACCCAAGTTATTTTCCTTACCTGCTGCTTAAGAAGAGTAGTTCTTTCTGGAAGGCTATGCAAACCTGTTGGAAAAAAGCATATATACTTTAGCTGTACAAGAAGAAGAATCTGATTGTACTCGTGTCTCAAAACCCTATGTAGGCTAAGTTTCGGTAAAACATGTGAAGGTTATCTTAAAATCTCCATGTGTCATTTCCACAGAACTGGCTTAAGTGGCAATTATCTATATGAAAAAAAAAAAATAAATAAATATCTCTTGAGAGAGAATTTCCACCTGAACATTCAAGAATAAGTTTTGAAAGTAGTGCATCTGGGTGCATAATGTTCAATCAACCAGGCTAAATAACAAAGGTGCTCAGATACATTCCCTGCATAGTGATACAAACCCAAGAGACTCACAGAGAGTACAGCCAACATTCAAATTACACAGTATTTTGCTATAGGTTTTTGCTATTTGTACAGCATACAACTACATTGCTCCAAGATACGTAGCTAGCAATTCCAAAATGGCAAATAACAATATTCAGCTCTAACAAAATGAAACAATTCATATGACACAACTGAAAATATTGCTACTAAAAACAGCCAAGTTTTGAACCCAGGAAAACCCCTGCAGATCTCAATAACTATTGCAAAATAAAAACCGTGGTTATTGAGCAATGGTCTCAATATTCTTGTTGCTTGTTTCTGGGAACCCTTTGCTCAAACATATGTACATTTGGAGAATGGAATGGTCTCCCAGAAGCATTGGTGTTTGTACAAAATGAAAAGGTTTTGCTACTGTTACTTACAGTATTCGGTGGGTAGTCCTTTGAAAATTATTATTATTATTATGGTGTTGTTTGTTAAAAGGGTTACAAAGTTGTGAGCATCTTCAGATCCCAGTGACTTCAACAGAGTTTGAAACTGCCAAAGCCTTCAGAGATTTAATCTGGGAACAAAAACAATAGGCACAGGCAGTTCTTCGCACACCACAAATGCTGAGCAACATAGCTGAACGGAATAGCATGCAAGCAGTTTCGCAAGGCTGAAGTTTGAAGTGTTTAGAAGCTATTCAGTTAATATTTTGGGGAACTATACATCAGTTTAAGAATAAAAGAACAGCTAAATTTGGGGATAATTGCTCTCACTCACTGGTTCACTCATCAAAGGAATTAAGAGTGACTTTGGCTCAGTAACATTTCAGAAATCTGCTGTCATGACACAAGTACTGAAGAGATTATTGCTGAACAATTAAAATACTCTTCCTATTAGCCTAGAATAGCCTCAGCAACGCAACATCTCTTTGGAAAAACTTACTAACTTTCAAAAAAATAATGGATTTCTACTGTCTAGCAGCATATATTTGATTTACAGTATTTATGTGGGCGTGTATCTATTACTGTACTATTTGCTTTGTCTTGTGTTGTTTGCAACCTATAGTATTTATGATTTTAAACTTTATTTTTTAATGCAAGCAATTAAAAATAGATTTATGCACTTACTTTCAACAGCATACACCAATCTGACACCAAAATACAATTCACTGGAATCCCGTATATCTTCTATACATCTTCTTTGTTTTCTGGCTTTTTTTCTGCTATTTGTGCCAACTTAAAAAAAAAAAAAAAAAAAAAAAAAGACAAGAACAAGATACATGACACATGACCCTTCTTGGACAGAGACCTGGAGGGTAAGAAGAGACATTCCTAAACTTTTCCTTGTCAACAACCTGCCAGCCCTTTCTGTTTTTGCTTCAGAGATCTGCAACTTCACGCCCCCCAAATCAGAGTTAAATTCTATCAAATATTTTCTTTTCATCCCTTCCAGTTGTCTTTCCGTCTAGGAACAACACTTTAAAAAAGTATCTTGAAGGTCAAGGCCAACAGAAACTCATCATATAGCAGGTACACCAAGCCAAGGCTTTTAGGAGCCTTGAGATCCATCCTCTAACTCTCAAAAATTTCTTTTCTAAAAGAGCTGTGTAGACACTATCACCTATTTAAACATTTCACTCTCTGTTGAACAGAAACTTTATGCGCAGGTGCCCCATTATCTAATACATTTTTAACATGTCCATGGCTACCAAAGAGTGCCTATGGTTCAACACAGACCCTACACGCATTCTTACGTGGCATTTAACTTTTAACTTTAGCATAATTATTGTCATTTGCTGAAAAACTGCAAAGGTCTGTTGTGGCCCCTCTCATGGTTCTGCCAGCTTTTCAGAGACCTGTTGAAGGCAGAAGTGCAGGAGGTAAGGAGAGAGCACAGAAAATGGTGGTGGGGAGGGTGGATGGGAGAGAGACAACCAAAAGCCTGAAATGTGGGCAGAAGGGGACTCTGCCTCAAAAATTAATTAAATGCTATTGTAAAAGCCATGTTTTCACCATATCGCCATGCAATCACCAAGAATGGAGGAAGAACAAACACAGCCTGCACTGCTCCTGAGCCTTGTCCCCACAGCGCTGCCCCAGTGGTGAGCGATTCCGTTCCCTCAAAATCCCAAGCCTTGAGCCACTGTGCTCCAGACACACATCTCACCTTGGTTCTCTGCGTATCCAAACCCCAGTGATTCCAGACGTTTCAAATTTGTCGCCAACCCTCTGAACCACTGTTCAGACAGCACTGCTATAGCTAGGAGCCTGCCCATGCCTAGGAATCCTACTAGAAAACTGCAGAGAAGGAAGAAAGACAAAAACAGGAGAGGGCTGCTGCGCTGCAGAACTCCAGCTGCTTCCAGAGCTATTATTTTGACCACCACTGATGGGACTGACCCTGATGGATATACAGCATTGGATGGAGCTCATTGCAAACTTGTTTATTCTGGCAGCTCCCTGTTTTTTTTGGAATTGCTTATTGTTATAGCATGAGTGTCAATTACTTATTTACAAATGTCTGGTACCAATAAACTCTTTGTTTTTTTACAGTACCGGCTTGCAGCTTGATTTAGAAGTGGTTTGCTGCATGCCAACTTCCTGAAGCAGAGGAAATAATCTTTTAGAGGAAATTAACATTTTAAGAAGCATGCTTTTTTTTATATATTTTTTTTCAGGAAAATTCTATATAGAAAAGGAGTAGGAAGGAACACGTAATTAACACAAGACTCCCTGGCACAAATCTTAGTCTTAGAGTCCTTGGCAAACCTTATGATGTAATTCTCCAATGGTGTTATAAAATTTGGCTGAACAGTGGTCAACAAATCAGAAATGCATACCTATGCGACTGCTATGATGTGCGTAGCTGATTTCTATTTCTTACCAGCTATTCTTTATTTTTGAGAGTACGTTATTCATCAACATTCACTCAATAGGTTTGCAAACTTTTTAAAAAAATCAACTACAAATCAAACATTCCATAATTCAGTAAAATTGTAAGCCTAGATCCCACAGATATTGATGTTTTTTTTTTATTGATGTTTTTTACAACTCTTTAATGGAGTTGTAAAAAATAAATAAATAAATATATACACACACATAAAATAATGAATAATATGGCTCTGGAAGAAACTTGCAAAGAATTTTGGAATATCCCGTATTAATGAATCCAATGACTGCCCAAAGCTTTGGAAAACTTTAGAAAAATCTACTCCCAAATGATTTGGGTAGTGTCTTCTTTCTTTATCTGAGCAGTTAAGGATATTGTAAGCAATGGTTCTTTAGAACAATGGATGATGATAAAAGAAAATATCTATGTGTATGCTCTCAAAAAAAGCATTGACTCTTCTGTTTCAAAAAATGTTTAACTCTTCTATAGAGATAAATTCAGAAGGGACAACATTGTCTGTTCCTAAAGCAGAATGCTGTTAACTGGCAATATTGTGTTAAATGTCCACAACTATTGAGTTAATCTATTCAAGTTTTGAATTACTTGAAACCTACTGTTGTTTATATCCTGGAGCTTCCTTCTAACCTGTGTGGAGATCAACGTCTGTGGGAGTCTACAAGTCAAAAATGATCCCCATTAGAAATTCATCAGGATGACTGTAAATAACTACTGGTTGAGAGGCCTTCCCTCTACTACCAGTGTCCAGTGAGATCTCAAAGTATATCATAAACTGTGAATTTGTCAGATTATTTTTCATCTCTCTGCACCTCTGGATTTAGTCTGATGAGGAAACACCAAAATACAGTTCTCATATTATCACTGGTTTGATAACTAGAATCTTACAAAAGTAATTCCCATTGCAGAGCCTGTTTTCATGAATTTTGCAAATTCATGAAAAAATCTATGCTCAAAATCTATACTCAAAAGGTTTAAATACTTCAGAGCAGTATCCAGAAATCTTTGTGTTTATTCAAGTATCAACTTTCAAACTTTTTGAGAATCATTTATTAAACCCTTTTATAGAAATGCATCGTTCTGTAACTGCAACTACAGACCATATCGTGCAATGCACAGAATAAATACATCTTCAAAAAGCAGAAATCAAAAGAAGAAAATTTCCACCTAAAGATAATGCTGAAGACCAAAAGTGAACCATGACAGATTGCAACTGTTTAGTATTTGCCTAGTATTGTACAGAGTCTATCCTAATGACTCAAACTATAAGTACATAAACACTTTAGTACAACTCAGCTGAATGCCTGAGTGACACCAAGGCTGTTAAATCACCATCAAGGTATGCATTCCACTGCTGTATACCCTTCAGCATTTACAACAACACAGTTTCACTCTGGGTGTGCCGTGATAATTACTTCTTGAAAATAAGTAGTTATACAAAAAGGCAGTTTCCACCACGAGGCCATAAATCTCTAAGTACTTAGCAATATAATTCATGTTTTAATGGTCATTATCACCACTGGTGAAACACTTTTTCAAAATAAACGTATAGGAAGATGCTCATGTGATGAAACTTTGCTTTGCATAAAAACATTTTAACAAAAGACAGAATTACTTAAATTGTGTCTTACCTTTAATAAGGGTCATCTTCCCTGTCACTGTCTTCCCCTCCCAAGCAAAGAGTTTCGTTTATACATGACCAGTCATGTATTTAATGGGCTACTCTGCTGGTGTCAGAGTAATTTTACATGTCCTAGAAACAACACAGGAAGGTAATTTTCAATCCAAGAGTTCAAGTCTAAATTTATTTTTGGATACTGATTTGCATTTCTGCCTTTAAAAAGTCCTGCTAGAATTTGCAGAATCTTTCAGGAATATTTCACCTCCAACTGCTTAACTGCAGAATTTAAATCAGCGTAATTGCAACAAATGTAGAAGAAAGAACAGATCTGTTGTTTCTATTTTCTACTGAGCACTAACAAAGTGAGAAGACAAACAGCAAAGAAAATGTGAGATGAACTTTGGAACAGGTCATTTTGAACTAAACATTAAAATTATTGTTTCTTTCAGTACAGCCTGAGTATTTTTCCTACAACACCTCTGAAACATAAACACTTACAGTATACAGAGCCTGACTTACTGATGATCCCATAGGCATAAAGTCCCATAGATGTCAGTGGGAGCAGCTGAGGTGCAGTACTTGTGTAATATTATCCAACATCCTCATGTCACCATGTGGCGCAGGTCATCCTTCCTGAAAAATATAAAACCAGAAAACATCCACTGAAGAACTGAAAAGACTTCAGAGATCAGTAGCAAGAATATTGCAGGGGTAGAAAACATTTGTAGGAAAAGAGATTCACAAGAAATAAGTAGATCTGGGCTTGGGTGTTAAGGGTTAACTGGCTATTCTGGGAGGAAAACTACTGTGAAGATGATGATGAAGTGCTATAACATAACAAGACAAAAGGTAACCATCACACCAGAATTTAAAATTCAAAGCATCGGAAGGAAATGTTAGGTTATCACATTATTCCCATGCATAGTAAGTTAACGTATTTTACCCACTTAGCCCTTCTAAGCACAGACATGAACATATTCCTAAAGTACAATTTGTGCATGAGCTCAGATAGTATTTCCTTCAAAGTCCTCTCAGTTGGAAGTCACCAAGAGAGGGGGTGGCTTGCTCCTTACTTGAATACATCTGGCTTGTCTCTGGTTGTTTTTATTTGGACTTTTTCTGCCAGATGAAGGGAACATCTAGAACCTCCTAGCTTCTCCTCATCAAGGTACTTCTGCACTGAAAGCTACTCACTTCTCAATCTTCACAGTCTTTGTAACACGGCTGTTTTTGCAGAAAGGACATATTAGCATGAAAGAATAGCTAAAGAGAGGTAGCAGGAGGTTTTGACATCTGTACAGAGGATGCTGGAGGCTTTTACATCTAGGAAAATCAATGAGGCTTTGGCATTTGGGATAAGCATGGTAACTGTTAAAATGCTCAGCAGTTAAATACTTGTATCAGCACTGCTGACATTTAAACCTGCGCCTGTGGAGACACTTAGATACGTGCTGCACTTTAAAGCTCATCAGAGCTAGAGCTGGCAGGAAAACCTGTGCAGATTATTTTCTGTCATTACTTCCATCTGAAGGTAGAAGGAAGTTTTGATTGCGGACTATTACGTTTCCTCAGCTTTAGATAAAAATACATTTTATACTAATGAAGTGTTCATTACCTATGCTGCATCTGGCTTGCAAAAAATAATACTGCAACCTCGATATTTAGAAAATTTCTTCAGGTCACAGCAAGAACTGTAAACTTTGGTTCTCCCTCTCTAAGTATCCATCACAGAAATAACGTTACAGTTCTGAGGAATGAGAATTGATTGCTGATTTCTCATCAGCAATGAGAAATGGAGTGTAGTTTTCATTCTTCTGTTTGGTATGAGGGTCAGAAAATATATTATCTCTAGAAACAGTAGTTTTGGCTGTCCCTGGGAATTTGAAGTTTCACTACATTGTTATAGCTGTTTCAAAAAATTTAGATACTAAATAAGGGATTTAGTCAAAGAGGAAACCTGGCATAAGATTCCTTTCAGTTAATTTTAACCATCTGAAAGTTAGATGTCTCAGCAAAATTAGCCATACAGACAAGCCTGCTCCATTCTAGAGGCTGCTCTTGTAGATGTCTGTCTGCTGCTTGCCTCTTTCTCCACTGAGTAAAGTATTTAACATCAGACCTATAGCTTTCAGAGGGGTAAAGGTATGGGTAAAGTAGACGAATTGTACCTCTGGTGCACAAAAGGGAGCAGGGTTTAAGCAGCATATGGAGGAGAGCAGGAAAGAAGAGAGGGTCAAATACTAAGAAAAATATTTGGAGATCTAGAGCCAAGGACCAAGCAGGATCATTATGTTCCTTATTCCTAAAACAAAATGAAAACACAGCACTGCCCTGCCTCACACGACAGTAGGTTTCAACTTGCGGTCCACGAAACGCCCATGTTGGGGGATCTTATGCCAGAAAGCATGCCTGGTGCCAGCAGCAGAAAGAAAAAAAAAAAAAAGAGGATAGTAATACACTGAGCTAAAAGTGAAAACTCTCATACTCCTTGTAAATATGAGCCTGTTAAAGGCTCTGAGAAGCTACTGCACATTTTCAGTGGGGACATGAACCAAGCTGCGGGTATCAGAAGATACACACCCTGAAGATCCTAGCAAGCTGATACAAGCAAGTCCTTTGGTGTGTCCTCCAGCCAGGCAGGATGGCTGGTTTTGCAGCTGTATGCTTCCACCTCCAACAATAATGCTTTAAAGCATATCTTGCCATTACACTCACCATCACTTCTGCTAACTGCAGAAACTCTGATTATCTGCTGTTCCCATCCCATGAAAAACCAAGGGCTTTGGTACAGTGGGATTACAAACTGCTCCTAAAGCAACGTGGTAATTTAAATTCCATTTCTCAGATAGGCAAGGCAAACAAGCAGGAGATGGACCTTCCAGTGAGTTGTTTCTTTTCTTTAAATAAATGATGCATGACAGTCATATGCTAAACTCATTTTTCAATCTCGTTTTCTAATCTGTTGCCTGGAAAATGCAGCAACCTAACCCTGGACAATGGAAGGGCGACTCCGGGGCTGTGAATTAAAAACAGGCTGCTAGGGGGAGCGAGGACAGGTGCAGGCTTTGGCCAGCTCCAGCGGCAGAGCCGATTGTGAGAAGGGCCTAGACAGAACCATTAATTAGGACAGGGTAAGAGCAGGGTGCTTTGTCAAGGCAATTTTAAACCCTGTGACCTTCCACCTGAAGCACCCCGGTGCAGGTCCAGCCGCCACCGGGGGAATCCAGCTTGTCCTGATGATGTGCTGGTAAAACGCTCTGCGCGCACGGTGGTCGGTGGTCTTGGACCCCTTCCCAGAGAGGGAGAGTTCCCAGCTCTGCTCAGCTTTGGTCCAACTGGCAATCCTCGTTTTGTTCTAATGAGGCCCATGGTGGAAATAAGCTTGGGAGACACATTCTGTCCTTCCTCCTGACAGGTGCCTCTCCAAGGGGCCGCTTGGCATGCCAGAGGCGGGCCGCAGGTGCTGCCGAGTGAGGTGGCACGGCCCACGAGGAGGGGTCTCCTCAGGGGCTGTGTGCTCCCACACTCCTATCAAAACCCCCCAAAATTCTCCCAGGGATAGAGCATATCGGTGCTCGGCAAGGCAACATGATCTTGTTCACAGCCATCACACAGCCCTCAGGGAGATGTGCTGGGCCTGCAGGCCCGTGGACACCTCCTGGGGGCAGAAGAGCTCAGCCCCACCACATTTACATGGGGTTGTGCATCTGCAGGTGTCTCCCAGCTCAAAGGGATGTCCCTGAGGGTGCCGAACCCATACGGGTGTCACCCTGCAGGAGTTCAGGGATGCTGGGCAGCTGGGGCCTGTTGATGCCACACGTGCCTGCCAGGCTGGTTCACATGGCCACTAAGAGACATTCATCTACCAGCTCAGGGAAAGAATGTAAGCCAAAATAAGCTTTGTAAAACAGGAACTCATTAAGTTATATGGAATATAACAAGGTCTAAAGGAAGCCAGTACTTGCTGCCCATAAATGCAGTGAATGCTATATAGCTTTTGACCGTAAAGTGATGCCAGTCTTAAAAACTCAAGTTGGGCACTGAAAGACCTCTTGTATATGACTGTCATTTCCCCCCCCTTCTAAGTAGAATAAAAACTTAACTCCTTCCTCCCTCACTTCTTCTTAATGTTATCAGCCTTTTCGGTACTAGCAAAAACCATTAGAAACTGAGAAGTCTCACCAAAACCATCACTTCACTCCTTCCTCTAAAGGGGCAAGATTTCTCCTCAGGATCAGCTTTTCTGGCTATTTTTCTTTGGAATTGCTATATTTCAGTTTTTGGAAAGCTGCTGTGCCTCAGGACAGTTCTCTTCTCAGTGTTTGCTTACATGTATTCTGTGGTTGAAAGGAAAGGACGACTTGTGAACCAGGAAGGCTGCAGCCAGGCTACCCACCAGCTTTCGTTTGCTGGTATTTACTGACTGAGCCTGGAGCTCCGGGACAAAGCTGGACCCAGCTCTGCATGGACACCAATGGGAGACTGAGCTTTTAGGTAGGGAAAGACAGCCACTTTAATATAATATACAAAAATAAAATAAAATATATATAGAGAGAATTCTGTTACTTAGCAGCTCTCGGGCAATGCCTGTTCTTAGCCATAATCTAAAAATACATATCCAACAAATAACTATCTGTATTTAACACTTAAAAAATCTTAAACTTCTAAATGAATTAAACTTTATATACCAAATGTCAAGGGCTAGATTTCTACTCTAGTTTTCCCTATACATGCAGTAAGTTGAACTAATCTTCACATACCTGAATGAGATCATATGAAAATGACTATAATGATCTAATTGAATTTACAGTTCTAGGAAAATAAACAGTATTTTTAAACAGATCCTTTACGCTCAAAAGGCTCAGGCTTTCTCACTCAGGCTGTGAGAACAGCTTCTCGAGGGCTTAGAGAAGGAAAGCCCATTTCCCTGCCTTGCAGCGTGAAACCAGGCACTTGGACAACATAATGTCAAAGGAAACACGTGTCCTGCAGAGACGGTCTCCTCTAATCCAACCCTGTATCACTCTCACCTCGCAGTCCCTTCACCTCTGCTTTACTCCACAGCTGCCCTTATCTTCCTCTCCTCCCCTTTTCTGTTTTCCACAACTCTCCCCTTTTCCTTGTCTTTCTAATCCCTAAATAACCATTCCCTGCCAAAAATGGAGTATTAGCATATCGTTTATCATCACAACATTGATAGCTATGTTCTACCCCTCTCCCTTTCCTTTCCATTTTGTGTATTTACGTAAAATCTCCTCAAGGCAGGGAAACTGTCTCTTACTGTATGTACCATTTGTATACTGTCCAGCAAAATCAGGCCTGGCTTTGGTGGGTTTCTCATAAATAACACAAACAGTGAAACCTCTCCAAGAAGAAAGGCACAGAAACGTCCTCTCCACAGGCTTCTGGCAACAAGGAGATGTTTTCTCAAGCTCCACTCCTATAGAAAGTACCACGGTCTCACCACGTAGAAACTTTATACCGTTAGCCATTTGACTCAAATGGGATAGATGTCTACACACATAGCACAGGCTGTAAATCTTCACTCATGGCCTAATAAGATGCTTCCATTTCTAATGTTTCCTATTTCTTTCTTTTTTTTTTTTTTTTAAGCTTTGAATTTCTCCTTACTATTCAGACAGTACATCTACAATGGTTACTTACAAACCTAGAAAATCGAACATAACCCAGACATCCATTTTTCCCAAATTCACACATTTTGTTGCTCAACAGCACATTTAAACTGAATAATGACACCAAGATCTAGATAACCTTTGCAAAATAATTGCAGCGGTACCTCAGATGATTTCGGTTGTGCCAAGGATATGCTTATCCACACACACTTCTACAACAGAAATTTAAAAAACATCTTTTTTTTTAAAGATACATGGGGAAAAATCAAAGAGTTTTTGCCCCCAAAAGTATCAGAGTCTGCCAGAGAGTTGGAGAAATCTCTGGTTTTATGTTCAGTTGTTTGTAAGTCAAAGAAAGAAAGATGCACAATGAAAAATCAGACAGCATGAGAAGAGCACAGCATTCTGGAAACCTGGAAAACTTCCTTCAGCAAAGCTATTAAACAAACTCCCAGCAGCGTTTGTCAGGTTTGGTAATGTTCTTACCCACTGGACTTCTGAACAGGCACTTATGGCTTTCCAGGGCTTCCCCTAGCACCGACCATCGTTCTTCCGCACGCTCTGATGCAGCAATGACCGAGGTGCCTGGATAGGCAAGGCTCGGTGCAGATCCATCACTCGGTGACCGTGCCTTCCCTAAGCCATGGCTAAAATGTGCAAGAACCCTCTCCCACCAGACCCCTCAATCTGCCTGTTCAAGTCTTCTGGTTTTGTGGTTTACCCTGCTCTGGATGGTCTCTTTTACCCTCCTATGGACACAGTCCCTGTTATTACCTGCAAGAGCCACAAGCCCTCTGGGTTTTATTCTCTTGGCCTAGTTTCAAGTTTCAGTGCTTCCCTTGCTTTTCGCCCTCCACACGCTAATCAGGGGTTCCCCAGCGGGGCCCAGGATCTAGATGCCTGTTTAACTTCTGTCCTCAGCATTTCAAAGTCATTAGTCAGGGCCTGGATTGTGGCCATCAGAATACGGCTATTGTAAGGCAAACAGTTACTCCCATATTTTCTTCACCCCCTGCATCTGGAAGACAAATAATGAGTCCCCTGGTGTATTGCTTATTCTCATCCCATATTAATTTTAGTTATAGTGATAAGCTAATAGCTGCTTCCTGGCTGTTAGGTGGGGTACAGTGAGGTACCTCAACGCATGAAGGATATACCCTGAGACGGGAGGATGGTAGGACCTGTGCCTTCACCATATTCTGAATTTTCTCTCCAAGAAGCCTGCTCCTTGTCACTCTAATGAATTACCCATTACAGTTTGTATTACCTGTAAAACAAGTACTTGATCGAGGCCAAATTATTGTCAGTGCAAACTTCTGTGAGTAAAAACCCATTAAATCCCCAGGTGATCGTGCCTTTAGCTGCATTGCTATAAATATACATCTACGCTGCTGAGTAGCCCAACTGTTAAACTCATCTGCAAGTACCATGCCTTCAGCTCATCACTGCTAATTCATTCAGGCTCTTCTTCATTTTAGATAATCTCAGGTTTCTTCTCCCATGGGTGAGGAAATACTCAGTTTACTAACTCCCAGTTTGTGGGAAGGACAGAAGACAACATGAGCCTGTAGAAGACAGACAGAGAAAGCTTGAAGACAACCTGCAGCTCTCCTGTCAGTCTCAGGCTTGAGATACTGGGGTCTACTGCTTTGCTTATATTTGCTTTCAGCAGCAGCTTTTTCCTACAGGGTCTTTCATATTGTCTGGTAATTAAAAAAAAAAAATAAATCTGTTTACCTCGCTCACCCACCCACCTTAGAGGCTTGTCAATGCCTTGCATTTTGTCAGTGTAATAGCCAAGTTCTGGTGCACATTAATGGTCATCATCATTCCAAAAACCAGCAAACATGTGAAAATGGAGACAGATGCTTTTCTAATAACAGTAATAGAGAAGACAAATTTACAGCATGGAACTATTTGTTTCCATAATTGACAATGATGTAGCAGATCATGTATCTTCTGCCTTATGGTACAAAGAGATGCCTCCTTCCTTGCTCTATGATAAAGGATATAGCACTAACCCAAATGGTCAAGGAAAGACCAGTGAAGGAATTATGCAGGAAAGAGAAGATATCACATCACGAAGATAAAATTATTAGAATAAGATGACAGTAATTTGATTAGGAAAGAAAGACAAGACAGACATAAAGAAAACTACTAAGAAAACTTCTCTAAGGAAAAAGGGGTGTGTCTGCACCCTTCACACACACATACTTTATGTAGTCTGGATCAGGAGCAAGCTTTTGATGCACTTACCATGCTTCAGTTCACATCCAAGAACAACCTTGGAGAAGTGTATAAGCTGGACGCCTTTTGGATGGAACTGAAGCAGCAGATGTGCCCCAACTGTTAATGGGAGCAAATTAAAGCTCACCTCTAAAACGGGGCCATCAGATCCTCAGCACCATTCTGTTCTACAGGTCAACTCCTTCTGGATGCACTACTTGGCAGTGCAGAAAGAAACGGAGATGAGAGAAACCTTGCAAGGGACTAAGATCAAATTGAGCTCAGTTCATATCAGTTGCCCAAGAGGCACTCTTCGTTTTCACTGCTTCAAGGATGAATACATGTCCACAAAGGAAGCACACCTTTTCGTGAAGCCAAAGAAAATAGCAGTGTGCACTTAAGTATGATGTAGATGTTCAGTTATTTCATTGAACAAAATAAGAGTACTAAACTTTTCTGAACCAAACCTCCTAAGCAGCAATTCGGAACTGTGTATTGCGCTTTGGTTACCCATTAAAAACAGATCTTTTTTTTGGCTTTATGCTTACATTGTTTTCAAAGTTTAAGTTTTTGTCATCTACTTGAAAAGAAAAACAAAAGCAAAATGCTATAGAGAGTGAAATCCTAGCTCTATTGAAGTAAGTGGGAGTTTTGCCACTGACTTTAATGGGGTCAGGACTTCACCCAGAGCGTTTGTACTAAATGACTTTGAAATAAATAGGCAGAAATTTCATGCACTACATTTAACAGCGTTTTGTTGAAATGATTATGGCAGCAGTATTGACCACCGAAAGGAACACACATTGTTCTGCTAAGAGAGCTATGTTATTTCAAGAAGTACTGAGGCACTGTATCCTTTCATCATCACTGATTTCTTACGTATTTTCATCATACCTTATTATTAGGGACTAAATTTCCTCTTTCATCTCATACATTTTGGGTCTTTGTTCTTGAGCTTGTTTAGATTGGCTGATATTTTTTTCCTAATCAAGTGCCCCAAAAAGAATACATTGAATAAAGAGAGTTGTCATACATAGGATCAGGCCTTATGACATCAAATGGTATTTTTGACTATATCTGTTTCTATTGTAAGGGTTATAAATCATAAAAATCTTTGGATCTTTTTTCATGCCAATATACCATGCTACAGATTTCCTTTGATTGTAATGGGCATAGATTCTATCTTAGAATAATATTTCCTTATGGACAACGTGTTCATTTTCATTGTGATTTGACATTGTGAGTTGCTTTTGTAGAAAATCAAAGAAAAAAAAAATAGGAGCAGAGAAACATAACTATATCTATCATGACGCCAAGATGCAAGATAAAGATTTATGCCTCAAAACACTGAAATGGAACAACTACTGTCACATCTCATTCACCAGACAAGCATGCGAGAAAACCGAAGAAATAGGACATCACACCAGAGAAGAAAACTGTTTTACCGGGAAAGTTTTGCACAGAAGGAAGTTGCTTCAAGGCGATTTGAATGACACAAAGACAGCTCCTTGGTCTTTGAGAAAATGAAAGTGCTGGGAATCTCATGGGATGGCACAGTATAGTTGTTAATCTACTGAAGAGAGAAAACAAGTCAGAAAAATTACCGAGGAAGGCCAGCAAGGAAGAGTGAGTAAGTACTCTCCAGAGATGTGAGACCTCCAGCCCCTTCAAGCTGACAGGAGATGAAATTAATCTCTCTGCAACTGAAGCATAGACTAAAGCCCAGTAATTTATACACCATGGCATTAGGTCAACAGAAATATTGCCCATGGCTTCAGTGCCACCAGGATTTCCGCTTGTGTCTATGCATTTATAAGCCCAACAATAAATTTAGCCTTAGTGGTAAACTGATCCGTCCGCACCAGCAAACATCATCCCCATTTAAACCTGACACTGAGCTCTGCTGATTTACTACACGTGTACGGATCCACCAGTTTCAGACTCAAACCTGCGGCTGAGAAATATCAGAGGAATCCACGCTTCCTACAAGCTTCTACAGCAAGCGCTTACACATTAGGAAGCTGGGCTCCTGACAGCCCTGGGAGCAAGCTCAGCCCTTCATTCAGGTGGTCTGAATCATCCCCTGGCTGGTCCCCCGGCTCTGCAGGAAGCACCGGCACCGAGGCTCAATGGCCCCTCCGCCGCATCCTCCAGACAGCCACAGAGGCAGGAGAGCATCATGCGGGTCCTCAGGTTTTGCTGAACGCCTTCGCTTTTCCTCTGAAGATTCCTTTCTCACACTCACGCCATAAAATTAAAACATGTTATTGAAGAACCCTACATAAATTAATTTAATATGGAAGAGAACTGAAGTCAGTGCTCAACTGTGAGCTTTGAGCGTTATGTAGTTTATGCACTGAGCACAGAACAGCTCTGGCACAAGTGTTTCATTGGATTTCCTCCCCTAAGGAGAAGATTCACTCTCTCTCTACTCCCCCCCCCCAACGGATGTAGCAATGAAATAAACCATCCCCGGCCAGAAAATGCAGATGTGCTGCTCTGCGTGCTATTGACACCCAACGCCGCGTCCACTGAGAACGGAGCCAGAAAAGTCCACCACACCCAAGCCATCTCTGAAGAATTAGACAGCTATGTCCTTCCTCCAGCAAACAGAGCATGTAAGAATACTAGGTTTTATTTACTGCTTTCTGGTTTCTCCTTTCTTCCCTAATGGCCTCTTTACCTGAATGAAGCCCCCACTGAATATTGTTTCTAGTCAAAAATACTCTCAGAGACACTTAACATCTTTTCCAAGTATTATACTTTGGCTACTGCATAGTCCATCGTCTGTTTCACACACTGCTTATCCTAGAGTAAGCAAAAACCAACAGCGGTTGTGGGGAAAGGAATGCTAAATAGTAATAATAATAATAATAAAGGAAGGAGTGACTTCCAGAAAGAAAAATAAATAAATCGTTTTCATGAAGTGCAAGTCCAGCTCCCTCTTCCTCCCTGCCTCTATCTCACAGGCATACGTTGCTGTTTGGGTAAATTGCAAGGCTTTACGCAGAATAAAGACCAGTTATTCTTACTGACACTGACTGCTATCTGGAGCCAGTAACTGGGAGTACCTGGGGTCAGGGCCTCTGGGAAAAGGCCAGCAGGATTCCAAGGTATTTTTTCTTTCAGCACTAAGCAATCCACAGGGAGTCAGAATTTATCATTATACCGGGCTCATGCTTGAACCTCTCAACGTTTTCTTCCAGGAACTTTGGTCCGTGTATAAATACAGACTAAACTTACTCTTACATGCTGAAAAGCTTGGCTTTTGCTTTTGCCACAGGCATTCAAATACAGTCATAAGAGAATGAACGTGAGTAAATATGTACGGACATATGAGCAAGAGAATATAACACACAAATTATGCTCTAACAAAATAAAATTTTCTCTATGTGTAATAGAGCATGAACCTGATTTTACTGAAAAGTTTTATTTGCACATTTGATATATGCATGCAGTATTATAAATTTAATCCAAGTTTATTTATAGAATAATTATTCAGCCATAGGGCTCTGTGAAAATAGATGTTATGGAGAGACAGGGAAAAATCAAAGCTCCATCCACAACTGTGCACATGGTCAAAAAGCTACAATTTACGCACAAGCCTTCATTACTAATCAAATAACATAATAACGATGTTAACCTGTTGCTTTCCTTTTCACAGAAGAGCCACAGAACAGACAAAAGCCAAACATTTGCTAAAATAACCCAGATAACAATCGCAACAACCCCACCAACACACACATTCCCTTGGTGTAAGGCATTCAGTTCTCCTTCAGCTGCCCCTCAACTTTACCCTCCAACTTTTTTCCCCCCAAACGATAAAACTTTCTTCACTACTGAGTTGCTGGAATCGTGGAAACCCACAAACAGCCAGTACGTCCTTTCCCATTTGCAAAACAAAATTGATGGCCACCACCTCTCTCAACTTCTCCCGCGCTCGTTCTGAACCAAAGGCCAGCCGTTTACTTCTCCTTCGGCACGGGGCCAGCAAAGCACTTTTGCACGCAGTTAACTGAGCACATGAGCAGTCCCATCAATTTCCATGGGACTTCTCACAGGTTTGATGTTAAGCAAGGGCAAAAGTGACTTGCTGGACCAGTGCCACCAACTTACGACAGAGACGGAGTATTTTCAAGTATGAAGTGCCTGGCCCACGTTGTGTGAATGGATACTTAAAGATAATCATCACCACAAGAAGCTATTTCAGATATGGTAGAGGATGGAACATTTTTGTTGGACAGAAGAGAAAACCATCTATCCATCCAAACTGGTATGACAGCCGCTATCAGGTGTTGTTTCTGTGTTTCCTAGGACAACCGAAATAACATTATTGTGTTCCCACAGCAACGCGATGCGTTATGTCATGATGTGAAATACATTCACAGTACGCAAGGAGAAAAAGGTCTTATATATATAGTAACATAACAGATGAAAGATCCTTATCCAGCCCAAGAACAGTTTTTTCTCCCAGTAACCAGCATATTAAATCAATCCAGAATTTATACTGGTCAGTGCACTCTCACAGATCTACTTCACATCAATGAAGCAACCCACGATTTGGTGGGTGTTGAGCACAGGTCCTTTGCATTGTATGATTAATCACAGGTATCAGCCAGAAACTGCCTTCTTTCTCTGCATGCACATGTTGCTTGGAAATGTTTTTCTGACCTGTTCACTTCTTGTTATTTGATAAATATGTAGTAGTACAAAATGAACAAGAAAACTGGCCTGAAATTGAAGGTCCATTGGCATTCCCCTTCTAGGAACAAGTTTAGGAAGTCTAGGAAGAAATTTATTTGGAGAAGGCACTATTGATTTCATTTCAGGAAAAAAAATAAAAATCAAAGGAAAACAGTTTAAGTTAGACTTCCTAATCAATTGTTTTTTTCCTAATGACTCCTTCATTGAAACTGCTCCCTACTTCTCTCATGGAAAATTTAATACAACATGAAACAATTCATTCTTCCTGCATAAGATCTTTCTTATGCAATCAGATGTTCCCTCCCGTTTGGGATAACACATTTCTGACCTTGTCTTACCATCCCACTAACATCAGTGTGTTTCAGCCAGATCCTGACAGCACCAACCAGACAGCACTGCACCACTGTCCTTCATCATCTGCAGCTTGGCAGACCAGGTACGTGAGAAGCGCCACCAGCTCAAATGTGACCTCCCCTACAAACAGTTTTTGGGAACACAAAGCAGTAATGCAGAACAACAATATTCCTTCTCCCGAGCTATGATTCTAACTAGCTCTTGTTTTCAAAGTCTGCTCTGTTCTCTGGTTTTGGTACAAGTCTAAAGAACCTTCCACATCATTCAAGGAGAAATTAGGGTTTTGTTTTAAATAAATTACATTGACAAAAAGGAAACAACAATTCTGCAACTCCAGCTGTGGACAAGCGTGTCAACATAGCAGCAAGTGGTTGCAGAAGGAAGACATTTCCATGTTCATGCCACCAGAAATGATTCTGCCCTTAACAATACTGAAAAGTGCATTTGTTCCAAAAGCTGTCACACGCATTGCTCTCTGCAGTCTGGTACTCTGCACAGCCTCAGCTAGCAGCGAGACAGGCAGCAAGCATGTAGAAAACACGTGGATGTTCTCTGCCTGCTTCTTAGCGGATAGGTGTGTGGGACAGAGCTACCTTATGTCCGGGCTTTCCAGCATACAGCCTCTCACCACCCAGAAGACATCAGATGTTTGCTCAGGGTTTGCAGGGTTTGCAGTCCCAGGATGGATTTGGTGGGCTCACCAGAGCCACCTTCTAGGGCCAATTTACGCTGCAAAGTGCATACGCAGTAAGTTTGATGTACATCAGAGACACAAAGTTGGCTGTTCATGTCCTGCATACTGCAGGCGTACACTTTTCTGTTCATAAAGTCTCTGACAGAGATACAAAATCATCATACATCACGAACAATCACAACCAAAACTGCCACTCACTCAGCAAACCTCACAAAGTAACTGGAAGGGCTGGAGATGGAGAGAATGGCTTTCCCTACAAAATCGTGGAGCTGGGTGTTGGCTCCTGGAATTGGGCCAGCCACTCTCCCTCCAAAATCTAAGACCAGAAGAAATCGTGTTCAGTCCACCTACGGGTCAATGTATGCTCCAACAGGACTTGATCAAGACAGAGAGGCATGAAACCAAATTAACCTTCGCTTTCATGAATTCATAGCCAGCATCTTGCTGGAAGGAGTGAATTCTTCATAGCTGTGTTCTTCATTTCACTGTAAAAAGTCAGCTTCAGTTTACAGCAAAACCAAAATAGAACTGGTGGGACAGCGTAGCAAAGGTTACCTGGCTGACCTGTTTGTGAAATATAATTATTGCATTTTTGATGAGAAAAGAGAGATCAGGGTCACAGATACAAGTATTTACAAGTGCAAGCTATTATCTTAAGAACTCTAGGATTTAGCTAGGGAAAAATACATTTACTGGAATGAACACTGACAAGTAAAATATTTAATCCCCAAAGTTTTATTTCCCCCAAACATAAAATAATATTACTTTGAATGGTCCATAAATAACATTAATGGGGAGATTTTGAATGGGAGATCTCTAATGATATATGAGAGAAGACTTAAATAGGTTTAACTGGGCTCTTTCTCAAACTTGGCAACTGTTATAGACAGTTTTTTTTTTTTTTTTTTTAAGCAACATTATAATCTGTTATCTGTTTGGATCAAGTCCTAAAGAAGCTTTTTGTTCCAAATTTGCAAGTGCCTCCAACGCAGAAGCAACTGCAGGAAAAAATATTTAAAATAAAAAAGTTTAAATGGTGTTTTTAGTGCTGTGATGCGTGCTGTCTATATATACCAATGGATGATTACACTAAGCCTCATTTGTGCTTTAACATAATGTACATAAAGGAAGGCTTTATAACAAAGTCATGTCTACAGAGCTTTTATCTGAATCTACTTCCAGAAGACAAATGGATTAAATACTGTGTTGTTGGTTTTTTTTTTTTTAATTATTTTTATTATTATTGATTTCCTAATGCAGTGCTACTCAAAAAAGGTTTGAGATGGGTAAGTGCTATTATTTCCTTTTTTTTTTTTTTTTTTTTTTTTGCAAGTTAAGTGAGAAGCAGAAAGATGAACAAGTTATCTGTCCAAATTTGCATAGGAATGTTTTTTCCCCAGTTGTGGCCTTTCTAGTCCTCAGCTTTATGCCTCAAGCAAAAGTAGCAATACTGGGACATAAACCACAGGTCAAAATTTAAGCTCATGTAAACCGACAATGTTCCCCAACACGCTAAATTTAAGCAGAAGAAAAATTCCCCTAATGATGAGTCATCGATACAGATTCGGTTTGGGATTGGAAACAGGAATAAAATTACTGGTGGGGTGAGAAAAGAGGGTGAACCCCTCTTTTAAAAACCATGCATGGGATTTATGAGATAAAGACGTTATCCACTCATTTTCACAGCAACGTTGTGCTTTCCTCGGCATGCTGAACAATTTTGAACTCAATAAAATAACTGTTAACTTTACTGACCTGTGATATATGCATGCTGCAGCTTCCCCGTTCAAGATATAAAATTGTATCCAACGTAATTTAGACAATTTGGAAAAAGCATGCACACCATAAATAACAAATCCAAATCCATCTAACTATCAAACATTTAAGCATATACCAGAAAAGAATTGTTCAGGAGTGTAATTACGGGGGGAAACGTTGGTTACATATAACTAAAAATAACAAATTACCGAAATTGCTTATATTTGTACTTCGCATGAATTATTTAAAATGTCAAATGCAAGATTTTACATTAAGTCAACCATCATGTTGCCTTAGGTCAGCGTTAGTAAAAAAAAATATATATATATATATAAATAATTAAATAAAAATACTCTGTTAAAGAAAATTCGATGAGATTACTGGTCCGCTATAAAAGTTTTCAGTTACCTAGATTTTAGAAGAAATATTTTATAAATATTTCAACACCGTGAATACAAATTAAGAAATAATCCCCAAGCAGCAATTCCTTTGCTTCCCTTCCTATAACTTACATTTCTAGAGCTGTTTTTCTTTATATTTGTACCCAAATGTCTTTTCTCTAAAAAGAACTTACGTTTTCTGAATGGCTTCTACGGCGTGACTCTCCAAATTGAGCACTCTGTTCACTTTATGAGTGCGTGTGTTTGTGTGTTAATAGCAGTTTTTACATATAAAACCCAGAAGGATACGAGCAGTTGTAATATATCCATGGCAAATGTGCAGTTAAGGAAGATGTTGATTTAAGAATGCCTGAGAATACAAGTCTATCCATAGTGACTTTAAAAAAGAAAGTTGTAAAAAGCTGTACAGAAAATTTGGGGTTTTATTCAATACACTTTGTAGCCTAAGATTTTTTTTAACTGCCATTATTTTGCTTAACATTTGCAGGTCTGAAGGTCTTATATTTGACTTGACGTTGTTCTGGAATTAATATAAAATGGTAATTGTGGGAAGTTAAATACCGAAAATCTTACATCCAGGAAAACGAGCATCTTTAAAGAGCAGACTGCTTGTTCTCTATTATTTTTATCAAGTTTCTCACAATAGGAAGATTTTTGAGGAGTAAATTAACAGTCATGAATGTGATAAACCTATAGAACGCGTATACATGTATGTAAACTAGTTAAAATCTGTTCCCATGGATCATATTTTCTGTGAGATATGGGAATAAAGGATTTTGGAGCAATATTTCTGACTGCTCAAAATTATACTAAACTGAAGTACGTGCATTTAGTGCGACTAAGCACGGACATTATATTAAGGATATAATTACTCCATTCAAAATACTAGGAATAAGGTATATATTTATAATTTGACTGTTTGCACAATCAAAAATACAATATTTCTATACAAATCAAACTCCCGTGTAACATATTCTGTAACAAGAATCAGACTAACCAGCTCAAACCAGATCTACTTGTACTTTTATTGTAAAGACCTTTTCTCTCTCTCAGTCAAGAACATTTATTCTTTTTCTATTTTAGTGTAATTCATCATCTACAGAATATTTACAAGACAGATAAGCTCAATTCTGTCACTGACTGGGAGATCCAGAACTTTATTTGGTGGATCTGTTTCTCCAGATGCCTGCACTCATAAAAACTAAGAATTTTTCCTCTGAACAGTTACCTTGGTATATGATCAGCATGAAAAAAGAATCCAAAGCCACTGTCTGAACAAAATCTTACAAGCTATTACTGCTGCTGCTTTTTCTCATATCATGAACTAAACTTTGCAAGGTTTGTTGTTTTCTAACAGCCACTATAAAATGAAGTACCTTCAGTGCAACTTATTTTTTTTTTTTTTCTATGCAGAAGGGAAGAAAGTTAAAAAAAAAATATATCGGACCTTAATTACAACTGTTAGGTGTCATATACAATTTCATATTCATATATATTATCTTAACTACACAAGATTTCCTATAACTGGAACACTAATGACTAAAACAGTCTTAACAGCCCTCCCCAAAACCAAAAACACTTCTCAGAAGCTAAGTTTAAGGTATTGGAAATGTGTAATATAAATCTAATAAAAAGAAACTGTTTCTATGCAAGTTTTAAATATTCTTGTAACTTTTCAATCTACTTTTCGCTTTAATTTTCACAAAGTTTGTGTATTTTCTGTGATTTCATCAGAGCTCTTCCACTGACCTTGCTGTGTGCAATGACTGCTTTGCTTTCAGTTAAGAAAAAGAATTAAGCATTCACTGAAAATTTACATCTCTACATGAAAAAGGCAGACCTCCCTGACAAAAAAGGTATCTGCAAAGCTACTCAGATAAGCTGATGCAGAGGGGGAATTATATATGGCAATGCTGAACAGAATATTTGAAAGGAAACTAATGAGCATGAGGTTGTACATTTTTGGACAGGGAAGGAAGAGCACAGAAAGAACATGTGTGCATGGAGAAAGAGCACACTACGGTGAATGAAAAAGCCATAAAGATAAGGAAGAAAGCCACCTGTTGTATTTCTCTTTCAATCAAGGAGACTATGCATCCTACAGTCGCATTAAATCATCACTGTTGCTTCAAAAATCAACCTACTACATTAATATTCTCTCCTACTTAAGGCAACTTGTAACTCTTTTTCCCCTTAACTGAAAAAAAAATATTGAATTTTCTAAAATTAAAGTGTTAATGTTATGCTTGTCTTCTGGTATTTTCATCTTCAGATCCTTCTATGGAAAATACTGAAGCAGCTATTCCAGTGACCTTCCAACTAAGCACAGTACACTCACTTTAATTTCCATTTCAGTGAAAATAGTTAAACAAAAGCAAACTGTGAAGAGTTAGCTGGACACGAGTGATGCCATTCAGACCTTCTTGAACCACATAGCCATTCCCTCACCAGCCCTATGCATGGTGTTTGTGAGACTACTCACAATACGAAGTGATACGACTAAAGCAGCTCCACATCCTTTCACAGAACAATGTCTTGCTTATAACTGTATAAAGAAATACCACCAACCTTTGTTTGTATTAATTTACGAGATTTTGTTACAATCCTGACGTTAATACCTTGTTTTATCAAAAGTCCCGTTAAAGTCACTTTTTGTCAAGTAAAGAAAAATGCTCTGTCTGAGGAAAGATAACAGCAAATCACTTTTAATCCTTCTCTCATTTCCAAGCCACTACAAAATGCTTGCCGAAGGCTCAGTTTTGCAATACCTTGAGTCTGACTCGGTTGGAGCTGAAGTCCACACAAGCATACCCCTTACTTTGGTTAGGCTCTGGATCGCATCCTGCCACAAGATAAATTATTCACTAGGATCAGTACTTGGGAAACAGAGCTTTGTAGATGCTACAAAAAATTAAAAAAAAAAATGTGCAAAGGATTGAAATACTTTCAAGATGTCAGAAGTAAAATAAATGAAGCTTCAAACACTACAAAGATAGTGTTGATCAAATATATTGTACAGGCATAACCTTATTTTTGTGTGTTTGCTTTGATTAAATCAGAAATACCAATCTGGTATCCCAGAAGATTAAAGTTTCCTTACAACTAACAATGGCAATAAATCATCCATATTTTTAGCACAGAAATGGTTTTAAAAAGTGTTGAGTTCCCTCTGCCTCGGTCACAGAAGTTCAGAATTTTCCTGCATTCAAATTAAGATCTTTGTCATTTCCAGCTTCCTTCAGGAATCTTTTCTCACAGGTCAGATTAAGATGTTTCTAGCGTGCCAGAATCATCATCATTTTTGTGTTTGTTTAAATGAGCATTCCTGTAGGAATTCTGTAAAATGTCAGAGTATGAAAAAGTTTATTTCTGTCCTTTGACTTAAGCAGGGCAGCTTGAAAATTCCTAGATTCAACCGCAAGCAGCAATTCTCTTCCTGCAGGATTCCTGCTGCTCCTCTATTCCTTGACTTCACTTCAGTTTTAAGGTGTTAATTTTATAAACTATATCTTTAGAAATATTTTACATGCATTTTATGCTTCAGAATATTTTACAGATTGAATCCTCCTTTTTCACTCTATCTCAGAAGTTTCTCATGTCTTCTTGCATATTAATTTTGTTTAGCTTTCCAAATGTATTTTCAAACTTTTTAATTAAAAAAAAAGAAAATCATAATGAACTAGAGTTTGACCTAACTCACACCATGCAATTTATGTATAATTGCACCAGCATGACTGCAATGAGACCAATACAAGTTCAGCTGAATCAAAGTTGAACTCTTTGTGTGCTTGGTTTAGTTACTCTGCTTGTTTTTGAAGATTTGCATGTTGGCTGATGGTTCAGTAGTTCACTGCTGACTTGTCTTTCAAGAGAAGCAGGGCTGACAATGCAGACCAACAAAGCCTTAGGGGCACAGGTCTGTTCAACCTGCTCAACCTACCAGTGACAGAGGTACAACATAATTCCAAACCTGGACTATTTCCCCCCCACTCAGAACCAAAGACTTCACCGTCTGGTCTGAAATGGTCAGCCCTTCAAGAGGGGTTAGTCATAAAATGAAAAAGTGGAGAGGGGCTCACAGCACCCAGGTTTATACCCCAGTTTGGACTCGGGACCACAGATTCTCCTGTGGAGCTTCTCTCTCTGCCAAATCACCTTGACTCCGATAAGCACCGACATGCTGGGTGAGTCTCCCTCTGCCAAGCAATAGCAGCCTTTCCAAGGACACTGACAAGCACTGGATCAGCCCATTCACAAGGAAAACCACTAAAATTGCTACAAATGTCCAAACTTCTACTTCTAAATGAAAGCACTCTAATTGAAGGTACATTTTCTGCCTTGCAAAGACTTGCTCAAACTTGTCTAAATCAGCACAGTCCTTGGCTCACACCATTTTAATAAGACCCACGTGTATTAAACCAGATTATATGACACATGTTAAGGTTCATGTTTGATATCAAATTAAGTATCCGGATGATTTATGGAAAAGAGTTCACCTCCCTTTCCCCCACGTGAGGTTTAAGACTAATCTTCAACCAGATCTTCCAACACTTTCTGCATTCAGGCCTTCCCCGCTTGAAACCTCCAATGTTGTTTTTATTATCACAAGAGACCGATACCCAGCCTAGCATCTGTTATTATTCCCTTGCCTTCCCTCCCTGGGAGAACGCATGAACCTAGCATATATCACTGTGATTACTGGATGCTGCTAAATTCCTAGAAGAAAGCAGCATTGCTTTCCTCTGCCTCATAGAAGGATTTGATTGCACTATTACTCTGTGCACTAATGTGCTGCTTGGCTATAAAGGGAATTGTCGAGTAGTTCCTTTAAAAAAAACACATAGCAATAAAAACCCCCACAAGTTCCATAAAGTAAACGAACACCCACCATTAGCTCTTACCCGTAAGGATCAGCATGACAGCTGTATTGATAATGACAGACATTTGGCTGGAACCACTTTGGGAGGCAGAAGTGTGAGCTGCGCCTCCCCCTCTCCACCAGGACGCTGTGCATCAGCATCTGTCGCTGAAAGCACCCGCAGGTGACGCTGTAGGTCACTCACCCCCTCTTGTCATTCCCACTGACAGAGAAGCTTCACAGGTCACCAGGGACGTTATCAGAACCGATCTGCTCAGGCTTCGTGATAACCCTCAGACTGGCTGGCTTACTCTTTCCATGGAATCGGTGCCGTGCTTTGAAGTGCACTTATCCGTTGTGATCCCAAAAACTCATTTCCATTCGTTCTTCCCTTGGACACTGAACGAATCTACTTTCTAATGCCTTTATTTAGGGCTTCCCACTGTCAATTACACCCCATCCCTGCTCCCACTCCCTCACTACTTTTTGCAACAACAAAAAAAAAGCCATTCTTTATCTAAAAAAATAAAATTATAACCTAAAAAATCTGATCTTCTTTTAGCAACATATGCATCACTTCTGTGTACATGTTTGGTTTCCCACTGTTTAGCATTTTCTTTCAACATGGAAACCAGTCTGGCAAAGACCCTGAAATGCAGCTCTCCTCCTTCCCCAGAGCACGGTATAAATGGGTACAGAGAGGTACATGATAAGCTCCCATAGGCAATAACCCTATCCAGAGCAAATATTTCAAGACAATGCATACATCTGAATATAAATACACTTTTGGGCTTCTGTGATGAATTTGAATTAACAGTAGACATGCACAGACCTGACATTAATTAGCCACGTGCCAGTCGTACAACAGACCTTGTCCTCAGCAGCTTTCAGCAAACCCAAGTTCTACTCATCTGAGCTGTTACAAGAGGTGTTCCAGTAAGATTTATTGCCCAAATAGCCATCCTGCACCAAAGCCTTGGTATTTACACAGGATTCAGTACATGTGTGTCGCAAGGCTCATATCCCTCTTTTACAGATGGCTCTCCCAAAATAATTTCACAAGGGTTAAGTTGCTTGCATGCTGAGACCACTTGGTGTCCTGTAGACAAATATTCTTTTCTTACTCTCCTCCACTGTATGCATACGTTTTTCCTTGTCTAAAGCAAAGATGATAAATTCTTAGGGTCACAGACAGTGGTTTTGTTCTGCATTTTGCTGTACATCAACTGATGGTAACACACTGAGTAATTAGGGCTTAAAGGACAAACAAATTATGAATAAATAGGAAATACACGTGACTTGACTAAAAGCACATAGAGAACACCCAGCGAAAAGGCTGTGACAGCAACGCACCTCTCTCTGTATTGTATATGCCCATGAACTGCCACTGCTGTATCCATCCACTCCAGGGATCTGTCTTTGCTAGGCAGCATCTTGGACTCCAGTCTACTTCATGAGCTATCAGTAGCCTTTCAACCTATGGAACCACTTTAAAGTGGAATCCTGAGCCCTTAGTTTTATCTGCTCTACAATTTCTTTAGATATGTTAGCTTAAAAGAAGTTAGAAACACAGTCCAACAAAATTTTAGGAACATTTATTACGTGAGTTTTGCTTGCATATCTCCATTAAAAGCAGCTGCCCCATTAAATACTATTTATTCCTGCCTTTCATTTGACAAAGTCATTTTAGAACAATGTTCTGTTACTGATAACAATATTATTCTATATGCTTTACTGATAAGACTTTAAACGGAGGACGACAGTGTATATTACAGGCAATATATCCAAAGAATTACAGATGACATTTTATCTGTTCACAGAATGCTGCGCACATTTCTTTAAACTATCTTTGAGAATCTAGTCATCATCTAAGTATTTTTCAAAATCTTATTTTAATGAAACACATTTAGAAGCTCATTTTAATGAAACACATTTTACTTTTGCATGCACTGAAATAAAGAAGAAGCATGCAGTACAGCATGCTCGCCTTAAAGGAACAAAGGCAGAAGACAGTTTCATCACAAAAGCAGTAAAACCACCTGCACTTCCAGTTGTCTATCTCATCCTTCTTTCATTTCCTCTGCCTGACAGCAGGCTGCTTTATATGCCCCCCAGATGAAAAATAAAGGTAAACTCTTCTCATCCTTTGAAATCAGGACTTCATTTCGCATTCACTCTAAGGCACTGGACTATCAAAGCACAGCCTGCTTGGCAAACAGGAGGTCGCCTTTTGCACTGATGCCCTCCTAGCCAACTGGGCAGCACTTACATTACAGGAATTAAATATTTTTAAGCATAGTCATGTGGCAAAGCTGCCTTTCTGCTCTGAAACCCAGGGAGCTTTCAGCCACAGAAGAGCTGCTGCCCTTTGTCTTCTCCACAGGAGAGGAGCAGCAGTAAGGACAAGAGCTGCCCCTCCTCATCTGGCAGCCTCCTAGATGCACCCACAAAGGCAAGAAAGATGAGCCCTAAATCTGCAAATGTTTTAGGACATGCTTAACTAACCAACAGCAAGTAACTGCTGAGGAGCTGATCAAGTTTTCACAGGAATCCAGCCTTTTTATGGTCCAAAACATGATCACAACCTATGCCCTGCATTGAGCATAGGACCAAACTTACTGCCCGTTGATTTCTCTCAACTCCTTCCTCAAGCACAGACACAACACATGGTTCCTCTCTTTATAAAGAGCTTGATCAATCTGAAATGAAGGGCAGGGTTTTTATTTCAACAACACATTTGAAACCGCTTGTGCCATCAGAACTCCTTCCTGTTCCATTTGCAATTTCTTACGGCTGCAGACAGAAAAATTCTAAACAAAAGCAGTAAAAAGATTTTAAAATACAAAGGCAATGAAAATATTTCCAATCAAGCCCGGTGTCAGCCAGAAACGTGTTGCAAGTGCTCCTGTAAAAATCTTTTTACAGACACTTTGCAAAACCAGAGCATTGTCTTCGCTGCCATTACTTCTATATTGAAACGCCTGCAGCGAATGGACCTCTGCTTCTTAAAAAGCTAGTTGCAAGTTATAAAAATCTACAAAAAACACCACCAACAAACCTTAATCAAAAAAGAAAAAATGAGAAGAGAGATATCGCTGACAAACAGGAACTATATAGCATGCAATAAACTGGAGACACGCCGGTGCATTGCTCTGACAGAGCTTCCACAAAGTGCACAACGTTATCATTGATTTAAGAGGGAATAAGATCAGAGCAGTGTTCAGAATTTTTACTGATCCCACCCCTCTGCAGAAATTTCAAGGAAAATTACTTCCTTCCTAGGTAGGAAAGTGATCTCTGGTGAACTGTATATAGCACGTCTCAATCTGGGACAGTTCTCTGGTATAATCTTTGTTTCCAGTCACCAAATCTAAAAGATGGATAGATCTTATTTGTGAAGGTCACCACATTTGTTACGCCCAGACTTTAGAATATGCAGCCATTCGTTTTTATAGCAAGAATGTCATGGTTACAGCTCCACCCAACCTTCATTGCAAACAGTCTTCGGGTTCTCTTATCGTAGGTCCAGAGGACCTAATCAAACTCCAAGAAAGTTATCAAATGATTTTTTGCAAAGAATTTGAAAAAAACACAAGACAAACCAAACAAAAAACATCCAAAAGCTCACTGCTGAACACACCAAATGAACTAAATAATGGGAAACACATTTACAACGTCCTTTAATGGTAAGCCTATCCAATTTGAGATTTAAGAGGTCAAACTATTGGTTATTTTTGCATTCCTGGTAATTTAAGGAGAAGCAGACTGGGAAATGTGCACTCACAGGCCTTATAAAACTGCCTCCCTTATTTTGAATAATAGACATCTATTGTAAAAAGCTCGCTAGTGGAAAAGCCCCCCTCCATGTTTACACACTTTGGCTGGAGAGCCCGCTGCCCATGAGGCTCGCAATGAAGAATGAGCGTTTAAGGAGACAAAAGAAATCAGCCACAGAAAATCCCGCCACCCAAGTCTCCGGAAAAAATGAATTGCTCCAAGAGTTGGGACGACAAGAATTGCTGACACCAGATGGTAACGTTCCCTGCGAGAGCACCGCGCCGCGATCTCACCCTGAGAACGAGGGCTTTTCTCAAGGGTCCGAGGCTCAGCCTAACAGGCAAGCAAGGGGAAGGAAGGGATGAGATGGGAACCCAGCTATGGCCCTCAGCCGGGGCAGCCCCAAAGACTTCTGTCCCCATTGCACCAGCGCAGGCTCCAGCCAGCCCACCCACAGACACCACCAGCCTGGTTTCACCCAGGCTGGTGCCGGTATTACAAGACCGGGGGACTGTTGCACTGACTTCTTCTACATAAAAGAAAGTAAATGGAGACAAATCACAACACATTTATAAAATAAACGATAAAAGCGTGTGGTTTCTGCTTGGTTTCTTTCCCTGCTTAAGGAGGACAACGAAAACAACAATAAAGAAGCATACCTGCCACTTCTAAAGGGGCAGTCACGGGCCTAAGGAAAAGGTCAACCTCCCCTGCACAAATCATCTGGTTTTAGGGAATGCAAACTGGCTGGGCAAATCAAAGAGAAATTTACAGATTTTAATCACCTGTCCACTTGCAGTTTATGGACACAGTCTGAGTTGAATCATTTCACAAGTTGGTGGGCGTTGTCATTCAGTGAATAGTACTAGCTGGAACAGTTCTAGTTACATTTCATTTGGTCACAGCCAAATTAGACATTGCCTGTTTGAGGTTTTCCACTCCAAAATGGGCTTTTAATCTATGTGTAGGCTGGTGGTTAAGGTGCTAAGTTGAGGTGTGGAACAGTGAATTTCAGCTCCATGTGCTGCCTACTTCGGGTCAATCCAGCTTCAGAAGAAACAATCTGCTCAAAATTAGCCAGAAGAGGCATTCTGAGATCAAAGCCTTCGCTGCAACCATCCGACTGCAAAGAATCCTTTCCCCTACACCCAAGGAACTCAGGTAGCAAACAGAAAATGAGACACAGACACACTGGTCGTTTGGCAAGGAAGGGTTCACTTTGACAAGTTGGAGACTGAAGCCGATGCCCCAGGAGTGCCTCTCGCTGAATTGCCGGGCTGCTCAGCCAGCAGTTGTTCTTTTGTTAACATGGGAGCCACAGCTGGGTATGACTTACATGGGTTGTTTTTTTTTTGGAGTGTTGTTGTATAAGCAAGTAGAAGCAGCAGGAAATTGAACTAAGTTCACCCTGCATATACACAGTTACAGATTTAAAGGCAATTTTATTCTTCAAAAAATAAAGCCAATAGATTCTACATTTGTCTCTGATTTTTAAGTCATTTCCAGGCCAAGCCACAAGATTATTTTAATGTAATGGTTGGAAAAGCTGAAATTTGAGCACAAGGTAATTTTAACAATTTCAGAATCACTCAGACTCTGAAATCTTGTTAGCAATTCTGTCCACAAGATCTACGCCAAAACACAGCTAAAAAAAATACATAAGTTGTTGAGGCTTTTAACACAACGCCATTGCGTGTATGTGTGTGTGGAGATGGGTACACTGCTCTCTGATCTGGGCAACCAAAACGTATCCTAGAGAGGTCAGACAATCTGCTAAGACAAAGAGATGCTATAGTAATTTGATAGATAACAACTTAAAGATATTATTGTAGTAGAAGCCCACAACAGGGAAATAAGAATGTCACCTGCCATTAGCCTGCTGTAAACTGCACCCACCGACTCCTTTGTGAGTATCTGGAGGAAAAGGAGATCTTATCCTTGCTCTGTCCATGCAGTGTTGGCCAGCCTGTGTCAGGCCATCGGTGAGCAATGAGCTGAGGTTTTACCCATTATTTCCAGTTGTAAGGAAAAGAGTCAAGAAGTGGAGAGACCTGTGCCACAGCTGATTTCTCTGGTAAAACAGAGCACAAAGGCAATGTATCAGCTGCTCAGCCACGGGCAGAACAAAGTATAGTCCATGCCTGCTCAGTGGAGAGCTGGCTGTCACTACACCTGATCTGGTCCAGTTTCCCTGATCCTAGATAAACGTACAGCCTAGCCCAGCACAACTTCAGTCAAGAAAACTTTCTGCAAGCTGCATCTGCAGATATGAAATTAGCAGCAATACACACTTTGCCTCAAAGGACTGCATTGAGCCTTCGTTAGTGAAGTTTGTACAGGGTTAGAGATCACCGGATAGGAGATCTGCACAAATGCAAGGCATTATGACATTACGTACTGCTAAACTTTGTTGAGCTACAATTTTTGTGACAGCCTGGGGATTGTCATGGTCAGAATCAATTATGTCACTCTGCACTTTTGGTTATGAAATAAAATAAACAGATCAAAGTACTTGATTTTAGCAAGGTATGCAAATTTTACTGGTCATTTTGTTCACCCCCTCCTTGCTGCCTCTCTCTCCTCTGCTGTCCTCATTTGGGATCAGAGAGCCACTCAGGATGGCAAGACGTATGGGAGGTCATTTTCCCACACAAAGCAGATCCAAGTCTGAATACACACCACATTGTCCAAGGTTTTCTCCAGCCTTTCTCCTCCAAGGATGGAGACTGTACATCCTCTCCAGTCAACCTGGTCCAATACTTGACTGTCCTCATTTAAAAATACCTTCTGTGTCAAATGGGAACGCGCCCCACTTTGATTTATGCCCCTTGTCCTCCTGGCACGGAGAAGAGGCTTAAGGAGCCTGGTGGCATCTCCCCAGTAGCTTCTTTCTAGGCACTGGGGCTGCCCTGGGGTCCCCAAAGATGCCTTTCTTTCTGGGTGAACAAGCCCATGTCCCCCAGCTGCTCCTCCCAGGGCACTTGCCCCGGTGCCCTGACCATCCTGGTGGCTCTCTACTGGGCTCGCCCTAGTCTGTTAACGTCTTTCTTGTCCAAGAGCCCCAAAGCAGGACAAAGTACTCTAGATGTGGTCTAATGAGTGCTGAGTAAAGTTTTTCATTCTTCTCCTCAAAACCAGCCTAACTTTTCCAACACTGACGATCACTAGCTTCAAAGTGAGAATCACCGAGAACAACAACAAAACATTGCCACTAATAGAGTTTAAAAACATTTCAACCCTTTCATGAACTTATTCCCGGAGAACGGTTTCAAAGTCAGGAGGCTGAACTGCAGCAAGAGATCATTTGAAGTTAAAACATTATAAAAAACCTAGAACACATTCATTTCATTGTACACAAACACACGTAGGCACAATGACAGCTATTCGACAGGTGCTGGGACCAGATGATGAACAACGCTTCCATACACTTTCCGACCAAGGCATATGCACTTTGCCGTGTTGTCCTTGCCAGCTAAGAGTCCCTCTGCCTGTCCTGATTCTTGAGCAGCTTTAGGCAGCCACCATTTCTAATATCCTGTCTGATTTATGGTTTTCCTCCAGGGCAAAGACTTCAACAATTGACTTTGGGTTTGGGCCTACAGTCTGACATATGTTAAACATTACCTAATTTTCAGGTGTTGTGGGCTATAGGAACTGTGCAAATAATTACTTTGTTGGATCTGTTACTGAGGTTATTTTTAACAAGACTTTGTTTGATTTCTCAGCATTTTGGACTATTTGTTTTCATTATGCTTGTAATACATTTCTGGCAACTGCACACACCTTCCTGCATGTGACAGGAAAATTATGAATGGCTTGATCATACGGAATGATTTATAAATCTGCTAATTAGTATCATGGATCACTTATTTTAATCCTAAGGCTTAGGTGAGCTATATATTGGCACAGTGAACAAAGGGAACAATCGTGTCTGTAAATAGTAGTTACGTTATTTATTTAGTTTTAATAGAAGCTGAAGTTAAATTCCTGCCTGCTCCCTGGACGTCATTTTAGGACTAATCAGGGTGGGACACAACTGAGACCAGCGGAAAAAAAAATTAAAATAAATAAAAGTACATATCTAACTCCCATCGATTTCAAAAGGTATTAGGCACTCTTTATGGTTCAGCCCTCAACTTCTTGCCCAATATCTGAGAATAACTTTTTAATTACATTGGATCCATTTATGAAAGTCATTTATAATTGCAAGGGTAGTAAAGGTCTGCAGTAATATGTTGTCACACTGATACATCTACACAGCAGCCCCTTTCCCTTGCTGAATTACAAATGCACATTAAAATTTCCTGCCATTTAAAAATAATCATTAGTAGGAACAGAGAGAATATTCTTATTATCCAGGGACTGTCTCTGTCTGCCCCCCTGACTTGTCTGGGCTCCAGTACAGCAGTTTCCACCTTCGCTGCCAGACTGCCTGGGTGTCAGCAGAGAAAGAGTTTGATAGTTCTGCTTTTGTTTCCTACGTCCAGTGGTTTCTTGAAAGATCACCCTCTCGGTCAGCAGCTGAATCAGTCACTTGAACAAAAAGCAAACAATGAGTTTTACTTTAATGCAATCTTGAAATGATTCAATCTTGATCCAATCTTGAAATTCTTGAATGAAATTTTGGAACAAACGGATTCATTTGCCTGAAATTTTACTCTTGGGGGGTGGAAAGCAAGAAATAAGGAAAAGGCTGGGAACTCAGAAGTCTTAGGGTCAACAAGGAATCTCTACTAAAAGCACCTTCTGATAGGAAGTGTTAGGCAACATTAAGCAGAAGGGTTATTTCATCTTTACAAAGTGAAATAGAGGAGCGGGAAATTGGCTGTATAGGCTACTTGCATTTTTGGTTGCTTTTTTTGTATTGTTTTGTTCTGTTTTTCAGTTTCTGCTTTTTTTCCTTGCCTTAATTCTCCTGCGGTCCTGCAGGAGCCATACAAATGAAAGTTTCTTTGACGCACTGAATTTCATATATAGTTAATACTAAAATATAACATTAAAAACGATTTTCTCATGTGGTTATTGTCAGCAGAAACTAGCTACAAACAGCCTGCTTGAAAAGCAGGCACATCTCCCTACTACCGTTAATATTACACTGGGAATGTCTTTTGTACCATCTGAAACTGCCTAATTTGTTTCCGAAGTACAAGGAGAGCCAGTGATGAATTTTGATCATCAGAAAGCCATTTAGCATGCCAGGTAGTGTGGTCTCTTGCTTTACTAGGGGAACACCTGGAAAGCACATTTTGCCCTACATTTAACTTACGTTTAAAAAAAAAAAAAAAAGAAAGAAAAGAAAAAAAGAAGTAATACATGGGTTAATGCTTCATCTCATCCTTGTTTCATAGCCTGTACAATGTGTAAAATTCTAATGACATTTTCTAGCGGCACACAAAGGAACAATATATTGGGAACACGCAGCGTTATCTTCCAAATAAGACAACACTAACCAATAGCTTCGAAAGCTTTTCTTGAAGCTGTGAGAGCTAGCAAAGAGCTACAGGCATCCAAAAATGAGGCATCTAATCTGGCATTTGTACAAATAGAGATTACACAGTCACTCCAAAGAGTGTATCAATCATAACAATGGAAATTTCACAAGTTTACTTCTTAATTCACTGCACATGAAGCCTCTTTATAGTATGTTTCTTATCACTGCTTCTCATCCCAATTATCAAAAATCCTTTTTTTCCTTATTCAATATAAGCATGAACACTATACCCAAAACTGCAGGTGTTTGCCAAAGAAGTTACTTCATTGTGGATATCAGTTCATAGTTTCAAGATTAATATTTGCTTTGGCTCGCCTTAGGCTTTTGTTTTTATTTTTTTTCCCTGACCATTTAAGACAGACTTGTACAGTGTCACCTCAAGACAGCATGCAATGCTGGTCTGAAACTACAACAGAAAAAGAAAACCCCATCACTGGTAATTAATTTCATCTTGTAAAGAGCTTTCAAGTTTGTTTTTTTTTTTTTTTTTTTTTTTCCTCCCCCCCTCCCATTTGTCCCAAATCAGTTCTTGGGGAGCTCCTACAGTACAGCTCATTGATATCTTCATCCGTGTATTAAGAGCTAAAAGCTGAAAAACCTTCTTGACTGACATTACAGGGTGGTTTAAAGGTGAGTGGAATTTTTTTCCCTTAAATCTATGGTGTGAAAAATGATTAGAAGTACAAAAACACAAAATCATAACACATTTTTTCTCTAATTAAAATAGTTTCTTTTTACTCGTTTTCTTTTTTTTTTTTTCTTTTTTTAATTCCACAGCCCATTTGACAGCCACAGCATCCAAAAATTATTAGTGACGTTAACGTAATGTTTCATGGCTTCTCTATGTGATTTCCTTATTTTTCAAACACTTTCCTCGCCAATTTATCAATTTTAAACACATCAGCCACCTGCTAAACCACCAACATACCATTAAAACTAACAAATTGCCTTTCACCCATGTTTCACCTTAAATAGGTCAATTAATTTGATATTATTGCTGCATATAAATCTCTTCAGTGAAGATGAACACCAGGTGAAACCACAGAGCAAGAAGGAAGCTGATACAGCTACATACAGTGTATGTCAGATGCTTGAATAACTGGATAAAGCCTTTTGGTCGTATTGCTGCTGTGTGATCACTCAAAGGAAGCATCTCTTCCTGCACCATCATCAGAAATATTCTGGTTGGTCATTAACCTTTTGCCTATTAGGTGGCATTTCCTGATGAAGGAGTGTTAATGGCTCTCACATTAGCACATGCAGCGAGCACCCATGAGTGACGGGCGAGGAGAGGGTTAAAGCGAGTTTCTCCGTGCATATGGTTCCTGTCTCAGCTGTGAGATCAGTTATAGGTCCCCGGCCAAAGATAACAGCTAAAATATAACAGATGCTGGTGCTTCCACAGCTGAGGTGAAGTATTTCCTTTCATCCTCACTAGTCACTGATAATGTCCCAATTCTCTATTCACTGGAAACATCAAGGGCACGAGCAGGTTATTACAACGTGAAATGAATGAACTGTTTAAATTGAGCCCACGCCTGCACTTGGTGTGATGTTTCTCCATGCCTGAAAGACTAAAACTCGCAGTGGAGAAGTCAACGCTGCACTCACAAAGGCTTTTGGATGCTGAAAGCCAGGGTCCCACCTAACAGGGTACCAGCAGGGAAGAGGGGGCAGCTGTCTTCATCCAGGCTTTCAAGGCGATACCATCAGCACGGGGCTGCTGTACAAAGCCGTCCTACCTGTGGCTATTGCTACTCCCCGCCAACATGCCACTCCTTCAGCCCAGCCAAAACACAAGTACCTGTGTAAGCAGCCACCCAGCGTGTCCATAAATACTGCAAGAGGAACTGAACCAGCTTCACAGAGGTTGTACTTTACAAAATATTTTCAACATGTTTTATAACATGAACAGGCACTTAATCATATTTTGCATTTTTAAAGCCATTTGAATACATCTTAACCTGTAAGGCTGCGTGTTTTTTTTTTTTTTTGTTTTTTTTTTTTTTTTTTTTTTTTTTTTTTTTTCTCTCTCCTGTGGTTGAAACACAACCACGAAATCTTTACATGTCTGGAAGCTGTTTTACGTAAATGTTTTCCCAACAAAGGTAACAAGCTCAGGGATGTATTATACCAGCAGTTAATTATACTGGCAATCAGGTTGCTCTTCATCAGTATAGTTTAAATAAATATAATAAATTTATTTTATAAATTTATTTAAAGACACGATGCTGGCAATAGCAGCAAATGCTTGCTCCTGTCCGAAGAAAGCAGAATGGTTGCATGTATAAACATATTCATACATAGGGAATCTAGGATGTACATAGCTACACAAATTTGGAGAGTGATTTTTTTACTGCTTTCCTGCATGGATGGTTGTGTAAGATCATCTTGTCCTTCTTCCCTTCCCCTCCCATAAGATGAACCAAATAAGAACTGGCAACATTGCTACATAATTTAAATAGAATTAATTAAATAAAAAAAATAGTGAGAAATGCTCCACAGTGAATGAGCACAGAATGGACACACACATTTCTGTAGTAACAACATGCTGGGAAAATGTGGTTTCCAGTTACGTTCATGCACGGAGCTCATACAGAGCTGCTACACCAGGAATTAGGATGATGTGAGAACACCAAGGTAAAAAATGGTTCAGTAAAACTCATTTAAAGAGTACAAAGAGTATAAAGAAACCAGCAGAATTAACAGATTGCATTGTCTATTTTTCATGTATCAAAAAAAGTGTATTTTTAGGAGAATACACACATTATAAAGCCTGGACTTCAGCCTAAGGGGTATTCCACCCTGAAATCATCTTGCCAAAAAGCCACAGTGATGCAACCATGATGTGTACAACTCTGGATTTCTCAAACCATCTGGCACCAGGTTTTTGTATGCATCCCATGCTCTACTTTTGTTAAAAGATGTGTTTTGATTTCAAACCCAACGTAACAGACAAAAACTGCATATCCAAATAAACCAAACCATCAAAAGTCACATAAAAAATAATAATCCAGGAAATCTCCCATTCACTAAACCTAAGAAAGCCATACAATACTCCAAATGTAGCACTCTGTTTGCTGGAGCAAGCTGTTTGAGCGATACATCACGATGGTGCTGTCTGGATATTCCTTGTCCTTACCCTTTAATTTGGGATTACCTTTGTAGACAAGCTTCAGCCAGCATAAAATGTAGCTATTTTGGTGGCTGACTCCCCCAAAGACCAACATTTCCAATGGAAAAACATTCATTCAGCCTTAAAACTCTCTCTGACAGAAGTTTGTTTTCCCAACTAATGGATATATTTCTGCAAAAACTATCAGCTTTCCATGGGAAAATACCAATAGGTCACTAGAAAGCATAACAAATGACAACCTAGAAGCAAATCTATGTTGGTAAAATATTAGGTTTTGTTCGTCCGTATGCATTCGTGCCTTGTAAAAGTCACCAAGAAGTGCTCTCCTCCATAGGCTGGGCTGCATGTCACGATACATCTGTTCTCCTCACCACCGAGAGGGTCCCTGGCTTATTTTGAACATTGTCCTACGAGCAAGAAACACAACCCTCAGAGGAGCAGGGAGAGCATGAGCCAAAATGCTTTTTTTCCATTTGTGAATTGGGCATTATTTCAGAAAAATATGTTAGTCAAAACATGAAATATTCTCAAGTTTGCTACTTAGTTTTATTTTTTGGCAACAAAATGATAAACCTCATTTTTTTGAGAGTTTGAATTACTTTTTATAGTTTTAGATTGACTGCATTGGAGGACACGATCTGTGATATGAAGGAAATTTTAATTCAGAAGAGTAAAACTTCACTATTCTTTAAGGAAATGATTATCTTTTAAGTTACTCATTAGAATTTAATCTGTGGGACAGGAATTCTGCTTCAAAGCTTAGAATTTCTTAAAAACATCTTAAAGGAGAAGGAGGAGGAGAGGAAAGAAATACAAGTGGATATTTATGACAAAGGCTGAATATAATATCAAAAGCAAAAAAGGTCAGAAGGAGCATTTCTTTGCCTGCAGCCTTTAAACTACCATCTAGAAAAGAACAAGTTGCGAGCCATTCCATTTATAAAAAAGGTACTTTAAAGGAAAATAGCTATTTGAACAGCTGCACTGAGGTCTACCTGAATCTGTAGAAGAAACAAAGCTCTAATAATAATAATTATTATTATTATTTAAAACTTTAGCTACTTATTGCAACATATTTTAGCTACAATGGCTAAAAAAGTCAACATTTTTACTCAGTTCTTCACTGGAGCAAGGCAAAACGACACCCTTGCAGCTGTAGCAATGCTGTGATACATGAGGCCATGCAAGCTGTTATATGTCACATACAGTTACCGTGTCACTACAGGATATTTGGTTGATAGTATCCAGCCATCAGAATGGGAACGCTATCCAGAAATTGCTCAGAGGAGGTGAGGATGACATGGCATTTTGCTTTCTAATGGACTGAGCAAAGCTGAGGAGGTGAAACACCTGCGAGCCCAGAGCTGGCAGAGGAAGCTGTAGGTATGCTCTGAGATGCTTCTTCTCAGAGTGAGCCTGTTCAGAAGGGCTCCTTGCTACCTTATGGAAACCCCAGGTAAAATCATCTCTTTCCAAAACCAGGAGAACAACTGGAGGTCTTCTAAATTTATTTTTGGTAGAAGACTGTTGTGGCAGACAGAGGTGAACGGTCTCCCCCTGCCTCGCTTTTTCTCAAGCAACATGTGTTAAAGGAATCATTTCATAAAATATATGTTTATTACGCAGTTATCTCAGCCTGAAGGCTTATGGCTTTCCAGCATGTATAAAACAGTACATAACTATAATCCACGGAGACTCTGGGTTTATTTAAGTCCCCTGACTCTCAGCAAAAATACCAAAATAGCATAAAGTAAATAGAAGGCTGCCTGAATGTAATAATCTTAAAAATAAACAAACACGCCTCGTAAGTATGCAGAGCACCGCACAGCACTGCTGTCTAATTTAAGTTCCAAAGCTTCCTATCTGCATCCAGATACTGGTAAGAGCTATTCACATAGCTGTAAACTCACTAGTTCCAACCATGCTTTCCGAATAAATCATGTAACCATATAAAGATATTTTAATAGCCAGATGTACTTTGGTTCCTCAATCATCCAATGTAGCAAGAAACATCTGGTAAGGAACCTGTCCAGAGGAGTACAACTTGCCTCCCCATAACAAACAAGCACACACATACATACAGAAAGATACCTTCCAGCCTCAAATATGCAAGTCTACCTCTAAGTATTACATCTTCTCAAGTTTAATGATTCTCTACGGTTCGATATTTTAGCCTTCAGTCACATGGACAAGTGCATGTGCTTTTGTATTCAACAGCCTACCACTAGGAATAAACGATAAAGAATGAGAGTCTTCACCAACCGCATCTCAACCAAGCTCACGGTCAAGGAACCAGAACAGATGTCAGCTTCTGAATCTCAGGAGGTGGACGGAGGGGGAAACTTCTGCAAAAGCCAAGTAGGTTTTCACACTTAACACTTGTACAAGGAGCTCTCAATGCTCCCATTGTTGAAGCTGAAGCACACGGAGTGTTAAGGACTGTGTTTGCGAGGATAATTCTATTGCATTCAGTTTTCATCCCCTGCACAAACCATTAGCGCTTTCCCATGAAAACGTGAATGTTACTCAAAAAACTTGGAAAGATTTTGGAAAATCTGATAGTCCTTTGAAAAGGAATCCAGCAGCTTGGACCACACTATACCACTTCGTCATGGATTAAAAACGAGGGAGAATCACTGACATCTAATTTATCCAGACTAATATTCACCAATGTACCAACTGGCCCCATTCTTCAGAAAAACCATCCCTGAGTTTTGAATATTAGCCGTATCATAATGGTGTTAATGAGCAAAGGCATAATTATATTTGTCTCAGAAAAACATAAGGTTTCCTGAGGTGTCCCTGCCCATCACAGGGTTGGAGCTAGATGATCTTTAAGATCCCCTCCAACCCAAGCTGTTCCATGATCCTATGGTATTTGGTTACCATCAAGCTGGTAACTGCAAGCAGCTACTACAGATTCACAAATACACAATGGAAATATTTTCTCTTAAATGTTCAGTACACGTTTGTCTCTTTTACGGAGTCTTAACAGACTGACATTCCCTGTTAAAGGACTGAGCAGCAAAGACTGGGCAGCTTCAGGACAAGTAATGGCTCTGCTCCTTAATAAACACTTCAGTAGTAAAATTTAGGGTATGATGATTAGGCCAGATGATGCAGACATTTTCACAGACCTCATTTTTATAAAGAGTATCAGAGAAATTGAACCAGGAGAATGGAGCCAAGTGGTTTTTAGTAGTTATTTTATGGTCAAGTAATAATAATAGGGAACTTTTCCTGCTGTACAGTAAACTGAAGGAAATTCATCTAAACATTTAGCATATTCTTCCTCCACTCACACAGTAGATACTATCACATTGCCAGCAGATATACAAGTTTAATACGGAGTAGACAAAACTCCATGAAAATGAACTTCAAGGGTTGAAAAACAATGTTAGTAAGGATAAAAATTTAACAAGGAAATAAAAGCAAGCTACAGGTAACATCTAGGCAACAGCAACAAAAAAAGGCAAAGTATTCCATTTGAGGTGCTTATTAGCACAGCTCTTATCCAAGAATCAGTAAGAGCGCTCCAACGACAGTAAGTCATAATCCCACAGATGGTAGCACCGTCCCTTTGGCTCCTTCGCCAAGCTCATAAACATGCTCCAGACAGCTAGCGCGCTTTATCTTATCTGATAAGGTAATTCATTTTCTAGACAAAAGAAACACTGAAAATCTAATCCACTGGACTTCACTGAAGCACTTGATGTGGTGCCATACGGGAAGTTATTAATTCAACTGGTAAAAATAGAGATTAACACCAGAATTGAAAAGCAGATAGGGGACATGACTACTAATGGGGTGGAAGTATTGAAAGTATGAGGCTACCAGGAGGTTACTACAGCAGCTCCTCAAGAATTCAGCGTCGGAGCCAATGGGTTTTCATTCAGTGATATTTTCACAAACAGGAAGAATTGGCTAGTGAGTTTGCCAGGAGCATAAATATAGTGTAGGGCTGAAGTATACAATGGAAAAAAAAAAAAAAAAAAAGTCAGTAATCTTAAGGAAAGACATGATACAAAAAGTTGATGTAATAGACCAGAAAATCGGGAACAGAATTAGTGCAGATTCCTACTATGACAGCTCCTCAGATGGAAATGACAGAGGCCAGAAAAATCCAGCTACATTTCCCAGACAGAGGGCGACCCTCAGCCATTTATGCCATCTAAGACTGGACACGTTTTGAGGAATTTCCAGTAGGAACAAACATTAGTGTCTGGGTACAAGATACTACCAAGGCCTCTTCTGGAAGACTGCATACACTTACGGTCAGCCAAGCTTATAAAATGTTTATTTAAACCAGAACAGAGCTACCAGAACAAATAAGAGAACAGATGGTTAGGACGTTAAAACAGGGTGGCTCATATCAGCCTAGTTGAAGGGGAAATTAATTAATTAATTAAATAAATAGATAAATAAATAAATAAAAAGAGAGAGAGAAAAAAAAGAAAGGTTTAAAGGAATTCCAACTTTTCTCTGCAAGCAGACTGATTAACACTAGCACAGGAGAAAAGCTGTTCTTGACACTGTTGGTATGGGCACAAATGGGTCCTAACAGCCCTCTCCTAATTTTTATTCCTCCCACTCCCACACGAACAGCTCTCCTTCAGTTCCTGCAGGTCTGTTTGATCTTGCATGTTTTATCACACAATGCTCTGCTCAGTTAGTATTAGATTCAACAGTTTAAGCATGCATAAGAATGTAGATCTAGTGAGCCAAAGGGGACCCCAACATAACAGTTTCTCAAGGAAGTCACTGAGGGATGCCAGTGCAAAACGATGGATAAACATGGTTATCTAACACACATTTTCAAGTCACTAATATCCATACTTGCCCGAAAGAAAGTTGAGTTAACCAAGGTAGACTTTAAACTTTAAAATGGAATCCCTCCAGATAGTGGTGCCATAGGGATTCAGATCTTTTTAAATACTAGGAGTAAATTTGAATTAAATTTAGGTTAAATAACCATTCAAGATTAATTGCTTAAAAATGTAAATACATCCCAGCAGACAACACGTAAAGACTGAGAAGTGGCACACATCTAACTGAAAGCCCACATAATCAAAATCAGTTCATCTTTTGTTCCATCTACTCAGAACTGAGTTCAGGTTTTATTTTTTTTATTTAACTGCCTAAGAACAGTAAGCTTAGGAGATAATTGTGATATAAGCTGTCAGATGAGAATAAATGTTGATATGGTTATCTTTTACACATGCACACAAAAGCAATATAACAAAATGTTTTTTTTGTGGTCTTTTTGGGTTAGACTCACTGCTACATGAATTTTTTTCTCCATAATTTCCAGGCCTTTGGGCACACAAAGCAGCCATAAACCTCTCTTAGCTACACTTGGCTACGCCAAGAGCTGTTTTTTCAACACTGAGCATGGCAAATCAAACAGAGCACAGTACAGACCCAGTTGGGCAGCCTCTCCCATCACGCAGTCATGCCATGGTGCACCAGTCATTCCTACACCAAGGGAAAAGGCTTTTGCAGCTCCAGGAATTTGTACAGTAAGGAAGATCACCAGGAAATCTATTTGGTCACAGGAGCGTTAAGATGGAAGGAGTGATTGCACAAACACAGTCACATCATCCAGTGATGTCGTGGTGCATCTGGGTGCCATTAGATTGGCTGCTTTGGGTCTGATTATATTGTCAGCCATGCGGTTTCCACATAACCTGCATTAACAAAGCTCTTTTGCTAGATAATTGCCACAAAGCAGACTCAAAGTATCAAAACATGGCAGTCAGTCTCCTTTTTTGCCCATTACACCGACACAATTACAATGACATAAAAGCAAATAATGATGAAGTATCATGCCCTTATTATTTTAATTACCACTGAGCCCTGGAGCCCCACCACTAGAGTGGACTGCACTGTGCAAAGCATTCAGGGTAAAAAGTGAGTAAAACTGAGTAAAAACAGCTCTGGACAGAAAACAGCACTCTGTAGAAAACCAGAGAGGGCAGTTAAACAATAATAATTACATTGGGTTGAAACAGACCCAAAGTGAGAGGCAGACTAAAGACAAGAACAAGCAAGGAAGAGGCTGTAGAAAGAAAAAAGGTGTTGTACTATATGGAGAACAGGAGAGGTGGAGAAGATGACCAAGGGAAGCCCAGAATTATCCCATAGTCCGATATACTCTGCTCTTACAGGTTTAGTTCCATTATTGTCCCTCTCAGGACAGAGAAAGTGCCTTAAGTTTTGGGGTGAGCAGCCCTGCTCCATGTGGGTGTAATCCCCTGTAATGGCCTCTTCAGAGCAATGTGCCTTCCAGTAGGACATAGCTAGCTGTGTGATTACTGCTAGTTATGTGCAGTTCCCTCCCTGTCTCATCCTGCTGCTAGGGGAACGAGCAAGTGTGCAGGGTATGTTTTGTGTCAGCAGGATTTGGGTTTTCCCACCCTTGCATACAATGTGAAATGTATTTCTTCAACTGGCTCTGTCTTCTAACATTTGCCGCACAAAATGCAGCTTATGAAAGCTTTATGCTCCTGTATATCTAAAGCTCATGTCCCGATATAAATACAGATCACTAAAAATTCTGGTTTTGAAAGTGTTTTTGCTGCTTCATTGGGAGTAAGTAAATTATCTCACCTTCTCCATCTCCAAGAGACCTAGATTGACATGAGCTAAACCATGGCAGATAGGAACTGAGTAAAATAACGAAAAGACAACATTTTTCTGTGTGTGCATGTACTCAAGTGATCCAACACAAGGAAAAATACCTGAATTCTATCTCCCACGTAGCCAGTAAGGGAAAGGTGTCATACAAATGAAACCAGGGCTATAGACAGGCCCTCAAAACCGGCAGAACCACCGCTGGTTGCTTTCAGCAGACAAATAACCCTGTGCTGCATCAACATGCCAACGCCGGCACTCTCAGCAACCTCTGCAGCAGGACAGAGCACACAGTGATGGCCCACGGGCCCCTCAACTTCACCCTCTATGAGCACCATACGAATAATTAACATAAGTTAAAGCAACACCTGGGCTTAAAGGCAACGATAAGCAACCACAGGCATGTGACACTTCTGACTGGTACAGAAAGTTGGGATGCTTGCTCAGGTAGCATTTCTTTCACTGTGCAACCTCCCCCCAAATCCACCTCCTCATGGGCTTTTCATTCACCACATTCTTCTCGCCGTGATGAGCTAAGGATATAAGCAAGGCAAAGCATCTATGGAGAGAGGTACCAGCAACATTTTCATTAAACCAGCTGATGTAGCTGCATACCTTATCTCAGCCATTCTTTCATTTCCTGTTGTTCCCCTCTCGCAGCCTGTTTTGATTTAACACTATTCATTCAGGCAGAAGTACTCCACATAGGTAATGTGAAGCTTATAAGGCATAAAATGTGTGTGTGCATGCACGTGTACATGCACACACATGCACACTTGCCCATTATTCCCACACCATCCATATCTGTAGCCTAGAGAAAGCTACAAGAGCCAGAAGTGGGGAACAGGAAAGGAAAAAAAAGGTGAGGATTGCATCAGTGTCACCAGAGCCTAAACTGGGAGGGGGGGGGGACTAAAAACTTGCATGTTTCTCACTGAGCTGGGATATGACCTTCCATCAACCCTGGTCCACATAGACTCAGAAGGTATTAAATCACCTCTGTGGCAGGAGCCCAGTAATCAAGAGCCACAATCCCATAAGAATTAAGTTGATGGACTAATTTGCCTTTGGGCTGCAGAAGGGCATGCTTTCAACTGTGGGGGCTGAGCAGTGGCTGAAGCTGTACCACAAACAGCTGCGATGAATCTACCCAGGAATGAAGGGGTGCTAGCAGTAGTGAGAAGGCTTCCCGAGAACAGCTAAAAGTCCACAAAACCGACTGGCTCCCATTTTTCTGCCTCTTGGAAACAGGACAGCAGCAAACTGTGTGGGGGGTGGAGGGCACCTTATTAAGACATGCTCATAAATTACTCCAAGTATGACCTTGGTAATGGAAAATGATTTATTTTTTTTTTTTAATCACTTATTTGCTATTTATTTCTTTGATTTACCCTGCTGGAAAAATAAAATATGCAGTACAATTTCCTAAACCACAAGACTTCACCACAGACCATCTCATCTTTGTGCTGGTATCCAAACACAACAGGCATGGGATATACCCCTTCATCTCTTTGGGTGGTAAATTGTTACTCAGTCCATGGAAAATAAAAGGAACAGATGCAAAGAAGCAAAATCACGGTCCTCCGTCTCGCAGGTTGGGTGAGGCAGTCCCATCTCCACAGCACCACTAAGGAATGGGTCCTTGCCATGAGGGTGTTGGTGTGAGTGATTGACAACTGTGCTGCGGTAAATCCACATTAACACTTACGGGTTGAAAGCAGCCAGGTTGACAAGAGCCTCACAGCAACAGATGAGTCAGATTTGAATGGATCCTAATTGAAGACAGCAGCCTGGCTGGACATTTTGCACCAATGTGCTAGCCACCTGCTCGCAGGGTAGGAGAAACGCTAGGCATGGCTCCATTCATCTTGAAAGGAGAATATTTCCCAGACGCCAAGCAAGTCTGTGAACTGACTGGCTTCCACCAAAGGCAGCCGTAAGATCTCAGGCACATTTTAGCAGAACATCACCAGGGTATAAACACCAGCGTTATTACAGAATACGTAATCTATTACGTATGGGCTTACGCACAGGGGATAAAACTCTCTTGAAACCAATTTAAAGTCAAGCCAACTTGTAGCTAGAAACAAGCCATTACTCCAAATTTGATTGCTTTTATTTGAAATAGGACTTCAGAAACAGTAACGACCTCAGTTTTTTTTGGTGGTTCTTCATTTAATGGCAGAAAGAATTGGACAGAGTTTGACACAGTGCCTGACTGTCTTGTTCAGCCATTTGTAGTGGGACGTTATTGGTGATAATTGAGACATCTTCCAGATGTGAGAGAAATGTTCTCTCATTTCTAGGATTCCTGTGTTATGCCAAATACACGCAAATAGAAATTCATACCGGAGGGGGCATTATTTATCCTCTTTCCAGTCAAAGAGGCAAGAAAAATGACAGACATTCAGCACAGACAACATGACATACATGGCCACGAGAAAACACATAGAGTTAGTCATTTATGAGTGTGTTTTTCCCCACCCCACACAAGGACATTTTTAACATTGGTGATTGCATCTACTGTAAGATTTTTCTTTTTTCCATGAACTTAATTATTGTATGCAGTATAAGCATCCTGTTAAGGCTTTGTCTTTTAAATTGCATTTCTTTTTGACTGCATTATTAATTTGAATTCTGAGGTCATTTGTTTGCACAAATGAAGTTTCATGTCAGCCTGTTATTGCATACAGGAAGAGTAACATTATGAGAAAAAATATACAACAGCAAATATTTTTCCTCAATTACAAACTCATTTAACTAAAAGTCCAATAAATATATTCAGCAAAACAGGAGCAAAAAGGGTTCCCGCTTTTACCAGCTGAAAGTCTTAGAAAAATGATACAACTATTCATTTCATTTTCATTTTTCACCTCAACCCCCAAGGCTGATTGAAATACAGTGCTCAAAACTGGCATCTCAGAGATTTTTTTTTTTAGCTTTTCAAATTTCTACCTATATAAGTGATGGGGTTTCTACAGATGCAACAGACATATAGATTGTTCTCCCTAATCCCTACCTCTGTATCTCACCTGAATGCTTCTACATTTGTCACTGTCACCCACAGACAAAAAGCTTCAATTCTGGCATCTGTTTGAGGTGACAGTAATTTGAAATATCTATGAAGTATGAACCCAAAGATAATTCATTTCAGAGCTGTACGCATGCTATACAAAGATTTTCTGAAATACAGTCCTGGAAGTTTATTTGAAAAAGAAAAGGCAGGCTGGGTATGGGGAAGAAGACAAGGAGAAGGCCACAGATTTTTACCTAAGGGCAGTGATTTAGCTTTTGTTTTTCTTAATTACAGCTGGCAACTTTAACTAACCAAGGATGCTTTGAATCCATTGATAATTCATAAAGCTAAAGCCATACTAGCACAACAGATGGCCATTTTGTGTGCTGACACGCAAGACTTTCAATAGTACTGAGCTTAAGTCCATGCAAAATTCAATTTTCTTCAAGGATTTTCAGGTATCATCCCCAACCCACCCTCCCATTTCTGCCCATGCCCTAGCAATTACTGGAAGGAAAAAGATGTTGCCCAATGAAAGTATTTTTGGGTTTCTGAAATGCACCAGAAATCCTTGAAAAGATCATTATAATAATCATCATTATACTGACCCACCCAAGGTAAATTCCACTACCAAACATATCTGGAAAATACCAGGCCTTTTAGAACGAAAATGTAACCAAATCTGTTGATCCCAGATCCTTGTCCATATCCCTGCTGCCACAAACTGTCACCTGCAAATATAAGGTGAGGAATGTGCAGTTCTGTCACTGAACAATCCTCTGTCACTAAACTGTTCAGATGGTTACAGCAGCTGCTGTGGGAAGGTATCTGCTGCTCTGAATAGCTCAGGTATGTCAATTTTCAAAATGTACTAAAAAAATAAAAAATCAGAGATAAAATTAAGGTTTATGACCAATTTCCACGAGGTCTTTCAATTTTGCTTAAATTGAGAAATTGTCAACATTTTGTGATGTAAAACGTCATTCTGAAATACTTCTAGCACTTACTAACCTGGACTTAAGTATCATTGGATCACTGCTTTAATCATGTGTGATTCAGAGTAGAAGCATTAAATCCGTTGTCAAGAGGTTTATCTCACAGACCAAGATGTTTATGATAACACGGAGCAAAAATCACATTAAATGACCCTGATTAAACAAATTACTTCAGCATTTTTCTGTTCTTCCTGTACCACTGAGGAGAGGGGTCAGGTATGGCTATCAGCGAAGGCAAGGAGAAATGAGCATGGGAGGCATGTTTACCTGTACACACCAGGTATCACCTAAACTATAACTAAGCTTGGGGGTTTTCTCCAGACCTCCATCTGCTGACCCCCCAAAAAGACGAAGTTGCCCTTCTCAACAAGGTGACAGTTGGCAGCTCAGCACCTTACTGGGGACACCCACCTGCCCGATATTTTGATGCTGCTCTAAGGTACTTCACCCATGGGAAACCTTTATTTCTTTCCTTCCTCCATAGAGCATCTGCAGGAGGGAATCTGGGATAATACGCCCTGTTTCTTTCCACCTGATCACAGCAGGTATAAGGCTATTTCTGTTTCGTATCTGCCCTTACCTTTCCCAGGTTCCAAAATATTTTTTCTACAACTTTTCAAACCTAGTCCATACCTTCCAACTTACATCTTCCTAAAAGCTTGATTAAAAGTGAATCTGACAGAGAAATGTGAAAATATACGTGCCTTTAAATTCAAGATCTTCTCTTAAAACTGCTTACAGCTTCACTAAAATTTAAACATTCAAATCAAAATGACATATAATTGTTTTTAAAACATTAAAGCCCTGATATGCACTACCAATGGACTGATGTAACCCCAAAGCAGCAGTACTTGCACCAGCACAAGACCAATGCACGCCCTATCAGAATCCACTTTCACAGACTGTATTCTTTGAAGCGTTCATTCTCCTCACACTAGACACACTGAACTTAATGTTTTAATAATTAGCATTAAAAGGTCTGGACCTTAAGAAATACAATAAAAAAATACAACAAATAACATAATCCACATAAAAGACAAAAAGCATTTGCTTCATTAGATTGACTTTTCCTTAGATGCATGTAAAATACCACATCATAAAATGTATGTGAGAAGACCTTTTACTGCATGAACAATTAAGGAGCTTTCTTTTTCTCCCTTTATTTATATAGGCAACTGGCTACCACCCCACAAACCACTTGGCCAAACAACCTGTTGGACTCTCTCCAGGAAGTCATTGAGACATTCACCAAAAAAATCAAAGGCTGTAATTACACTTTCATCGTATGTTCCAACTCATCCAAGAATAGTCAAGACACATTAAAGACAACAATCTCATCTGAAGCTAATTACTGACAACTAGCTCAATACTGCCTATAGAACTCATCATCTTTGATTTTCTTCATTAAAGAACAGTCTAATCAGTTCCCATGTTGCTCAAAGTATTTCTTGAAAGGGGCATATAATTTAGTGGCGATGAATTCCAGTTCCTGGATTTTTTGAATGTTTTGAACCCCACCATCCCACTAGGTTGTCCATCGTGAGTCAATTTTTGGTCATAATTCTACCAACGCAAAGACTGGTCAAGTGAGAGAAAATAAAACAAAATGCAAACACAAAAAGAAGCACTGCTACGTTCATAAAAAGATTTTTTTTTCCCACAGATAAAAAGATTTTGTAATCAAATGTTTTACAGTTTCTTTCCTCAATCAAATGTTCAGAACATTTAATAATTTTATTCTTCCTCACAAACCCTGGTTGTAAAAAAGTACTGTTGCTCTTAGGCAACTGAGGCACTTAGGAAGTCTGGGGCCAAACAGAGAGTTTCAGCCAGGTCTCCAGAATACGAAGCTGGTCTTCAAACTACTGACAATTCTTTCCTATTGCTATTCTCAAACAGCAGCTGCAATAACTTCAGGCTAACCACATTCTGGCTGAAGCACTGCTGGAAACCAGACTGATTAAACCAGCGCTGCTGAAGAGATTTCCCTAACCAACATGGTCAGCTAGTTTTCAGGAGATATTTTTTTTCCCTGGGAGAGGTGCTAGGCAAGCTGTGAAAAATAAATAAATGTACATGATACACAGTTTATTTCTAGCACAGTTTGAGTGTGGCCAGCAGAAAAAGAGGGTTTAAAATCCCACGCAATATTCAGATTGATGAGCTCTTTCTCTGCACTCGTTTGTCCCTACTGGCTCAGGAATGTGCTTGCAGCGTTCAGAAGAGATTTCTGTGTGGGCTTCTTTCTCTAACGCCAATCCCAAAGCTTTAAATATGTGTAGTACCTTTTGTATTTGTAAGAATACTGCCTCATGTTCTGCTTAGTCTTTTACGTGAGGCAGAGGAGATCCTGGCACACGAACAAATTCTTTAGGCTGAAAGGTTCTCCTACCAGAGCTACCTGACTGACTGCTAAATGCAATGAGGTATCATTCTCTGGCAGAAGGGCTACTCAGTTCATATCCTCTGTGCACATGGGTGTGCATGTGTTTCAAGGGGACTTATATACATGTGTATTCATCACATTTTTGATGGAAGACAGTATTTTGTTCAAAACAAAATAAATATAAATAAAGAGCCATAACACCCAGTGGTCACACAGGTGTGAAGTGCTTTGTAAGTCTCATTTGTTGCCTTGGTTAAAGTATTTCACCTCAGCAAAGTGTGCTTTTTTGGCACCACTGGTGGGCAGAACCTGTGGGGATTGCTCTCCCTGTCCAACTGGGAGGAAGCCTCAGCAAACCCCAGGCCTGCTATTGCCTCCCACAGAAAACACAGGAGGAGGCACCTCAGGAAGATCTGGGTGGCAGCAAGGCATGCTGAAGACAGATTTTAAATCTTCGGGAACCAGCTGTTGCTTAGTAATTGGTATAAACCACTTATCCACATGTAGGCCTACACCGTGCTAACCCGGAGTCCTGTAACAGAGATATATCGAACATCCTGTTTGCTAAAACTAAGGTCTTACCAGAAAAGCTCCTACACTAATGTAATTCTCAATCATATCTGTACCTTTTAATATCTGAAGACATCCAAAAACAAATGCTTTATTTCTTTCCTCGCGTCAAGCTCACCCCTCACGTGTTGCCGTGGCTGCATGCTTCTTCCTCCTCACGCAGCTTTCCCTCAGTGACCCCAGACACCAGTTCCTGGCACTTGCCAGCTCCGTTCTGTGGGCCCACTGCTCAGTAAAAATGCTGTTGTCCTTGCTTGTAACAGGTCACAGGTTGTGTTATGCCAACAGCAAAGGTCTCAGGACCTGTCAGTCGGGGCCTGGTGTTGCCTCGGCCTGCCTGGAGCTGCACCTGAGCTTGCTCTGTTGTAAGAGCAATTAATCTAATGACTGGCTGCTGACCATTACCTACTTGGCTTCACCTTTACCTTAAGGTCTGTAAAATCCTAAGGTGTAGGGCTTACATTTAGACAGAAGATAGCAATAACAAGTACCCAGGAATCAAAACTACAACACAGCATGGTGGGCACAGGATAGCAGCATGGGCACAGGGTGATCCTGGGGCCATAAGCTGCTGGTAACCAGTGGTCTTGGAAGCTGGGCAAAAAGAGATGTAGTGGTAACCGAGAGATAAAAAGAACATGTCTCTGACGTAAGTCAAAAACACTGTATACAGTAAATTCTGATGTCAAATGGAATTACAGACCACTGAAGAAGGAGCAAGGTGTAGACCATGTCAGCAAACAAAAATACCTGCAAGTTGATCCTAAAGTGAGGAGAGAGAAACCCTCACTATCATGCCAAACTCTCCTGAATGAGGGACTTGGGATACTCAGGATGCAGACAACTCACCAGAAACTTCCCTAGGCACCAAGATTGAAACCAATGACCTTAGGACCCAGAGGGTAAATGTGACATTAGAGAAAGGGGCAGATACTAGAAAATTGGTGCACACATCATTGTAACTGGATTTAATTTGAAGTTCAAGAGTCAGCATTACTGGAATAGTAACAATCCTCTGATTAGACAATTAAGACTTCAATTATACTAGCAGTAAGTTCTTGGCTTTGCACATCAGGAGTGTGTTTTTTGCCTGGAACAAGATCTTGAGTGCAACAAACTGGTGGGAATTCAAGGAATCTATTAACTGGGATGCAACAATTTAGTAACATGCTCAATGGGTCATCAAACTCAAACTAGTTCCTCTTTCAAAAAGGGGCCAGAATGCCTTTGAAGAGTCAGAGTACTTAATAGGGAACAGCAGAAAGAACATGATACTTAGAGGAGTAGAATTGTTGACACCAACATTTTTGCTGCTTCACAGCCTCAGAAACAGTGATATTTCAAAAGGGAAAAATTGCAGATCGATACAAAGCACCAATTCAAACAGCACTCAAACCCCAGGCAGATGACACATATCACAGAGCACCATTAACATATGTTGCTCATAAACTACACCACTACCAGCTCATACTTGGAGAGGTTTACGGTATGTTCGACACGGAGTTATCTTGTCTTAAGGTATCATATGTATAGATCACAGTAACAAGATCCACACCTAAGAGAAACCATCCGTCTCAGGGCCAGCTTCAGCTATGAGTAACGGTAAAGAAAGAGTGCTATTTCCAACTCATTCAAGCTCCAAAAGAAAGGGCTCCACAAATTCCTCAAGGTTGTGCCTCTGAACAAGTGTCACACTCTTTCAGGGAGAGATCAGCCATTCCCATGGCTTTTTTTTGCGTCACCTTTGCATGTTTGGGGCTGAACATCATTATTAGCTTTTCCATCCCCACTCTCCTCCAAACAGGGTGGGCAGTCAACCTGCACAGCACCAAAGAAGTTATAGCAGCAACAGAATCTGGCCAGACCTTGCACCTCTAAGGTGAAACCCTGGTCACTAAGTCAAAGGGGATTTGCCATTTTGCCTAGATTTTACGCCACACATCAGATGCTGCCAATTAAAAAGTCAAAACAGTGGAATTCTTGCAGTTATATGGTTGGCAGAAAGAATAAAGAAGCTGAATCCATAAATAAGGAAGTTTGTTGAAAATAATGGAAAATATGGCTCTGTAATCCTCAGAAATAATAGGACCTAACATTTGTGGAAGCTAAATTGATATCTGAGTTTTAGTTCTGATTTTAGAGCAGGAGCCCTAAATCTTGTGGTTTTCTTAGAATAATACTTTATTAATTGCAGAATCTAATTCTCTAGAAATCACTCATTTTGCTTTCACCCTGTGTTTTATTGTTGGACTAAGGCACATCAAATTTTGCCAAGAAAGGGTAAGATCCTGTGTAATATAGCTGCTCTAGGGATGGTAAGAGACTGTATAAATCCTCCCAAAGGAAGGGATTTTTAGTTTTGTAGAACTATAAATATAAAGCAAATGGAATTGCTTAAGATTCCCTATTTGCCCTATTGGTTCTTGTTCATCTTATAAACTAAATGCAATAAAAGAACAAAGACTATTTTCCATTTGTAAGGATTGTTTCTCCATCAGAGCCGCTCAGACAGAGTTTATTTTCCAGTTGGTGGATTCAGATTGAAGACGTTTCTTTTTCTCATCGCTGTATTTGGCACAACTTCTCTAGTTTTCAAAAATATTGTAATATGTCAATGCTTTATGCTATAACTTTAATGCTAAGTAAAGCCCTGAACTTTGTCTGCTCAAGAAAATAAGCATGTTCTTAGAAAACTAGAAAAAAAAAAGAAGTCATTTATATGCTCCTTTGTGGGAGCTCTTGATGAAATATCTAAAATAGCAAATATGGTGAAGAAGTTTAGTAAATGTTCAACAGTTCGTTCTTAATTTACCCAAGCCTGCAAATATTTTTAAAGGAAAACAGCGAACTACATGACAAATAATCTGTAGGAGTTGCTGAGTGCTTTCTACCTGGAACAGAAAAGTAAGTCAAGTTATTTATTTATGTACTGATTTATGGATCTGCTAAAATCAGGATGGGTTCCTATTTTTCAGACTTTTACTAGGGTCTTTTGCAATCAGACCATGATTGCTTCAGGCCATTGTATTTAAAAATATGCGTACAAAGTTATTAGATCCTGTCTTCTTTTTATATGTGTAGGGACAGAGTGAAACCAAGTTAGTGAGAATAATTTTACAGTACTTCAGTAGTAATCCATGTCAGCTCTGAAAAAAATGGTGAATGTTAATCATGCAGTTCACTCTCCTGGGTCCTCTTGGTTTGTTTTTACTGAGTACACATATTGATGGCAATGGAGAGGCTGTAGAGAAAGGAGGCACAAACTATGCAAGAGCAATCCATCATGCAGAACTGGAGGAAAAGAAAATTTTCTGCTCATGAGAATTTAACAGAAAATACATAGAACATCCTTCATACAGGTTGGAACACACACAATCCCTGTTCTTGGGAAATACTTGAGTATTTGAGTATGAGTAGAGGAAAAAATACATTTGAGTATTAGTAGAGGAAAATAACTCAAATTCATCCTCACTGGCATATACCACTGATCCTTCATCTATTTTTCAAAAATACAGGTGATGAAACTTGGCAAACATAGGACTGTTGAATGTGGTTCTACACAAAACCACTCAGGAAGACTCCTAGGTGTTATGAGTTCTACTATATCCCTTCATGAACTCATGTAACAGCCTACATAACATCACAAATGTATTTAAGCCATCTGAATCTTGTATGCTAAGTCAGAAGTTGGAAGATTTTCACAACCCGCACTACTAGCCACAGTATATGTACATACTACTTAGAAATGAAATGCAGTGGCACACCTTTCCCACACATACGTTGATAAAGGAAAAGAATTTTGGATTTGAGTAGCTGCAGAAACATCTTGCAACCTCTTTGCAACAATTTGTTATGACCTCTCATAAATCAAAACAGTGTTGTTTAGCAGCCAATGAAAACATCTGTACAGAGGACAAAGAAATTAGTCCACACTCACATGCAAAGATGATTAAAATCAAATTCAGGCATCAATAATTGATCCCGGGTGTCCTTCTATTCTTTGACCCATAGCTGTCAGTTGTCACTGATGTAGTTAGACAGTTAGAAAATTTTATTTTTTTTTTCTTTATTTTTTTTTCCCAAGGTGATTTGGCAGGTTTCTAAAAGCTTTTAAGAGTCAAATCTAAGAATTCATGCAATAAATATAATTTTTGTAGAAGCTGTAACAATTAGACTTGTTTTCCAAGAATCTTAAATCATTTGATATGGAGTATTATAGACCAGGAAAATAGCAGTCGTTTGGGGATAAAAGTTGCTTGCACTTTTTCTTTGGATGCTAGCCATAAGAGCAAAAATTTTTGTGACAGTTTTGAAAGAGAGTTGGAGTTACATTGTAAAGTCAGCAATACACTTTGATCATTCACATATTATGCAGAGGTGCAAATAGTTCAAGATGACAAACCTTTTTCATTTCATAAAGCACAGGCAGTTGCAGTCAAAGGCCAGAAATGACTGAGTTCCTCAGCTGAGAAGCACAACAGATCCACAGCAGGCTTTCTTATTTCTTGAGCTTATTTGCTTGTTTATTTATTTCTGCTGTTTCTCTTTATTTTAAGAAATGAGATCAATCTGTTTTACACAGAGGTTACTAATACCTACAATTGAAATTTCAAGCAGCAACCCTCAAACATCATATGGGGAAAGGAGAAGAGAGGAAAAACCTGTAAGGGGTCTCCACTTTTGTGTGTGTGTGTGTGTCAGTAAAGACCCAGGAATGATTAAGCATTGCTCTAGTTTTGGCAGTCAGTGTCAATAAAGAATTACAAACTGATGATTAAAACAGAGACAAAAATGTTACTGGACATTACAGAAAGATTTACAGATTACCAGTCAATTAAGAGTTGTCAGAATATTCTCATCTTGCTTTTATTATTCACACTTAGATGAACATTGTTGACACCTAGTTAGCAATTCAGGACTGCATTTATTCTGTTAAGCAAACAGAACATTTTCGTGTAAGTTCTTCATTTATTTGCACTCAATTTGTTAGACAGGAGTAAGACAGAGAAATACTGTCTTAAAATATTTACTTGCTAAGCCAAAACAAGGATGCTACAAAGAAAGACAACTGGTTACTCTGAAAGGCCATATTATTTTAATATCATCACTTAAGCAGTGATGGCCTGTGATTATGAATATCTATAGCCTCGCTGTAATCACAAGACTAAAATTAATTTACAAATCAAACACGTGCAAGTGGCTTCTCATTTGCTTCAAAATGGAAGTAGAGGTAACATTTCTCATTATCTATTTAAAGGCAAAGAGCCTTTTAAAGCAGGTCTCAACTAAAGAATAGAAAGATCAGAATTAAGCATTTAGCCTCTCCCAAATTCACTTCTCTTCTTTTCCACCCTAACCCTCACTCTAACACAAAATGTACAAAAATTGGAAAACTAAAAAAGAACAGTTGTGCAGCTTCCTTGGCTGTCAACATCCTATCAATCTGCTCCTGACTTGTATCCCTCCCTTTGCCTGTTTCTTTCTTGTACTTAGGCCATAAAACTCCTCAGAGAAGAGAATGAATAATTTCCTCCTCTTGGCAAGATTCACAACTTATGCATGCCGCAAAGCAGTTCACCACCAGGATGGTACCACACTGATTAAGAATCAAAATTAAGACACCTGTTACAAAAGGGAAAAAAATATAGGGTTCAGTACCTTTGCAGCCAACCCAGTAGAGAACCATGTGGTGGACCCTTACTGTGATGCAGGTCTTGGTTTTATTTTGCAGCACATCATCTATTCAGGGTGTGTTATCAGTCCATAATTTAAAAGCAGAGTTTGTAGAAATGAGACCGAAAAGCCCACTCACTCCTTTAAGTCCTGCAGTCCTTCCTGATACAAGAAAAGCACACAAGTGGAAGACATTGGTTGAGACAAAAATGGTGGTCCTTAACACACAGTAGTGCTGCATTAAGATTTAAAGTCATGTAATTCTTTCCCTTGTCACATTACTGGCTGAAACAATTTCTATTTTCCCATTTTTCCTAGAATGCTTCGTAGGAAACCTGCAACCTACGATGCCAGGGAACAGCAGGCTGAACCCAGCCAAAATAGAAAACCAATAATGCTCCAAATTAACAGCCAAAGGCAAGGGAACCAAAGCTTCTATGCAACAAAAAAAGAGGGAGTCACACTTGTGTCAAATGTATTCAAAATGTTTAGTTTATGTGGATAGGACAAGAGATGTTCTGCTGACGGGTGAACATTAATACCTCTGACGTTTCCTTTTGCCCCAAAGGCCACGTAACAGAACCTCATACAAGTGCTCCAGAAAGCAGTAGCAGAAGAGCCTTGCACACCAGAAGCCACTGTGGCTCATACAGGAGAGAGACGTGCATTTCTTGGAGAAAATACTCAGTTGCTCCTGCTATAAAGGAGTAAGTGCAGGGCTACATATGAGTTTAAACTCACAGCCTCCTAACCTCGCAGTCATGACTGTGCTGGGAGATTTCAGGCTCTTCTGCTTTTCAATATCCAGCTGGAACTTCATACAAAGAGGCAGATTTTCATGAGGTAATTAAAATCTTGCTGGAAATGAGATTTTTCACAGACTTCATCAATTTAAAAGCAGAGGCATTCAAACATACTGCATGTTTTTGACTCCTGGACAACATACAGACTTTTCTTCTACCAGCTCTCATCATTACCCATGCAGAAGTCCCCTACAATTTTCATTAAATTAGATTAAGCCTACAATCTTTATGCTCTGATCAAAGTGCATGCAGATGTTGAGATTGCAGGAGGCGTGGACTGCAAAAAATGGTATGGGGGGAAAGGGAGAAATAGTAACAGCATTACCAAGTAAACCAGGTTGCTTACTACCTGGTAATAACCAAACCTAATGACACAATGAGGTTATATGCTCTCAAGGCACTATCATTTCTATTTGATTTAACTTCCTTTGTGATTAACCTCACAAAAGAGAATACCTTAGGTGTCCTAAAAAACATTTCTCACCATTTTATGCTTTTGGAAAGAATGACCCAAAGAAATATTGCTCTTTTAAGGTCATATTCTTCTGAACAATATCATCAAAAACACATTACTCCTTGACCTCTACAGCCTACAGACCTTTACATGTCCCTATCTAGGAGGGTCTCATTATACTTTTCGGTACCTGTGGACAAGAGGACAAAATTTTTCCAGACGCACCACTACAATTCATTAACCTTTATTTCTTATTTTATACGTTTAAGCCCAAAAGATGCCTGTGACACAGCATGGAAGTATTTACCATGCACAGAAGAATTAGGTAAGACTATTTTACCCTTTTTTCTTTTTAGTGCCTAATTGTTTTCAAACTCCTGACAGAGTTAATTAGACAGAAAGAAAATTAAGAAAAAAAAAATTGTACTGGCATTTGGCATTCTGAAGGCCCTGTTCTTAATTTCCTCCATTCTTTCATGTAATAATAGTTTTGGTTAAGCCTCCGGATACATGGTAAATTGGACCGAGTTTGAGCCCTTCCTCTTAATAGCTTTTCTTGTAAAAATGTCCAATTTGAATAAATACAATAGGTCCCTTTAGCACATAAGGTATTTGGAGGGGAAATCACAGAGTAGAAATTGATTAAAACTTTGACAAAAGATTCCTAGCTTTAGAAAAAAGAAAAGGTTCATTCAGCTCTCTGCTCAACTCCCCTGTGATGCACTGTAATGATTCAAACCCACCAAGGTGTGCACAGGGAGTAAAACAGAGCTGGATCCCCTTCCTTTTGGCTCGTTATACTCGAGAGGTAATTAACTCTTGAGCAGCCGTGATTAGATAGGCTACTGATGGCATTACATGCCTTTCTGGAGCAGGGGGTGGCTTTGCAGGACAGGGCAAGAATGAGAAACAGCTTTCCAAGGCTAGCAAAGGGAGCAGGTAGAAAGTAACAGAATGCCTAAGCATGGTCAAATACTTAGAAGTTGGTCTGAAATTTGAGTTTTCAGAGGACAGGAGCTAAATTTTATTGCATTTCCAAATAAGTCTGTAATTGTTTCCAATTGCTGTGCTAATGCAGTCACCTTTAACATACCAAGTTTAAAAAAAAAAAAATAAAAAAAAAAAAAAGAAAGAAAGAAAAGACCCACACATGTCTACAAAGCCTCAAGAACATTCTAATTCCCTCACGCCCAGGAGCTCTCTTTGCAGAACTGATGAAGCATGGATTATTTTCCCTACTTTTAACCTCTGTTTCCCCCCCCCCCAATTATTCTTTCCTTACCCTACCCCATCATTTTATTTTTTTATTTATTTATTACCTCTCCTGCCTGGCCTAATAATCCCTTACTCCTTTGCTTTTTTATAAACATCCATGGCAGCTGTTGATCCATTAAGGATTTCTTTCTTAATTTTTTTTTTTTTTCAAGTACTGCTGCCCCTGAAGAGGTTACTGTCTCCCACAGCTTGCTGCTGCTAGAAGCTATCCTCCCACTGACTGGCCTGTTGGACTCTTCTCCGGCTACTTTCAATCAAAATGAGACAGGTTACCAAAGGCGTACAATTTAAACTAATTAACCTAGCCTAGATCCTTTTTTGCTTAACCAGGTGTGGGGTCATCCACACGACCAACTCAGCTGGCAGCTGCGAGGGGATGAAAACCTCTGGGAGGAAGGATGTGATGAGCAGCCGGTAACCATCGCACTTCCTCTTCCAGCTGCATCCACAGCTCTCTCCCTCTTAAAAACCAGCCCCGATCCCACTTGCAGAGGGTCACGCTTTCCTCTGCAGACTAACCGAACACGCAGTCAATTACTAGCAGGCTGAAATCTGAGAAGAGAAACTCCAGTACAGCTCTTCCTTGTGCTGTCCCAAAAGCACTTACTAGTCTCTGAGGACCTCCTCTGGCTACAACTTGGCATTTGTAGGCCATCCGTTTTCTTCCCTATGCGTGTACCATCAACACCATTTGCTCGTTCCTCTTCCTGATGCTGGGTCCTCCCCAGGTTTCTATAACCTTGCTCTCATCCTCTTCCTCCCTAGGTGCTCCAGACCTGTTCCAGCTAAACTATGTCGAGTAAATGAGCTCATCTGGGGGTCTTCACACAGCAGTGCTTGGGCACTCCCAGTGACCACCCCCTTCGCTAGTTCAATTAGACCAAGAATAATTTGAAATGAGACTTGTGTTGCAGGTGCTTGTAAAATGCTGGCTGCTCCAAGGTTCATAACCGTTAGGCATCCCTGAAGCATTACCGTGCCTACATTGGCTGAAATAGCCTTTGCAAATAGTCTCCCTGAAGTCTTCTTGTGCACCTTTGCGACATTGCATTTTTATCCATAAGTGTCTTAGTACATATATTCATCGTGCTCCAAAAATTACCATGCTAATTTTTTAATAAAAGTTCCTTTTTTTTCTACTCCCAACTAGGTAAAAGTGCAAAAGTGTCATTTTCCCATTTACAGAAACCCCTATTTTTGCCTCGATTTCCACAAAAAAAAAAAAAAAAAAAAAAAAAAAAAACGCAACAGCAGAAACGTCACAAAGTGTGCCCCAGAAGTGTCATCATCCAATAAAGCTCCACATGTGCAAAAAACAGCCTTAAAATAGAGATTCTATACTGACAAAATTATAGCCAGCAAGAGGAAACAAAAGGTAGTTACGTACAGCTTATGAATACTGTTACTAGCCACCGAAGGAGAGCCCAGGGTATATTTCAGAAGTTCAAGAATGAAATCTCCTGGCCAATGTTATAATAGCATTCCCAAACACATCCAAATGAGTTTTTATTTCATCTTGAGGAAGCACTGTGACTGTGCCTCTTCAGGTCCCACTACAGGACTTTCAACAACACAAGGTATGTGAAAACCTTTTGTTCTGCAAAGCAGGGGAGGAAAGACCTGGAGTGTATCTATGTGACACGGGAGCTGGGAGGAATCCCAAGCAGGGTGAGCTGTGCAGGAAAAGAAAACACTCTTTGGTGTGTTTTTGAACTAGCACAGGTGTAGCGGCATCAATTCCTCATGGGATTTATGCGTGTGTAGCTCAGAAGGTCTTAAGGAACCAAATTTAATTATCAAATAGCATAGAGGAAGACGCCATTCAGCAAAACATGTAATTACATGGACCGATATGGTTTACATATGGTGAAGAACTGCAGCACATTGTCACAGACTTCACTAAGCCAAAGCCAAAATCCCGCTTGTCCTTCCTAAGACTCCAGAAATGAGGACCAACACCTCTACCAGAAAATACTCTTAAGGTTTTAAGAACCTACCATCAGACTGGTCATCTTGCCAGTTGAGAAAAAAATCAAGCATCCTTAAATCAGCCTTGCTGACAGAAAACAAACAAACAAACCAAAAAAAAACAGGTAAGGTATACAGAACAAACATACTGTGAAGCCAAAGATCATGGTGCTTTAAAGCTAAGTGCTGTTGGTACCAAGAGGAATGATTTCAGCTAGAGGAGCAAGGGGGAGCCAAATCTTTCTCCAAGTTCGCTCCTCTGTGCAAAGCAACATTGAAACATCTTCAATAGGTAGGAACTACTAGAAGGAAATCATTGGTGCAAGTATTTCTCAGGAATAAGCATATGGAGTAAGCAAGTAGCATAGCATAATAGAAGCAGATCTACAGAGTGAAGCTACTGGTACTGGAGACAAAATATCCCCACTGTTGGTCCTTCAGGGGCTTTTACTTCAAGAGTAGCCATAGTCTGGTCCCATGGGTTGAATTCCCAGCAGCACATTGAATGTACTTTTGATTTACTTGCAACTGAAGGAAATCCAGTTCACATGCTAGTAAGACTGCTCCACAACGTGCACCAGCGCATGGGAAGTGCAGATGAGCCGCTGATGCATGCCAAAGCTCACTAACACACACTGGGGTAACTGTTAAACACATAAGAGCATCTGCCTAAGCCTTCTTCAGGACTCAAAACCTCCTGGCCAAAAGATATTCGGCTTTCTTCCTAACCAGTTAGCGACCACCAAAATTAAGCCACATTTAAGCTTTAGAACCCTGTATCTGATAATTTTTATTTACGTGTTTTGAGAAATGGTAAAGCGTAGCTGAGGTGAAGACACGTGGCAAGACTGTTCCAGATGGCCAGAGCTGCAGAGAAAACAAACTGGATAACACTGGTGTGTTTCAGACCCCATGGGGAAGAAATTAAAATGAGTAAGTTAATGATAAATTATGAATGAAGTATGTGCCGTGAATATTAACCACACACACTGTACTTTGTGAAACTGTCTGTCTCTGGAAGAATAGTGTTGCAGCCACAAGACAGCATCAGTTTATTTAGGGGAGATGGGAACACTGTAGGGAATAGGGATCCTACAGAGCTAAAGAAATTGTCCGGTGTTGTGAAAAACAGAAAATTATTCCTGACTTACTCAGCACAGTAAATAACAAAGACATTAAAATTTTATGGCACTCCTAGGGATGGATGGAAGCCCATTTCAATAGCAGATTTAATTCTCCCCAGTTATAAAACAACAAGATTTACACAAACTTAGGGAGGAGAGAAAGCCAGTGAGATACACAAGCAGCACCACATCCCAGTACAGCATTAATTAATAAATAACGGAAGTGTCCTGAGACTCCAAAAAAAAAAATGTGGGTAGAAGTATTAATGTCAGTAAGAGATATTTTTGGAAAGGACACCTATGTGACTTCAGAATGATGTGTTTTAAGCTTTGGAATGAAACTTCCACATGTCAACAGTAAAAATGAAAAACATCTTGTCACTTTAAATTTGCCTTGCTAGGCAAGGGCCTTAGTTCAGACCCTGTTAGAGGAGGAAGAAACATCTTTTGGAAGTTTTTGGAGATGCACAACAGTGAGCGCAGTTCTTTAGGCTGTAGTTCTCTATCCCTTGATAAAGGTTATAGAGCAGCATCAGATAGGAAGGCTGTGCTGGCACGAGTCTTGAACTGGGAGTCTGAAAGCACAACACTCTGGACAGCCCTTCTGAAGACTCGAGTGTTTGTGGTCAAACATTTCCTTACACAAACACGTAACTTCCCAGCTTCCCACCATTCTGGCACATGTACACAGTAAGCAGGAGGACACAGCCTTGGAGGTCTCCACTGGCCAAGGGAGAGCAAAGAAATCACCCAGAAACATCTGCTGGTGCCTTGGCTCAGGAACAGGGTTGTTAGCTGGCTCCCCTTTTTGTTTGTTTTTACAGCAACACAGAGGTCGAACCAACAGTGGTCAGAGGACAAGGTGCCCAGATTAACAGTTGTGAGCATGTATAACAAGCCAGACAAGCAAGGACACAACCAATACCACATGCTTTCTATTAGGAGTACGGCTGGGCTGCTGATGGGCTGGAATTGCAAGAGGTAAGAAGTAGCTGAGATGTAAGACAGGGTGCGGACCTGACAGTACTGGCAGACAGATTCCAGCAGTGAGAGAAATGAAGGCCTTGTTAAAATAGTGAGGGTTCACTGAAGCAAGAGTAATGTTTAGTATGTACTTTTTGGCTTTTGTTTTTCATTTTATTTTTTAAAGGACTAATTTGCCTTACTTTGAATTAAATCCTTCTTCGAGGCATCCAGAAGACTGTCCAGTACAATGCCTGGAAACATCACGCATACAAGCCCACTATCAACTTTATTCTGCTACAAAAGTCTTAGTGTGAGCAATATCACTTTTGAGGCAGAAGCTGAAGCAGAATCACAGAATATCCTGGGTTGGAAGGGACCCACAAGAATCAATGAGTCCAGCTCCTGCAACCACACAGGACCACCCCAAAATCAGACCGTGTGTCTGAGAGCTTTGGCCAAACACTTCTTGAACTCCATCAGGCTCGGTGCTGTGGCCACTGCCCCGGGCAGCCTGTCCCAGTGCCCGACCACCTCTGGGTGCAGAACCTGTCCCTAACCCCCAGCCTGACCCTCCCCTGTCCCAGCTCCATGCCGTCCCCTCGGGTCCTGTCACTGTCCCCAGAGAGCAGAGCTCAGCGCCTGCCCCTCTGCTCCCCTCGTGAGGGAGCTGCAGGCCGCCATGAGGCCTCCCCTCAGCCTGCTCTGCTCGGGGCTGAGCAAACCAAGGGACCTCAGCTGCTCCTCGTGTGTCTTCCCCTGTACATCCTTCAGCATCTCATGGCCCTCTTTGACACTTTGTCCAGTGCTGCCCTCAAGCCTCTGGCCCCCCAGTCTGTACCTGTTTACAAATACATAGAATGTGATGCAAGTTATAATCACTGGCATAAAGGGATATGAATATAAAATATTAATGTTTACTTAAAGAATGAAAAGACTGATTAAATAGGGGTGTGTAGAGCTTATACAAGGTTATCAGTCATGCAAGAAAAGCCTATATAAAGCCTGTCAGCAATAAAATCATATGCAGTATTAAAGAGGACTAGTTTCCCTCATATCTTTCTTTAAAAAGAAAATTTTATCTAGTTACATCTGTGTGTGTGTGTGGGGGGGGGGGGGGGGAAGTTATTTGGACATAAGAAGTGAATTTTATTCTACTTTGCAAACACTATTTTTTTTTTCCTTGTAACTTACATTTGGAAATGGCTAGGCTATTCTGGCATCAATTCATTCAAAAGGCCTGCTTAAACATGGGAAGATAATCTTTTTGGCTGCTTTTTGTTACTGTTTATGCTAAAAAACTTTTGCAGATATTTTATGGATTTGCAGAGACTACTGCAACCCCTTGAAGAAGGATCTCAATTCTGGAAACGGAGTTGCACTAGTAAGAAGAAAGCAACGTCATAACCACTTGGTAGCACACTGTTTCTCTCTTGAATACTATTTTCCACTCTGCTTTCAAACAGAAGGATGGTTATAGAATTTGCTGCTGTGATAATTTATCTAGCAACAGCACTGACTCAGCAGCACGGACTTCAGCACATGGCTGCAGTGCCTTAGAAACTAGTGGTGCTGCACACGTGCTCAAATGGTCGGCAGGACCTGCAGCCTCCGTCACAGCATCCTGAAGCTTGGTCATATATCTTCAGGTTGCTGTAGAGACACAGAAGCCCTGGAAGAGACCCACCAAGATGTTGACACGATACACTTTCTAAGCATCTGTTGTGTGGAGCTATTGTAAAATCAGAGAGAGAGAAGAAAAAAAAAAAAAAAAGTGGGGAAGAAGAAACAGATTCTCAGGCTGGCAGGGTTTTAATACCACTCAGTCCTACCAGCCTGAAGCTGTGAAAGTGAAAGCCAGCACAAGTTCAGGCGGCAGAGCCAGGGTGAGCAGCAGGGGAGGTTTGGCTGTGTGGCAGCCTGCCCTCGCTGCACCCTGCATCTGCAGCCCGCGGGGATGCAAGTAGCTCAGAAGGCCACGCACAGCTCTTCCAGGATAAGATTTATGGTGAGCTGTGCTCTCTGCTCTGTTTTCTGGGGACATCAGTGCATGCTGACTATTTAACTTTTCACCTGTCCACTCGTTGTCACCTTGCAAAGAAGTCCTACTGCTATCTGATGCGTATCAGGTAGCAGCTATGGAGTACGTATATCCTGGCAAGGATAAGTTAAGTGAATCAAAACAAATGAGGTGTTGCAGTCTATGACACAGGGAAGCAAGCAAGTGATTAATAGTCCAGTGAAAGATTGTCCTCATCTGATATTTCCACACTTGTGAGAAATTCATCCCAGCTGCAATTTGACGCAACTGTTGTCTATTCAGAGTCCTTACTAACTTGAGTACTTTTTTAATTGTTCGCATCTATGTTCCACTAGTCTTTAAAAACTTATACACAGATACCTCAGAGACCTTAAAATATTAAGCTAAAGTGTTTAAAGGCCTTAGAAAACAAAATCTAGATGCTACAGAACAGGATGGGAAAACCCTCTAGACCACATGAGTACAAAGCAACCTGCCAAATGACAGCAAAGAGAAAGGTGGCTGCTCAAACAGCACAAAGTTCTTCAAGGTTTTTCCCTCTCCTGTAGGTTAACACAGAGCCCCTGTGAATGATAGCTGCCCATGGCAACAGAGAATGAGCATCAGTCAGACTGGGGAAGGAAGGAAAATCCCTTTATTATTCTCTGTGTGCTGCCTCCACAAGGGAGAGGAACAAAAAAAAAAATAAAAACACAAGTGGATTCATACCACTAGGTTTCCTACAGTAGAGTGACCTTCTGTTGGTTTTTTGTTTGTTTGTTTTTTAACTGCACAGTCATGTTCTACAGGATACACCGATGCACAGCATCCAGGAAACCAGTGCATCACATTAAAGTAATTTTTCTTAAAAATAAACAAATACATACCATGCAGAACAAGTAGCTGCCTATGAAATCACATAGGCAGCTTCCAACGTATTGCACATTATGCCTCATGCTTTCTGAATGAAGCTTTCCCAAATCCTTCTCTGCAAGGGATCGCTACTTCCATGTTTGTGGACAAATTTAGGGCTGTAATTAGCCTGGTATTGAGGACCACATTCAAAGGAAGTTCAATCATGACACAATATACAAAACCACACCAGCATATTTTCCTTTCAAAATAAAGGCTAACAAACAACATTTTAAAAATGACTCAAAAGTTTGATAAAACTGGAGGATAGATTAAGCATGCAAGTGGACAGCAAAACCATTTAAATTCTACAGAGAAATAAAAAACAGATGAAAGATATGAAATCTCTCGCTTGAAGGCAGCAATTAATGGCTGATTTGGAGGAATTAGGGATAAACTCCCCGTGACAGACTTCCCAGTGATATAATCTCATCCCCAAGCATCAGAACTTTTGTAAAGACGGACACTTTCCAATGTGAAACTAGTGATTTACTTGATTAATCATTAAACTTTTTTCTCTTCTCATATCTACTGCAACCTGAAAGTCTTCTGTCCTAACTTACATTCCTCCATTCCTTTCTTATGCTGTTTCAGGTAAACCTCTGCAAACAGATTGGGAATTCATAGTAAAACAAGTTTTTCTGTAGTTTTACATTATTACTTTTTTTCAGAAAAATAAAAATGCATGAAGAATCACTGTAAAAAAATCCATTCAAAGAGGGTACTGTTGTAGTATAGAAGGAGTAAACAAAAAAGGCGTCATTAGTATATCCTCATAAGAATTCTGGATTCTTGTAAGATATATGACTACTTCAACAAGATTTTCCATGTTTATCTCCTTTCCCAGAGTTAGAATAATTCTGCTACTTTCTAGTACTAAAAGGGGAGGGGAAAAAAAAAAAAAAAAAAAAAAAAGGAAAGAAAAAAATGAGGAGCTCCACACAAGGAGAGTGCCAAGATCTGGTGAAGTTCATCTAGTACAGGAAGTTTAGAAGGTCAGAGTTTAAAGGGACAAATGGTCCCTCTCCTATAGAAAGCCCCATTTCTAGAGAGGGGAATCAACTGACTGCTCCATCAGTTATGCAGGATGACAGATCAAATCTTCTCTCATTTCCTTCCTCTTTCCATTGCACTTTGTGTACCTTCTGATATATTGCTATTGTACGTAATAACAGGTGTCCTACCTTACAGTAAACTTGCTAAGGAAGAGCCCAAGGAAAACATCTGACAAACCTGAAGACAAAACATTCCTGGTACCTTTGGGGAAGAATCTTAAGGGAAAACACTTTCAATCTGTGCCTCCCACCTCTCACTTGAGTGGAAAGACTCAAGGAGAAAAGACTTCAAGACAGGCTTCTCCAGGGAGCAGGAGTACTGCACCTGCATTGAGTGCAGAGAGAATGCTTTATGTCAGTGCAGTTATTAAGACCTTTGTGAACATTCCTGTAACCAGAGTTCTGGTACGATTTTCATTATTTTTTTCCACTATCCCTTTACCCTTTATCCTTTGGATTGAGTGGGCCACGGGTGCAGTAAAACAATTACCTTGGTGTTGACTGGATTTAAAGGTAGGCTATTAACAGATGAGAGGGAGAAGACTTGGACTTAATGCCAAGAGAAAGTCCTGAAGAGGCACATGTCCTTACAGAGGATGGGAGGGGGGCTCCTCTGACAAGCATTCCATACTAATCATTTCTCTCAGAGTTAAGGAAATGCAAGTTAACCTTTGAACCTAAACAGCAATCACTTATTCCTCCGATTTCTTTGCCTGAACTTTCAGAAGCCCAGCCGTGTCATAAGAGTAGCAATGCACACTGTCATGGGTGGGAGTAAGAGGGATAATCTCCAGGGTCACTACCATGCTATTCACAGGCTATTTAGTAAATTGGTCTCCTAGAGGAAAAAAAAAATAATAGTAATCTTACAATATCAAAGCATTTTCTTGGAAATTGTTGTAACATTTTGTTTTCTGAGGTTTTGCATTAACTACCAACAAAGTCAAATGCAAAATTAGCAAATAAGCATAACCAGTAAATCTGACCATTTTTTGTAGGTTCTGTCTTATGACTGGGTGAGTCTGTAGTTGTTATTGTTGCCCTACATTCTTTTGCACTGCATTCTACTACATCATAAAATGTCTCCTCCCGTTAACGCTCCCGGCTTCCTTTCAGTAATCCAACTTTGCTTTTTACTGTGGAAAATTAAGTTTTCTTAAGCAAGTCAACACGATCCTCCATTTTCCTCCGGTCTTTAAAACTTTCTCCACTCAAAGTCAGATAGAACTACCAGATCTGATTTCAGCAAATTGTGGGTTGGATATTTTCTGAACAGGGACTTTAACAGGTTGAACGCAGCTGAAGAAAGGAAGTTCTATAGACTAATATTTCAGCTAATGCCTCCTTCATAAGGCATTCAGCCAAAACATTCATCTGCTGAATTTCCTTCCTAGTTATAGTGAGATTTACCCTTGAGTGTTTGTAGTGATAGATATAGCTTTCAAGAGACCAGCTCTCACTAACAGTCTCAAATGTAGACAACAAGAAGAACAAACAATATATAGCCTGCACCATGAACATCTGTACCCAATGTCTCTGCAAGTTTTCATCATTTTGTCTGACTGCTCATCTTTGTGAATCACTTTCAGGAAGCAGCCACCTTCTGCTGGAGAATTCCCTCTCTTCTGTTCCTTGCGAAGACCTCAGCTGCAGATGGCAATGACAGTATTTCAATTCAGCAGGGATTTTGACAGTGAGTGTTCACAGTTTTATCAAGCTTGAGGAAAAGCTGTTTAGGGTTCTATTTCATCATTTTTGGTATTTGTTCTGGGGAGCAAAAAAAGTGTTCCATCTCAGCTGATATTTATGACACAGAGTAGTTTTCACTTCAGAAAAAGGCATTCAAACCTCGCCTCACCACATGAGTTCAATAAATGACTTCTAAAAAGCGTCTTCTGGTTTAGGTTGAAATGCATGAAATTTGACAGTTTGAATCCCGCACCAAGTTTATACTGGAGCAGTTCTATTGATTTTGGTGAATAGTTCCATTATTCAGAAAATACAATATCAGTCAGAACATGGAGGAAAACTCCTTTTCTTCAGGAATACTGACAAATATCTTGTTTGTTTTTTTTGTTTGTTTGTTTTGTTTTGTTTTTGTATAATTAAGGTCCATATTAATAAGCTAATTTCTTATTTTAAAATTTACCCCACCTATATTAGATCACAGATGGTGACTGCTTTAAACAGAACATGCATTTTTTTAAGCAAACATCTAATACTGCGGGTAAGGCAGGATTAGGTCGGAGACACTGTTAATTTAAGTGTCGAATACTTTTAAGAGTTGAAAGTGTTCACTCGCAACTGTTATGAATTCAGCATATGTTATAAATTACACGCACATAATGTCAAAAAACAGATGAATTCTGTGTAATGCCTTTTTTTGATTAAGATATTAATTGGCCAAAAAAAAAGTCAAGATTAGGATAGGTGAGGCTGCTCTCCAGTTAAAAACAAACAAACAAAAAATGAGTTAAAGGAATCAACCAAAGAATTCTCTTGGAAAATCACTAACTGTATTTGCAGGGGTGTGTGTGTGTGGGGTGTCTGTTGCTTGATGTTTCAGTCATCTATAAATTACACTTGCACTGTTTATTTTTTCCTCCCCCCCAAACAAAAAAAAAGGTGTTGACATTCTTGATAGTCTACAGTAGCTGAAAATCTCACATTCAGATGGAAAGTCACAACCTCTCCTTCATGGAAGGGCTGGACAGCAACTGGGTATGTTATCTCAATACATTTTACTATCCTTCTATCTTAACACTTTTTACAATCCCATGTGGACTGTAAAACATTCAAAGCCCATAAAAAAAGGGCAATGAACTTATAAGGTCTCCATTATGCACCCATTTCTTACTGGGAAAAGAAAACATACACACGCACACAACACTAGTTAAGAATATAAACTGCATCAATTTTGAACGTTTTTACTTTCCAGACAAAACAAACACAACAAAACGCACACAACAACAACAAAATCACGCAAGATTACACCAGGGAACCCTTCAACTGATCCAAGCAGCTTCTCTGCGGCTACCAGGGTTTGGCAAAGTCCATTTGGCAATGACATTTCCTGGCAAAAGAAAAACTGGTCAAGAAGAACAGCATAGTGGGGAGTAGTACTCTGATTCAGACTCAGATAAATTGGATTACAAGTCTGGAACACCAAGTAACAGTGATCTGTAAATAAAGGTCATAAATGTTTCCTATCAAGATGCACACAAAGGAGCTATAAAGCACTGCCATGAACGCACTCTATTCAAGCATGCATTGACTGAGCACTAAGTCTTGTCACAGTGCTTTCCAAGGTGTTTAAATCCATGAATAATAAGTAAAAATAAAAAATAAAAATCTTACAGCCAAAATGAGCAAGTAGGGTAAAGACTCATCTAGCGACCATGCAAAATCCAAGATACCTCCCTCTTCGTTCTTGCACCCCCCAAAACATCAAAGGAGCTTGTTTATCTTTTCCAGCTGTTTTCAAGTGTTTGTGAGTTACTTTTCCCTCCCCAGAAGCTGAAGTAGAGATAGACCACAAGGGGCAATCCTTCTTGTGATACTGTTGACTTTATGGAAACCAGGAAATGCTGAAAGATTCACATGACGGCTCGGTCTCTTATGGTCGCCACACCAAGGAGCTCTGCAAAGCACTCAAAACTATTGCTGCCTTCTGTGGTCTGAATCATCCCACTAATGCATACTTCGACAGCCACTAGCAATGAAGCATCTTCTGGGAGATGAGATTAGGCCTTGATGTCCTGCTAAATGCTTTATATAATTATGGATTACAACTTGAAAAGAGCCAAGCGCTCTCTTCTGCCGAGGAGATCACAACAAATGTAAGTGATCAGGAAGAAAGGAAATGCCATCAAAACAACATTTGGTGCAAGAATGCTAACAGTCACCTTACTATGGTTACATGAGAGAAAACCGAAACTAACTTCTCTATAGGTCTAAAACAAAATATAAAAGCAGCAAAAGCTGAAAAACAAAGCCCAGGCCTTCTGATTCTCATTCCCCTATCCACACCAGTAGGTCTCAGTTATCTTAATCAGATGCCTCAAGGAAAGGTCAAACCATGGACTGCTTTTCATTCTGAGATACACTAGAAAAATTTGAAGCAAGTTTCAACCTGAGCACAAACAGTATAACCAGTTGATGAATGAACTGTTTTTTTGGACCTAAACTTATTTGAACAGACCAAAAATCTCTTTCAATGGGCCTTGAATGAAACCCCAAGGGAGACATCCTAGTTATGCTGGCCTGAGCAGGAGCTTTGAGTTCCTTAAGCAATGAAGTCAACAGCAAAGCAATGTAGCAAACAGTCCAGAGTTTACTGCAGAAAATACTGAGGGCTTCTCACCTCCCAGTTCAGCTTTCGCATTTCAATTCTACTGAGGATAACTGCTGTAGCCTGCCAATTTCAATCTGCTAAAAGGCAAGCGGAGTCAGCCAGACTCCTTCTGTGCAATCTACTGGAGACAGCATCAGAAACCTTCTGTGCCTTGCTTCACATCTTCTGAAGTGGCAGACCACCACATCTGAGTCACAGGCACAGCACAGGAATCCCTCCAGTCACATCGATGGAGGTGCTCAGACTGTCATGGTAAGGACCACAAATAAAAATAAAAAAAAATAGAAATAGTAAGGAGAAAAAAAAAAAAAAAAAGGGTGTGGGAAGCAAACTTCACATAAACAGAAGACATTGCCCTGCTCCCAGGGAAGCCAATGATAAAACGCCTGCTGACGTCAATGGGAGCACATTCAAACCTCAAGCTAGGTTAAATCTGAGAAGTGTTCAAGTAGTAGTTTGTGTCTTCCCCTTTACCCTCTATAAAAGTGAACAACTCCATCCTCACTAAATCATTCTTGTGTTTGTCAGCTTCCTGCCTCTCCCTGCATGGTGGGATCCAAGCAGCCAAGCTACTTATAGATACACACAGGCGTGTGCATGATTTTAATTTTATTCAACTCCAGAGGAGAAGAGCAAGACTTGCCAGGGGTGGTTTCTGACACTATAGGATTCACTCATTTTCTTCATTCCCCTCATATTTGCAAAGCAGTGGTAACACATTCAAACCATAAGCCTCCTGAGGGTGTGGCAGGAGATACAGTCCATAAATATTTGTGAGAGCTCCTACAGGCACTCTTTCCATTTTTAAGAATTTGAGTCAAAGACTTCCAAAGACACTAAAATACCTACAGATACTGGAAGGGATCTCATCAAATTCTTGGAAGTATTAAAGCGGGTAGATACGTATAAGCCCCATTGATTTCAATAATATTTAGGTATGTAACCTCTTCGGGCAGAATTGCAAACCTCCTGCTAACACAGTATCTGTATCAATACCTATTAACTGCACTGAAAATATAGTTTGAGGATCTTTGCTCCCATTGACTTTTGCTGAAGCAAAGGTAAGCTCTTAAAAGTTTATATCAGTGGAAGACCAAAAGCGTTGATCTGGAATGGATTGGTGCTACTGAGACACCGAATGCAGAGGTCAAAGTCAAGAGGCAAGTGCTCACCTTCAAAGTTTGATTTCAGATCAACAGTCACGGCTTCACAAATTCGTTCCCCAAATGCATCAGTCCCACGTATATTGACCTAGAGATTTCCAGCCCCTCAGCAGGTTTCCACCAATTGTCTTATTTCCTTTGACTTACGAGTTTCTCTAGGAGGCAGGAGTTGAGGCAAAGCCTGAACACCTGAGAAAGTCAGAAGGGATATGATAAATATGCTTAAATCCATTCCAGAACATGGCATTTGCTGCTTGTTGAGTGTGTGAAAGTCTCAAGGACTGTGGCAACTGGAAAACGAACAAAGGAAGCACACAGGGAACAAGGCAGCTACAAGCACATTGACCAAATATCCCTCTTCCTTCTCACACATAATGCACGTTTGAAAAAAATCCAAGTAAAGTATTGGATGTACGCATAAAGTGAATCAAGTCTCTCCACCTTTGTTGTTTAGTTGTCTTTCTGCTCAGGGTGACAACACTCTGAGAAGTTGCTTATTGAAAATGTTGGTATTTCAGCCTAAGATCGCGACCAAGTTGTCTAAAATATATTACTTCCTGAATAAGCTGCACATAGTTCTTTGAACGCATTTTTGCCTCACAGAGAAGTTACGGGGGTGGGCTCTTCTCCCCACCCCCCCAAATATTTCCTTTATTGTGCTCTGAACTTCAGAGAAAGATGCAGGAGAGTAGCTGTGCATCAGCCAGGCCCCACGCTGGCTCTCCTCAGGGGTGGGGAGCAGGCACTCCAAAGCTATCCTGCATGGCAAGTGGGGTCTGTCCTAATTACTAACAGGCTGACTTCGCAGTCACCAAGCTATGTGGGGATCTGAAGATGATTAAGGCTCCCCTGACATCACTCCAAAAGACAGTAACTCAGCCTCCAGCTTTCCCTTCTTTCGTAGGTGAAGAAGGGCCACAGCTAACATCACTGCCTCTATAGTAAGGCCAAAAGCTAGAAGAGAAAGTGACAGCTAACCACACAAGCCTCACGGTATAAACTTCGTTCGTGAACATAAAGCATTCCTGAAGTACAATTAACATCCGCTGCTCCCAAAACTGCCAACATCCCATGATTTATCATTTAGTTTACTCACCACCATTTCAAAGCCTTATCTTCAAGAAAACAGGGCAGATGAGCAGTGTCTGTTGTCTCAGTTCAGTACTTGGATCTAGGTGCCTTCTCTATTAAAATCAAATGTGCCATCTATCATAGCTCTGAATTCAGTCTACACTTGGGGCGAGCTGGCTTCGTTTGCTAGGACTCCCCGTACTGACAATACTGCTGGAAGAGAGCAAGCTGGAAACCCCCAAACATAGCAATCTTCTCAGGCATATTCGTACAGCCTCGTTCACAGGTAAATGAAATGGACCTGTCTGATACGGGCAGACCATCACTTAGATATCTGGGAGGGACACCTGTTCAGCAGAGAAAACAGGCAAAAGCTGAGAATGGAGAAGACTTTGGCACACTGGATGAATTCTGTACAGTCACATCAAAGAATATTTCACAGGCAACCCAAAGGAAGTCAGCAGAAACTCCAGTAACTTAAAGAGTGGGAAACCACAATATAAGCTGTTGGCATTTACGGAAATTGCAAACATAAATCAAATACAGAAAATTGCACTTTTAAAAAGAATTTATTTATTTTTTTAAATAAGCCATGCTTCCATAATCTAGACCATACACATGGCATAGGCAGAAAGATATTAATTTTCACCTTCTCATTCAGGGCGTACAATTTATGGTGTCATATTAAAAGGACATGAAACGAAGATAAGTGTCTAGCGCATGGCGCATTTTCTTTTAAGAAATAAATAACCATAGATAAGTCTCAATAAAAATAGCTAAGCAGAAGGCAGCGAAGAGAGGTTTGTCAAAAGGTCCATAACGTTGTCAGTGAACTGCTGGTTCTCAAACTTTACTGAACATTTTCCAGCAGTGTACTTAGCATGTGACCTTTCTGCGGCTCCACAGTTTCCCCAACTGTTTTCATAGCTCATAAAACGTTTAGGAAGTGTTTATAAAAACTGCTTGAGGAAACCGTGCCACAAAGAACTTGAGCTTCACGTCTCAGCAGTCCAGCTTTGATTTAGTTCTCTTCGATGGGATTTAATTCTGCGATTGCCCCACTAACATCTGCATGCGGGTCCTCTTGGGACAGCACTGAGACATAGTCCAGTTTTATGTATATTACTTGGCCAAGTTTCTCCAGCATGTGATGGTTGACTTGCCTCCCTCATGAAATCACACATGCGAGCGTTCCCCCCACATACACTAACTGATGGCCATTTTCAGAGATCTGACCGTGTTGGGAAGAGATATTATGTCATAAACACCATCGCAACATCTGCAATGGATCCTTTTGGAGCCTGACACATGAACCACCAAACCCAAAGAGCGCTCTCGCATCAGGAGCCCACAAGTGACAGTTCTTGACCTACTGCCTCGTGAGTTTGCCCTGGCTCCTTCATGCATGCTCAAGCAGCCTGTTTGGATACACACAGCCAGAGAAGTGTCACCGATGAGCTCTCAGTATACATCTCTCTGGAGAACGTGAGGAAAGAGCAACAGCGAAACACAATCACGCAACAACGAGGTTTAAAACCAATATTTGACTACACTTAATTGACTGAAACCAACATCCATGGTGTTCTGGAGGAACTCTAGTCTTCAGCCACAGCCCTGTGACTTCCCGAGCCTCAGATATTAATAAGTGATTATTAGTAATTAACAAATATGTTTTGGATAGGGAACCTGTCCACAGGAAGACCCTCCACGGCTTTCCTGTGCTTTAGCTTTCAAGTAAAACACGACCAAAACATTCTACCAAACAAGAAATTGTTTGTATTATATTTTACTTAGAAATTAGGAAGACATCTCTGCTGACAAACCATTAGTGCTCCAGTTCACTAGTTTTAAACATAATCATCTTTACCCACTTGTCAGTATGAATAACAAATGGAACATCACCTTGCAGGTTGATGGCCTCATCCACTACCTAAGCAGTCTTCTTACAAGAGTCAGTTAAATAAAAGGCATTTAAGAGTTATTCACATACCTACATCCATGACCCTAAACTAGAAACTAGGATAATTTGCAAAAAAACATCAACGCTACGCAAAAAAAAAAAAAAAAAAAAAAAATCCACTAAATACAGAAAGATTTTGTTGTGTTTTACTGGTAGAGATTCAATATCCTCCTCAAAAGGACAAGAGAAGCACTATTTGTAATAAAAATAAATTATTGCATACACATAAAACTTTTAGCACATACTTTTGACAATAGAGCTTTTCCAGTTCAAGGCTGTTTTATGACACCAAAAAAAAAAAAATGTCATTCAATTCCAGGAATCACCTATGTGAATTCTGAGTGTCTAGTCAAGCGTGCACATTCTCACCCCTGTTAATTAATTATCCACTCCTAAGCAGTAAATAAGAAGCAGTCGTTACCCTGGAGGAAAAAGCATGACATACATATCAGGTGTTAGACATAAAAAACAGCTTCAACTGGCTATTTGGTTCCCAGGCTTAGCTCGGGAATTAAAATGAAACAGTCAGTGGAAAAGAGCTACCCTGTTCTTGCTCTGAGGACTGCAGGGCTCTTTCGGAGTCGCCAGACAACAAAATGGAGTATCTTTCCTTAGACTTCAAGGTATCACACAGCTCCAGTCATTTGGGTTTTGACTACATTTAGACAGCTAAAAAAGGAACAAGGAAAAGTGAATGCCCTTCTTATGTAGTTTTGACTACATTTCAGAGTAATGATCAATCTCTGCTTGTGATATTCAGAATAAATTGTAAAATGCCTTGTAAATCTTTTTTTTTTCTCCTCCAAACCTGTTATTGGCTACCTTTTATCAACAGAGACCTCTCTGTTGATAAACACACAATGTTTTTGTTTTGTTTTTTGTTTGTTTTTGGCACTCTTTATTTGCCAAGCATCACCTACTTTATTTCATTATTTCTTCCCCATTAAAGAAAGAAACCCTACAACAATGCTCTAACTCCTCTCCACCTTAACTAGATGACCCAGTCCAAATATTTCTTATTATCTTGATGGCTAAACAGAGACACAAGCCCTGAAGATCTGAGAAATAAGATCAAATGACAGAGGTCTGAACTGTAGCAAAGCATGACTTTTATTACTTATATGACTTGAAACTTCTTTCTCCAAGCAATTAGCCACATACTGTGCTACAGGTGGTTATACATTATTACAGTCTATATATTTGAGTACATCCTACAAATAACTTGTTTCACTCCACAGATCCGGCTTTTGTAATTGAAAGGGTGGCCAGCACACCCTTTAACAGCTGCAACACAAGTTATAGGTTAGGAAAATGAGTTTTTGTGTTCTTTGCAGTTGATAAGGGTAACCACAAAAGCATAACATAGAACGTCTATTTTGCCAGTACAGAGGAAAACAGAAAATAGGATGAAAGAAGGCTTCAGGATACTATTAAGTCCTTACTTATGGAAACCACAGAGAGAATATAACAGCCAATACATTAGCATGTACAAATATACATAAGCTGATGGTCTCTGTGCCTAACACCCTTGCTAAACAGCAACCCAGTCTCAAGAGCCTTATTTCTTAATGGACAAAAACCAGGCAAAAATCACATCTGCCTTCTTCGGTGGGATAGAAAGGAAAGGCACACTATTTTCCAATAATTGAAAGCCTTAGACACAATTCCTGAAGGTGAGTGGCGGGGTGGGGGGGAGGAAGAGTCAACATAGAATCTTTAAGAACAAAACCCAAACCAACTGATCAAACAAACAAGAAAAAACACCACCACCACCAAAAAATAAAAAAAAAATACACACAAACTGCTCTGTAACTTTAAACATGCATGGACAAAATCATTCAGCAGACTCCCGTCTTTACAGTAATAGTATAAAGCAGCACAAGCAATGATTCCCATTAAAAAGGACCTCATTTGAGGTGGTAACCCTCTCTGTCCAGGATCCATTGCAGAGCTGTTTGCTTTGCTGCCCTCCTGTTTCCAGGGGATAGCATTGTCCAGATGTGCACATAAAACCGCCCTGGAAGTCTTTACTCACCACATCTTGTGAGTTAGTGCAGTTTTACTTTTTAAGTCATGTAATTACATCATAGGTGAAAGCACTGTAACACTAGCATCAAAGATGATGCTTACCAAAGCAATACAGCTTAATTTCTGATTTCTTAATTAAGAAAACACCTATTGGCAATGCTACCTTCCTCCCCCTATTACCCAACTCCAGTGCTGGCAGTCACCAAAGTAAATTGAATGTCACCAATTCCATATCACCATCACATCACTGTTTGTTCACTTTACTGAAGATTAAAAATCTTTACTAATATAAAAATAAATATCACCTTCCATTTAAACATACGTTTGCTTGCAGTAGTTTAGATATCTGAATTTTATCTTTATGCTTCCTCAAAATATAACCCAACCTAAAACTGCTGGAAGGCAGAAGATACACAAAGCGTGCAATTTACTGTGCTCAGGAGGGGTAATTCTCTCTTTGGGGAGTTAAGCTACAGTCCTTCAATCATCATTGTCAAGCAGGAATGAAAGAGGTCATCAGCAAGAAACACTGCGAGGCCCGGACAGCAATTCAGAAGAGCAAATGCTCTGGGAAGGCTCTTTGATAAAAAACATGACTTTACAGCCATAGTGAGATCTTCACACTGCTCTGTAAGTTCCTCACTACGCTAGTGCAGATCAGTGATATTTGAATAATTATTTGAACTGAATGAGGAAGCCAAGGTCTGTTTAAGAAATCCCCCTTTATTTAGCTTCACAATACATTTGCTTTATTATTGTGCTGGTGTAGGCACACACACACACCCCTACAAAATTAATTCTCCGTCATGCTGTAGCTACGCTAATAAGCTGTAGCTGAACAGCTTTATTTTAGAGGTAAAACAGTTGGAAGAAGATTTGTTTAAAGTAAATCAAGTACGTGACTAATAAGTGAAAGCTTTTAAACAAATCTTTTTCCAGGAGGTTGAAAACAGCACGGTTGAGCACAGATGGGAGAGCGAGTAGCCTGGCAGAGCCAAAGCTGCCTGGGGTGCCACGCAGCAAGCAGCATTTCTGCAGAGCCAGCAGGACGAGCACAAACTCAGTTCCTCAGTGCACACTCGGCCCTATGTTCCTTTTACTCCACCCTACTGGGGACCTGCCCTGCCCCTTAACAACTCCTGCAGAGCACGTTTCGTTCCTCCACCTAATTGAACTGGCCAGCAGAGCAGTCCGACTTGTTGGCTTGAAGTCTGCCCAGTCGAGGAGCCTGTGACTGTGCTTACAAGAAAGGTCGTCTTAATGAGACCAAACCACCTTCCCACCACCTGAGCTGACAAAAGGACCGATCTTGTGCACTTGAGCAGAACTCAGAGCATTTTCTTTTTTTTTTTTAATTATTTTTCAAAACATGCCATTTCTCAGCTGCGATGCATTTCTGTCATTAGCTTGGGAATCATCTTACAATTTTCTATCCTGTAAAAGTATGACTTCGCCACTGATGTAGAACAGGGTTACGTCTTTAACTGGATGGCAGCCCACTACTTAAAAGGCATCTTCCCTGGTTGACGCAGTTATGTTTCTGCCAGCCTTGGAGCACAGACAGCCCGCTCTCATGTGGTTTCACTTGTGCGTTTGTTTCCCCCTTTATTGCAGATTCCACACCTGAATATGTAATCTTCAATGGTGTTGTGCGTGCTTGGCCAGAACTAAAAAATTTTATGCTTCAGCCTCGCATTTCCCAATACATAGATGAATATGAAGGATTTACACACACACAGTACTTCTGACCTCCTGCTGTGAGTGGTATTTCAGCAAGATGTCCTTTTTTTGGCAGGAGTGGGGGAGAGGGGAAAGAGGGAATTCCCACCTTGTTGCAGTGGGTCCAGAACCTCAATAATTTAAGGTAAGATGACCAAATGACCAACAGAAGTGTCCCACGTGTAATATTTTTGCCAGGCTAGATCATTTTATCTCAAACTCTTCTTGCTGTGACTTCCACATATTTTATTATACAGTAAATCACAAAAGGATATCCAATTAAAAAAAAAAAAGTATATGTTTCCTAGGATTAGAGAGTACTTATATTTTTAGGAAAAACAACACAAACTGTCAGTGAAACTAAAAGGGCTCTGCACACTATTAAATCTAATACGATACCTAGAGAGCATCTCTTTTCACCAGAACAGATTTCTGTCCAAATATTTATGGATATAAAGCTGTCAGGCCAATAAACAAATTTAATTATAAAACAAGTCCAGTTCCTGTTCACGATTACAGTGGTATCAGAACAGATCAAACCTAACTTCAGTAAGTACCGAGTAACAAAAACAAAACATCACCCATATATCCTCCTCCTACATTCCTGTGAGCTACTAAAACATCTGATCCTTTGACTACACCACTGTGTAATCAAAGAAACATCGTGCCACTGATTTCAGAATTGTCAGCCCTAATTAATTTATGAATCAGTTATTCTGGGAGGGGACTACAGGCCAAGAGAACATTCTCCTTACACTTGCTTGTATCCCTATCAAGCAGCATGGCAACTCCAAAAGCAGAACTTCACGGGATTTTATGACTTGACTGTATGTTACACAAAGAAAACTTAAGTCACCTTTTATGAGTCCTCTGCCTGTAGAGGGGAAATGCCGTGTGATCCTGGCTTACCTTTGCTAGAGTCATTAAATGAAAAGCCAAAAAAAATCCAGGATAAGTTATAAGAGCTTTGAGAGAAGCTTCTCCCCAGAACAAAGAAGAGTTTTCTGATAAACCCCTCTGTCCTGAACAACAGAACGACACCACACCCACAGTGATTTACAGCACAAGCTTCGGTGTGAATATGTACAAGAAGTCCCAGCTCCGCTGTTACTTGTAAGGCTTCAAAAACAGGATCCCACAGAGCAAGCTTGTTCAGGTACAGCCAGAAATTGGAGTGGTATACAACAGCCGGGGCTTTGAACACCTGATCCCAGCATATTTGTGCATTCCAAACGTAGCAAGTTATTGCTTCCTGGCTGATGGCTAATACATCTGCATCTTTGCAGCGTGCCTGGGGGCACAGTTATAGGTCTCCAGCAGCATTTTAATAAGCTATTCTATACACATCTTTTCTGAATTCCGTTAAGAAATTTACCACAAAAGACACTCCCAGGAAATTACAGAGGGAGTGGGAAAGCAAAACAAAACAAAACAAAACAAAACACAACTCCCACAGATGCTCCGCTGAGTCCCTTACTGTCAACATAGCATTAAGGCTACACAGGATTAGCTCACGCTCAGGAAGGCTGAGACACACACCCAAAACAAAGCCGTGCACTGATGATGTTTTGTTCACCTTAAACATTTTCTGCAAGAATAAAAGCCTCTTTAGGTAGAAGCCATGGAAAGGTGAGACAGTGAAGCAGCCACATTTATGCCCACTGCTGGAGCTGGGCTGTTGTTCCAAGTGGCCCAGTTCAGCATTTTCTAGGATCAGACACACAATACAACATCAATACGCTCACTAGTGCTCCACTGCTCCTGAGCATTAGAGTCCCACTGGCACAAAGGTACCTGCAGATTACACCCAGGGGACCCTCACTGGGCAAGGAGAATTGTTCTCATGCATTCACCTGCTCACAATGCTGACTTGAACACCAAACGTGCCTCCTGAAAGGAAGAGTTGGAATAACCACCAGGGGTTGATGTATTATTAGTCTTTTACTCGAATAACTGTAAAAGAGGACCCTATTGCAAGACATAAACCTGTTTCTGAAGAAGTGGCCGTTCATCAAATGGTTAAGACAAAAAGCTATAGCAAACTGAGCTGTCATGTCTGTCAGTGTTGATATTCAGGAGCTTATCACCTTGTGACAATTGCCTTTAATTCAAAAGCTGCCCATACTTCTTGCAAGCCAACAGGAAGTCTTAAGTTGGAAGAAGACACAAAGCAGACATTTCAGGGCAATTCTGGAAGATCATGAGCATATCTTCATTTCCACATCCACCTGCAGCATGCCAAACACATGGCCATGTCTGCTGTTACAGGATGTCAAACCTGTCTCGCCCACCAGAGCCTAACCCACAAGGCAGCAGGTGAGCACACGACCTCTTCACCTAAACACAGGCTAAGTCACACGTGGGCGCCAGGCTTGCCAGGGGAGCAGGGAGGCAATAAAGAATGGATGTTTGGGGTTTATGGTCTGGGTTTCTCCTCCTCCTTTCCCCAGCAAGCTCCGTAGTTGGAGTAAGGAATTAATTTGGGGGTTAGCACAAGGATAACTATCTTGTTTATTGACCGAAGAGCAGGATGTTTTCTTCATATATTCAGAACAGTTTGCTTGTACTGACATGTATGGAAGCACACAGTAGTCAAGTAAACGTGACTTGCCTGATGAGGAACAGCTCTCTCGCTGAGGACAGAAAGCAGTGTTTCTGGATATAAGGCTGATTTGCATGTTTCAGGGCTAGGAAAATCTGCGAGTCCTGCCCTCCCTGCATTGTCAAATGCTCTATTACAGCACAGGGCAAAGCAACTGAGAGTTAGCACGTACACTTAGGACTAAGACACTGAAACATGGGGGAAAGCTTTCCCCTAAAACTGTTACATTAGGAAAGTTTAAGGATTTTAGCAGCCAAGTGGGCAGAGATACCTGTACTTGTACTCAGGTGCTGTACAACTCGATCCTCACATCACCCTACCTGAACAACACATTGCTTCCTTGCTGTCCTGTAAGGGGTGAATTTCTGAGCTTCAGACAGGCGCAGTCCTTTAATGCTAAACCCGAGACCCAAGCTCCCTAGGATGGAAGTAGATTCTTTTATTTTCTTGAACATAATTAGATTTCAAGTTCCCTCCCTCAAAACCTAGAGGAAAAGAAAATACAGATCAAAGAATCGGACTTAAAATATATAATGTGAGTGGGGATTTACTTTTTCCTCACAAAATATAACTAACAAAGATAACTAACAAATCAGAAATGAATTTTTGTCAGCCAAGATAAGCTTTCTAATGTTATAACCAGCTGAAAGTAGCAAACTACTGTATGCTACCTTTGCAGGTAAGGAGAAGTAAAACAATCCTCAAGGTCCTGCTGGTGCTCAGGGTTTTGTACCCTTTTCTGCTCTTGCTGCCTTTTGACATAGGTATTTTCTACATCAGTCTCCCAGAAGGCCCAGTCACAAGCACAAAACAGCCCTTCTGCTGGGGACCTTCCTTGCACATGGTGGCAATTAAGTAACTTGCAGTTCTTTGTTTTATTACTTTCTCTCAATCCACCAGCTTATTTTCTGCCTCCTGAACTGGAGCTTTGCAGCTGCTGGTATCACTAAACCACAGATGGCAAAGCTGGGGGAAAACTACGGACCACCAAGAAAATAATCCATAGTTCCTCACCTAATATCACTTCTGAAATCCAGCAGAATTTTTGTTTTCATGTTTTATCTCCAGGACCCTTCAGGAGCCTCTGTAGCAGTAGGTAGAGAACCTCTAGTTCAGCTTGTACCCTTCCAGATGATAGATATCTCTTCAATTTATCAAATCTAATGAAGTGCTGGCTTCTGTTGGACTCTGGAAGTAAGGAGTTTTGGAGTTTGTAGATCTAGGTGGGAGGCAAGAAAATATCCCACCTACCTCTACCTTTGGAAGGCACCTAGGTGTTTACTTGGTAGTGCCCTTACCTTGGATCCCAAGGAAAGGACAAGGGGAAAATACCTGAACTACAGACTATGTGGCGAATGACAGCATTTAATATTAGTAAGGGATCTGACTCATGGAGAAAAACAGAAAAAAAAAAAAAAAAGAAAAAAAAAAAAAAACAGAAAAAAAAAAAAAAAAAGCTATGAGAGAATAAAAGGAAACAAGTATATTTACTCCATAGCAGTTACCACTAAAAGCATGGAAGTATTAATTTTTGACATACATGCAAGTTCCTGCTCAGTCTTAATCAAATCAAGTAAAGCTCCACTCCAGCTGAAAAATGCTGAACGATACCTGCAAGAGTAATGTTGGGACTACCCTAAAAAGGGATTTATGTGTAGAGACAAAAAAAAAAAACCAAACACACAGCATCTCAGTTGCTGGGGAAGGGCTTCAAGTCAAGCTCAATTCCAAGTTCCTCCTATTTAGGAAAAAATTGTTAAGTGAAGGAAGACTCAACAGCACAGATTCAAGTCATTGAAGAGGAAGCTATGAGCATTAAAAAGAGAGTAAAATCCATTCTAGGAATCCAACAATTCAGATGAGAATACTGAATTATTTTGAATTTAGCAAGGTTTGCCAATTCCAGGAACTAATGATTTTATTTTTTTTTTTAAAAAAAACTTTAAATGGTAATGAAATTATCATTGCCCTAAGGATTTTCAGCTAATTTGCTCCTTTCACGATCGTGTCAAGTGTATAACACTTCTGAATAGCTTCCAGTTACTGAACACCAGCCTTTAAGATATGCAATTGCAGCCCTTTCCTTTGCACATGGGACTATAAGATTGAAAAGCCAACCTGCGACTCTCGTTCCTTTTCTATCCTGCTTGCTTTTCCTATAGTCCTCATCCTTCCTGTAGTCTTTCGTTATACCATTTTATTAATGAAAGTAAAAACTGTAACAAAATTAAAAACAAAAAAAAAGTGGGTACAAAGTTTACTGGGTACAGTATTTTCTTTTCTTCGTTACATAGCCTGGTTTCACGCTCACCCAAGGTTCTGAAGGAAAAGGAAACTTGGTGGTCTACCATCAGTCCCATGGCAGAGAGATGCTACATCACCAAAGCAAAACACATGATTCCACATAATCTGAAACGTATCTGCTGCCTCTCCACAGAGAAATGAAAGTTGACATGAATGGAAATTAAATTATCTCCTTCCCCAAGAGGTGGTCATCTTCCCAGGTCAGAGGTAGGCAAAGACAAAATGGAAGAGTTCACGTTTCATTGCTTGCACCACAGCTGTGACTAGACAGACAATATCTGTTTTTTCTATTTTTCCCCTTCCCTTTCTGACTTAGATTTTCCAAATATTCTTCAGAATAGAACTATTAAAATACAGAGGGGAAAAAATGCAGATTTAGGCAAAGCATTAGTTGTGGAAATGTGCTGAAATTGAAAATTGTGTGGTTTTGTATGAAGGAAGAGAATACTGTCACATAACCTCACTGAAACATATGGTTTGCGTTGATTCTCAAAAACCATAAATAAACATTAGGAAAATCATTATGAAATTTTTAAGAAATTGTTGGTGGGAATTGGAAAAGAAGAGACATGACAAAAGAGAGCAGACTGCCAGACTTGCAATTGCAAGCTAGCTGAGAATAGATACTTCTAAAAACAAGCTTATGTTTCACAAATATTTACAGTAGATGAAAAGCCTAAAGGCATTTAAGAAAAAAGCAGGAAGACAGCACAGTTACATCATTAAGGCCACCATGAAAATTTCTGGACTTCAATGAATTAGCAAGCCCTGCTAAGGCCCCTTTCAGCAATTCAATCAGAATTCAAGTTTGGTGTTAACAGATGAGTTCTACTACATTTAAATGTACACATAAAACAACAAATGTAACAAACATTTTAATGCTTGGAATGTTAAAATAATCTGATTTTTTTCCTCAACACTGTGAACAAACGGTCTTCCAAATGACAAGTAATATGTCTTTAAAATTTATGCCATTTCATAAGCATTCAGAAGCAGGAAAAGCTCCAAGACTTACCACGTTCCTGCTTATAAATTGCCCCTTTTTAATTCAATGAAGTTGCAGAATTAAATATGTTGGCCTAAGATACTATGAATATGAATCCATTAATATTGTTTTATTTTTGCACCAGCCTAAGAGTCCTAAAATCTTCTGGGCAGCAGTAAGTCACAAAGAAATAGAAATGCAATCACTTCTGGCTGTCTGTATATGTTCTTCAATCATACCGAAATAGTTTTATCTATAAGGATGGGAACAGGTTCATTAAATATGTTCATTTTGCTGACTTGACTAAGACAGGTCATATAAAACAAGACACGAATGATAAAGTAGCGTAAGGGAATTGACTTCCTCATCCTTCACAACATCTAAGAAACAGGCCCTATATCTAAACCATTCCAGTTGGACAGACACAGTACTGAGATCTATTCCGTTTCCCTTTTGTTGCTTTAAATCTTGCCACTGATCTTTTAAAAGCACAAGTCTTAGAAGTCCTCAAAGATCTTGCTAGGAACACCACTGAACAGGGCTGGCAATCCTAGCTCTGTCCTGCACGTTTGCATTTCAGTCCTACTATTCAGGAGAGAAGTTTTGCCTACTCTCGTCGAAGATAATTTCAATTTTGTGCTGAGTTTATGTTACTGGCTAGCCTAACACTTGACCGCAGGGTTAGGAATATGCAAACACATCTTTACAGGAGCTGAGTTTGGGAGACTTCCAGGTCAGTGAGAAAACAGAAATGTAACTATGGCAAAAGAAATCTTCGTGGTAAGAGGTACTTAGTTTTCAAAACTTGTTTCCCTGGAACCTTCGTAAAAGAAAGGTTTTTGATAAAAGTGGTCAAAAGGAATTTGATTTTATTTTTCCTTTTCCTACAGAGCACTAGGGTGAGAAGAGAGGATGTGCAGCCCATAACACTGAGCTCAGCTGCATGATTTGCTACAGTAGGCTTGTGATCATGTATGCAAACAGAGCCTGTCTAGCCATACATGTGTCTTGTCTTCGGGCCTTCCATGGGGAGAAGCTTGTGACAGCTCAGACAAATACATGCCATTTAACTAGGGATGCATTTCTGCCGTTCTAAAACTATCAGTAGCAGTAATACCCAAGCCAACTGGAACATTGCAAGGGAGAATGAGCAATAGGCTTATCCCACCCTGAACGTTCCCCATGCAATGCCAAAACATAGCCAGGAACCACCTAGAGCCTCCGCTTCCATGGCAGTATAGCTGTTAGTTGTCATGATAGGTGGGTCTTATCCTTCTTATCCTGAATTTACTCTCTGGCACGAGATTGTTGATCCCGTGAGACTGGTTTTATGTTCAAAGCATTCTCAAAGCTTTGTTTCTTTTGTGGCACATTCTGTATCCATCAACATCAAGCCACAAACTCCATTTTTTCCTTGTTAATTATGCCTGTGCTGCTCTGCTCTGGCTTTGTTCATCGCAGAGCTTTGATAAATGAGCTTTCTGCCCTCATCATTCTGAGGACACAGAGAAAAGTCCCATCCAGTTCCAACTTACATGATGAAAATAAGGAAATGGGTTGGTTTTCATATTAGAAATTGATGAAGTGTGTGGGGAGGTGGGGAGAGAGAAAAGAAATTCCGGAATTAACCAGACCAGACCAGCAGCTCTGCCTTCCTGGAGCTGCTGGGTCAGCCAGCTCTGGCTATGCTTCCAACTATAAAACAACTTCTCAACTTGATTTTGGACCAGCACAGCTTTCCAGTTTGAAAGATGGTAAGGCTCCTCTTACTTGGATAACTTACTTCTTACGAGCACAGCTCATTTACAATTTAGTGATTGCACATTGCTGCATTAGGGCCACAAGACCACTAGGAGATGTCCTGACTTTGTGACAAGTTAATAGCAAACTGTTTAGACCTAGAATTTAATTTCTGTTCAGTACTGTACTTTAGACAGCACAGCTAGTCTATCTCAGCTCAGTCTACTTCCATTGAGCTCAACAGAAAAAAAAGGCAGCCCGTAGCTTAGTTTTGCTAAGAACAGCATTGTGTGCCTCCCTCCAAGCCCAAAGGAAAAATACAGAAGAGAAAGGAGGGGAAAGGAAAAATGAGAAAAGGAGGGGAAGGGAAAAAGAACAGTCCTAGAAACACAAGCTGATGGTTACTCAGTTACAAACTAGGAACAAAGTTGTCATAAGGGTGCCAGCACCTGCTTCTCGTAGAGTAAGAAAACTCTGTGCTGTACTGGTACTAGCTACTAAAATTACCATGGCTTGCACAGACTGATTGTAGGACAGCAAAGCAAGGAAAAAAAGAAAAAAAAAGTGGCTTCAAATTGCTCTATGTAAACAGCTAAGACTTCTGGTTTATGCAGGTGTAATGTGACAAAACACGTTTAAATAGCAGTAGTCACCTGGCCACTTCTTTATGCCGATTCCTCTGTCACGTAGGCAGCACTGCTCACAAAAACGCCAGGCTCAGAGGTCAGCTGTAGGCCAGCTCTCTTCAAGCAAGTACAAAATAGCGGATTCCAGATCTCTGCTCATCAGAAGTGGCATTTGCGAGGCAGTCTTTTTCTGTGCTCTTTGCCCAGGGCATGCTCAGAAGCAGGCGGCAGGGAACATCATATGCTGCAACACAGTCACGTCCAGAGCGCAGTAGCCCAATACCATGGGCTAAGAGGGAGCACATTTCTTTCACTTCTGATGTTAATTCTCTCTTTTTGCCTGTTTTCTATCAAACAAAACATCCTTCACTTTTCAGTAATAAATTACAGTGAAATGTATCCAATGGTACCTAGAGGGATAACCAGCTGTATTTAAGTTCACTTAATTTCTTTGTTCTCATGAAAACTTGCGAGTTTCAGGCATGGTCTGAATAAGGAAACAAAACAACTTGATTCAGAACCAGAACCTCAGTGTTCCCATGATTTGGCTCCTTTGTCCTTCTCCCATTTCTTTGTTTGCATCTGGTTTTTCAGCAGCAGGATGGCACGGCTTTCTCTTCTTTGCTAACAAAATCATCTTTACATGGGTTGAAAAAAAGCAGTTTTCCTCTACACAAAGTTGCAAAGTACTCCTAGCTGCTGGCTTCAGAGTTGGACGTCCATTGCAACCAAGGCAAGAAAAATATATTGAAGGTCAAATTCCAAACTGTGTATTTTGGAGATAAAGCTTGTGGAATAAATTCTGCACTGAAATACACGTTGTATAATTTCTCAAGCCTAAACAGGCTCACCTGTACATGCACAGAGGTGAGACACGATGCAAACTGTTCTGAAATAACTAAGAGAAAGATGTCGATTTGTAGGGAGACCAAAACAAATATCATTCCTGCCTGACCAACCCTTCTGAGAGTGCACACTTTGGTCAGTAGAGCCCCAGATGCGTCTTGCCTCTCTCCTACCATTCCTCCTATACAATCACCAGTAGGGCAATCCTGCTGGCAGGGGCTAAGCGCTTTCTCTGCTCCTTCAGCACACGCATCAGTGCTCTCTGCACACGTGGACTTCTCCAACCTTATGCTTCACACTCCTGACATATGTATCTTCTGCTCTCTTAAGCAGCTCTTGCACTCTAGAGTTTAGTCATCTGCATTACCCGTTGTTTTGGGACATGCTTGTTTCACTTTCCCTGCTTCATTTTACAAAACCAGTATTAGCCTGCTTATTTTCATGTTGGTGATGCTTGGCTGCTCTCAACCCCTCCTCATCTACGGTGTCCCCACCATGAATGGGATACTGGATTATCCATATTTGGTGAGAATTAGCTAAATTGATTAAATACACATATGAAAAAATTACAGGCAGCAACAGATTAAGCTGATAAACATGGTGTCAGCTCAGCCATTCAATCCTTCTTGTCCCATTGCTTTAGTTTGCACTAGTTTATTAGACACACCTATTAGATGCCTATTCCAGGAGCAAGTGAAGAAGCAAAGCTGGAAGCTAGAAAATTGTTACCCGTGCTAACGTGAAGCTTTTCAAATTTTCTAAAAGACTGTGGATAGTTTCAGGATGTCTTATACTTACTTTTGAAGGCAAATAAATATACTGTTATTTTTTTCCCCAAATACTTATTTGGAGGTTTGGCATTTCCTTATTTCACTTGAGCTCTGTCTTTTACATGTGAGAGAGCTCCAGCAGTTGAACAGATATCACTCCTACATCTACAGAGAATAAGATCAGCTAGCCCATCAGTACAGCTAATCACAGGACAATTGGAAACTGCATAAAAAGTCAGAGCATTCATGTGCCTAAGCTTCTATTTAAGCATCTTTCCTGGTGCCTGTGTCTTCTTTTTATATAGATAACTCAAAGGAAAGCCCTGGATTCACCCTACGCCTAAGAGAAGTGAGTGGAAAAAGTTGAAGGGAGGGTTCTTCCAAAATAAAAATAGTTTGTGGAGTGTGGTGACTTGTGTAACATGCCTTCTGTTTCACTGACATGCAAGCCAGGCACATCTGATATTCAGCTGTTTTTTTCCACACAAGATAGTAGGATTATATCAAACACTGTGTGGCTTGCCGCACCAAAAAGGGAGGTGTGCCACATGACTTTCATTTGACCAACATGAATAAACATGTCACTGAAAGCTTTTCTTAGGAAACATAGACTTCATGAAATAAAAACCATATTTTGAAAGATAGCCCACAACAGAAGTCATGGAATCAGTGGCCTTTGCAGAACATGGAACGTTTTCTGGAATAACCATCACGTTGCAGACGTCTTCAGGACTGCCTAATCTTTGGCCTTCAAGCTATGCCATGCATGGGGTTCAGATGCTCTGCCTTTGGCAGCCAGAGGAAGGTACCTTGAAAGCTCAACAAAACTGAAGTCCAGATCCAGCGAGTAGCTATTACTTTTCGTGCTGGCAGAGGGCCAACTCGCGTTCATTTTACTCACAGGAGCCATCCAGCTGAGGTCAGCGTGATGACTCACGCGAGCAGAGTGCACAGGACTTGGCACAAGGCGATGCAGAAATGCAGATGTGGAAACTACAGCCAGAGACGAACAACGAGGCTCGCAAGGCAAGAAAGGATTGGAGCTTGTTTCTGCTGACCTGCTCGTGCACTGAGACCCAACCAGACTATCGCAACTCCCTAACGGTAGACTTTATTGCTAGCGTGTTATTTATGGTTTCAATAACCTCTATCTCAAGAGCTCACCAGTTCAACAGGACCCACTGACATTTTCTGAGCACCTCCTGCAGTGTAGATCCAATTGTTAGGCCTTGAATAGCAAATGTCATTAAAAATTCGTGCTTCTCACAAACACACCTTGATATTAGTATTTCCCTACACCTGAGTACAGGAAACTCATTTTCCTAAAATATAATGCAGAATATCAGACAGTTCTGAATAAAGGGTAGCCTTCCCATGCAGTTCCAGTTCTATTCCCTCCTATACTATAAATTAGGTATTAGATTTTTATTATTTTATATATATATATAAAAGCAGCAAAATTGTGGAAACACTGAGCAGATGTATAAGTTTCTAGTATTTTTGTCAAATTCATGAATCTCCCCTCTTTGAGCAGATATTCTCAGATGGCTCAGCTTCATGTGTACTATGAAGGACCTGGAAGAATTGTATGCAAAAAAAAATCTGAACAACTGCAATCTTAAATGAGTTTGCATTCCATTTGGAATAACTCATGGACAGCAGGTTGGAAGCTCCACCAGTTTTGACTTGTGGAGTGTTCCTGTGATTTCTTTCTCTGAGGGCATATTTGGCTCTCCCCAAAGAGACCAGGGGTCCCACCCTACTTCAGATGGAGCACTAGATGCAAAGGTCACCTGTGCTATAGCTAGCTATGTCTGCTATTCCCATGAGCATACACTGCTTACGTACTCCTTCCAGGTTCTTCCTTGACTGTGTTTTTTCCAGAACAACCCTCAGATGGGAGCTTCCAAACCACAGAAAAGGAAAACATTACAACCTAGTGCTGACTATAGATTGTGCTATCAGTCTGGGACGGAGAAAGAAAGAAAAAGGATAAAAAGAAAAATAAGAGAACTTGGTACAGGGACATGCCCAGTTTCTACACAATTTAAACTCCAGATATAAAACACATAAAAAGAGCATGAGAGTAGATCTGGGAAGAATGAACATGGCATTTATGGTATGAGGAGGAAAAGCCTTTTAACTAAACCAGAAGACTCAGTTGTAAATTAGATCAACCACATCTCATCAACATATTCTGACTCACCACAAAACTGGTATTCTATTCCATTTGAGGTTGCTGTTAAGTTTCTTCCGTATAGAAACAATATTGTCCTAGTTTTAGCAGGGGGGTGATTATTAGCATCAAAATAAACAAGACAATAAGAGTTTTGTGTTAAAATTTCCCTACCACTAGACCAACTCATTACAAGTTCTGGGCTTTCTTTACATGATTACTTCAAGAAAGTAGTTGCATTGCTGACTTCACTCACGTCGTATCCTTGAGTGAATTTGGCCATTAGTTTGATTTCATCATAGCAGCAACCTTAGCTGGCTTATACTATTTTGCACACTGCAGTGATGTGTTTGATGTCTGAGGGACTGACACTTACATGTTCCACTGTAAGCTAACAAATGTTGGTTTAAGCAAGCAGAAGCAATAATGTTTTCAGCAATTGAAGGCACGCATACAAATATGTGTTTCTGAGTACATCTCCATTCTCATGTCCTCTTACTCCCTGCTTCCCCTTTTGAACCCCTACTTTCTCCTGGCTCAATCAAGAACAAACCAGGGTTCCCAACCTATCTGCCCCTACACATGGAGCCTCCATGATCAGCTTATATACAGTTCACTCACGCATTTGTGCACCTGTATCATCATCTCTCACTCTTTTTGCTTCAGAAATCAGGGATGCTACAGGTAGAGCTATACATTTCTCTGGAGACCACCACTGGGGTGTGAAACCTAGCCAACCCTGCCCAGGTTCTCAGCATGTCATTTGTCCTTGTCTGAAGGCTGTTTGGCACCTCAGGTGAGATGCTCTGGAGGCTGCCAGAAGTACTAGAAATTCTTTCCAAATCCTGTCCCACTGTGGCACAGCCTTTCTGTCCCTAGCCCAATGGGGCTGCACTCACAGGTGCCAGAGGCCACCTGCTTCACCACGCAGTGAGGGGCTGCTTCGTGAGTTAGCCACAGATAAAAGGAAACAAGTGTTCATGTATTAAACAGGGTGGAAAGTCTTTCTAATTCACTATTTTGAACATGGATCAGAGGTTTCTTACCTTATCCCAGCTTAACAAGTACAAGTATGTTAAATCAGAGGGGAAAACTGTTATGGCATTTCCCTGCAAAGGGGACTATATGAATTATTCCCTGTCCACCAAAGGTATCTCTATGCAGACACACACACGTATTAATTTAAATTGGATTTAAATACCTATTTTAAATACCAGAGCATAGATTCCCTCCCAAACCATGCACACACATGGAGAAACTCAGCACCTCAATCAAGAAATGGCTGGTAGAAACTGCTTGGATTTGACCATATTACAAGTACCTGAAAAACATATTTGTGTCTGTGAAGTGTCATCAAGATCATCTTTTCCCATTAACTTCTAGTACTTGGTATGGAAGCTGACTCTGCAAAAAGTTCGCAGCAGTCTGTTTGCATTACCTGAGTAAGTCTGGGCAAACCTAATGAATTGAATTTAAGTGGACTTCTGAGATGCACGCTGAACGAGGTGGGGTTCTGCAGATGCCAAGTTCCTCACAGCTCTGCATCAGTGAGCGCAGGCTGATTACAGGGTAATACAGTACAACACTAGCATCACACATCTTGCTTGTTTGATGGTTCAGCTCATCTTCTGCAGCTGTAAAATAACCAAAGCATGTCCTACCAGATTTCTTACAGGCCTCCTGCTTGCCATGTGAGGTCCAGGGAAGAGCCTTGAGCTGGTCCCAAAGAGCACTCCCCTAACCTAGCCCTAAGCAAAACTTATGCTGATTCTTCACACTGCAATCAATCCTTGTTTAGTTTTGTAGTCAAAGTACAACAGAGTCTGCCTTCTGTCAGCTACAGAAAGCCATATGTGACATTGGGCACTGGAAAGCAGACAAGCTTTGTGTTTTCATAAGAAGTTACACCACGTACTTCAGGACATCACAGAAAGACAGGTTTGCTTAATGTTAATCAGGGACAGGGTTACATTCAGTTACACCAGAAGGATGAAGACTTGATTTAAGCCAGCCACTACAACACTGCTTCTTAACGTTTGACTCAAGTCCTGCAGCGACAGCACTTCTATTCAAGTGCTAAAGACTAGAAAGCATGTTTTGAACGTACAGAAGAATTTACCAAAAGAGACTTAAATTTCTGCTATTCTCTTTAAGGCTTCTCTGGAAACCATGACTTTCCTAAATCTTTCCCTTTGTGCATCTGTGAAAGAAGACAGCAAATATTTCTGTAAAAATGGCAACGTTAGTAGTCATTTGATCACATCTGCAGAGCTGGCAAACAGTTCAAATAGAAATAAAGCATCTTGGAAGGTCTGCAGGACCAGAGTCCTGCCAGTGACCATGCTAATACTTAACAGCATGACTGCTCTCGTGTCAGCACTTGGGTGATCCATGTTAGCATTGCTGTTGCCACCTCTGTTTCTCCAGAGCAGTGCAATTTTGGCAAAGACAACTTTGCCAGCTTTTGTGAGCTAGTTCACAAGTAATTTAGGGAGAGCATTTCCAGCAAAATCCAGCATGATCAGATCAGCTCTACTTCTTGGCATAATTAGCTCACAGAGCTAACCTTCCCATCCCGGGCAGCTTCAGCTACATCAGCTCCAATACCTGTGCAACTCCATACCAGCACATTACCACTTCATATTAAGCCATCCTTTCTAGGGCAACCATACTCTTAACACTTTTTCTGGTCCAGAGATGTGGCTACGCTTGCCATTTTTTATTGCATGTAAAAAAGCAGCATCATTTCATCTTCCACTAACTGTTCTAAGAAGTTCGGAAAGTTCTTTTTTTTCCCTGCAGACATCTCCATCTTCTAAGACGAAGTACAAGAACAAACCCTTGTAAACGTTGCCTTTCATATTTATTGTGCTGTTCTAATTATCACAAACATTCTTCCCAGTCTTTCAAACACCCTCCATATACCTTGCCTAAGAGCCACATGCTGTTGCTGACATCAGCATAAATTACATCTTTCTTGGTGGGAAATTATGCTATTTAGAAATTGAAGGCAACAATAATAAATTCAAGGAGAAAAATGCAAAAATTCTCCATGACCTTCCTGACAAACTGCTGTAATGGTCTGAAAACTGCAGATGTTTTTCCACTAAGTTTTTACAATGTTTATTTTGAAATGATCTATTTTTTTTTTTAAATCATGTTGTTTTCCTGTTGTAATTTCTGTAAAGCAGATGTGACATCTTGGGCTTAAGGGCTTTAAGCTGATTTTGATGGCTTAGTCTTGACACTGTTCATGCAGCACAGAAAGGCCTCTTGCAGTGGAAAAAGGCCCGCTGTGTAAAGTGCACTATCACCTGGGAGGAAAGGGGTTGTCCTCACCATGTCGAGGACAGGACTCTGACCTTGAATTTAGTAAAGGGGTCCGTCTAAGGCTCAGTCCCACGTGGTTAATCCTCTGCAACTGGAAGGACACAATCAGCCATATCAACTGGCCTTACACATTTCCATTTTGAGCAGCCTAAGGCCATTTATAAACACCCATCAGGGTTACAGCAAAGCTGGGTTTGAGAACTGCAGGAACACGGATTCCACCTTTGAAAGCATTTAAGAACTACTTTCTCCTAAAAATCATAAATCTGTGGAAGAGTTACGACCTGGAGCAGATAGGTTAGCCTCTTGGATAGCCAAGTTACAGTCAGGACAGAACTACAGCTTTTTCCCCGTCATAAGTCCTCAGAACAGGACGAGAAAAGCCATTGTCTGAATGTCCAGCTGGTGAGAATGATCAATGATCCTAAACGCCTTGTCTGCCTGCCAGTTAAGCTGCAAATGGTTTCAGTGAGGTGCTGAACAACCTCTTGTGTTTTTTCCATTCTGCATTCCCAGGTTTCACTGATGTCTACACAACAGGCATGTTGCACAAAACCAGGTGGATCGTACGCAGTGCTATGAGAATAATTACAACGACAAAGAAGCCGATTCTTTCTTCCTTTAAGGTCCTTCTTCCCTCTTCTTCAAGGCCCTCTCACAGACTCCTACCCTTCAGAGCAGCTCCCCCCATGTAGGGAATTCTACTCGTGGCTGCTGTCCAGAATATTCTGTGATGAGGACAGGTGTGATTTCAGAATTAGCCACAGAGGTTTTAGCCAGTACCTAAAATTAACATTTACCTGCACCTTCCATCTCACTCACCTCATCTGTGGCCCTTCAGATGACACAAAAGCACCATGAAAGCCCACCCCCAAGGAGACACTCATGTCAAGAGCATTCAACAGCTACATACTGTTGACTTGCTCAGGTGCTGGGAAATTCCCCATTTACCTGCAATCAAGCCAGGAAACCTCTTCATTTTCCCAGGAACTTAGATCCCTGGACAAAAGATGCTCGGCTATTTTTCTCCTGGTTCCTAATTAACTTTTGGAAAGTCACCTCCCATACTTAATGATACCTTGCAAGCCTACGCATCCACAGAAAGTCTGTGTTCAGATGTCCCAAGGGGAAAAACAAAGCTGCATGCTATGCATTTATGATTTCGGATTACTGTGCTGCTAGAAGGTAGACAGGAAAACAAATACTTCAGAGCTCATGAGTAAACGCTGCGAGATGTTTTAAGTGAAAGGAGACTGCCATTTAGTGCCAGTCACATGCTGCTCATAAAGCAAAATACATTTAAAAAACACTCATTAATCATTCCCAGCATGCTGGGAACCTCCAAACAGATGTTCATTGCAGGACAGATCATGTGGTTCAGATGTCCCTCAGTCATCTGCTTTGGCCTCTTCAGGGACAACGTGGTGTTTTATAGCGCTGCCTCAGAGAACTTGGGAAAGGGGAGTGAACATTGCTACATGTTAAATACAGTTCCAGAAACAGACTTACATACCTTATGTAGGCAAAATAAAACACAAATAACGACAGATATCTGTCTCGGGCCCTCAGCCACTCATCACTATGGCATCTTTTCTCAACTAAGATAATGAATAGTACAGAAACATTAAGAATTAAGAACGAGAATTTCAGAGCTGCCTGGATGATTTAGATAGCAGTTAATTTCTGAACTGCTGGGCAGCTCAAATGTTGCCCAGAAATTCCTACTGATGGCTCAAAGGCCATACAGAATGCTAAGACCCACGGCAAACTATTGCCATAAGAAGGCTCTGGGAACTCAAATGGTAAGCTAACCGAGGAAGGTGAGCAATAAACCCTGAATGAAGGCTTACTTGATTTTTCCAGTATAAATCTAGCTTTTAGGCTTACAAATGTTCACAAGAAAGCTGTGCAGTGTGGGATGGTGAGACCATGCCTTCTGCTCTTTACTTGACTAAATGCTACCCATCAAATCTTTTGCTCAAAAAATCCCTCTTATCGATGTTTGGCTATCCTAACTCAAACCTTTATGACAGTATTTTATTCCTTTTGCACCTTGAGTCAAATAGAGAGGAGCCAGCAAACAATGCAGCCCTACAAGGCACAAATAAGGCAATTCTATAATCAAGCCAAGCCTGAATCTCCCTGAAGGCTGTTCTCTCCGAGCTGTTCAAATATTGAATAACCCCAGAATATAATTACCCCTTGTATCCGATCACGTGCCAAACTTAAACTAACCCAAGCATTGTAATATAATATAGTTCCTTGAACCAGCTAAACTTTCCAATTGTTTATATCTCCACCATATGGAGAAAGACCACCCAAACACAGTAGCAGGTGAAGGTTAATGTCACTGCTCAGCAAAAAGGAAGGTCCTAGAGAAGATGCTAGGTATAACATGGCAGGTAAGGTGCTTTAGCGCCACACAGGTGCCAGGAGATTTGTGCTTTATCCTGTTTTGAGCCCCTGGCAGCCGTATGAAAAGCTGTCACATAACCTGTCTGGCCATGACTCAGTACTTTCTTCATGAACTGGAGGTGACTTCACTAAAATGTACGTGTTGCCTGAAGATTTTCTGTGGTTGGAAGAGAAATGCAATCCTTTACTACAATATAACTGGATTTTACTTTCAGAGACTGGAATTTTCTGTATTGAACATGACAAAAGGAGAACACTACTCCCAAACAGTCACAGATATTTCGCTTGTGCAAAATGTAACCTTACAGCTTAAGTTTAAAGTTTGAAAGTTTAAATAAAGGAAAGCTTTCCATTCACTAAATCTGATGCCAGTAAATATCCTTATATTTTACAAGCACTGAATAACGTTTCAAATCAAGAGATGTTATTTGAACCTGGGAATACCACCTGCTATTAAAGACTTTTTGTTTTCCAGATAAACATCCAACTTTGAAACATGCAGAAGTAAGAAAACACTAAATAATCTGTTCAAACAAAAAAAAAAGTTACTTTCATAGATACCTTTTCAAAAAGTGTTTTAAGACCATGTGGGGAACAGCTGATGAATTTAACAGGCTATTTTTTTAATATGGGTCATATTAAGGACTAAGGGTCTCTTAAAAAAAAAAAAAGTCGGCGCCCACTAAGCTTAGAATATGGTATTTCCTGGCTGTTTCAGTTCAGATCGGTATCAGTCCAATTTTCCCTGCATTTTCCACTCTACAGCCTTTCCCCAGCCATTGTCTGGAACACAAGGTAAGACAAAGCGTGAAATGGGTTTTCCATATGGACTGAAAAACACACCACCAACCTTTCAGTTTAAGTGAGGGAAGTGATGTTATCATTTACTGTTGATAGACAAGAGAGAACCAGAGTCTCCCAGCTTCTGACCCCAGTGGTCTAGAAACACATCTTCAGACAAGTCGGTCTCATCTTGGTCCCCCAAAAGTAGTTAACTACCAAACTTCCAGAGTAGTTATGGGTTCACACTGTGACCCAAAAAGCACATCCTATTATGTGGTTTGCTGGTCCAGCATTTTAACTTTCCTGCTTTATTTCCAGACTATGAAATCTGGACAGAAACATGTAACAAGAGGGCAAAACAAACTCCTGTAAGATCAGGCATAGGATTTCCCAAAATAACTTTTAGATGTCTAAAGTGAGATTCCTAAATACCTTCTGTGCAACTCTGACCTTAGTTTCTTTTTAGGCTGATAGGGACTGAACTTCAAGTTTGGCTCTACTAGCTTTTTTTTTTTTTTTTGGCCATTCATTCTGAAGCACTGAGACTTGCTAGGAATCCTTGAAGCATTAGGAGAAGGACAGAGAGAACCAAAGGGTAAACCCAAACAACATCTGAGCCAGCAGCAAAAATCATCTGGTAGAAGATGGGGCTGGGAGAGCCTCTGTCTCTTGGCTCAAAGAAGTACTTGACCAGTACTGCACTTGGTATTTCTGTGTAGTACTGGTCCAGCAGATCATGCTGCTGAAAAACCTTTAAACTGGTAGACCAAAGTCAAGAGGTTTGAGGGGAATTCACGTACAAGAGCGTACGCTCAAGTTTATCACACTGATACTACCAGCTAAGTCTCAGGATCCTACAAATTCTTATTATTTCAGCCTTCTAGAGGGAAGAGAAATGACAAATAAGATACATTCAGCAGAATAAGCCTCGACCTATCTACAAGCCTCCACTGTAGAGAAGACATTACTACAATAAAGAGCCATCCCACTTGGACAGCTGATGAAGGGATACTGGACTGAGTTAAATAGAGGGAGGGATTATCCTACACTTTGCAGGCTTTTAAGTCACTAAAAGCACTTTATAAATTCCTCTGGCACCAGGAGCTACATAAGGAAAACATAAGTTGGTCTGTACGAACATACGGTTTTTTAAAGCTTTCAAGGAAAGCTCAAAATCAGCGCTTATAATACGTTTCCAATAAAAGAAGAGATAAAAAGAGGAGAAGAGATTTTTGTATGCAACAGCCCATACAACAATCCTCTCTAACAGCTCATTTCAAACCAGCTGTACCCTCTGAAAGGATTTGCTAGACTTACACAGGCTATTTTTCAAAGGCCACGGAACCAAGTTGCAGGTGATGGGATTGGCAGTTGGTGTAATTTCACATCAGTGCATTATAAAACAAAAATCCCAACGAAGCACAAGCCCAAAAGACCCACACTTATCTTTGCAACAAAGAACCTCAGTTTTTCGGTTCTACCTTCTGTACAGCCCTCGGTTGACTGCACTACCTCCAGCATCACGTGCCATCAGAGAGCTGACAAATGCATTTTTGAAGTTTGTAAAAATAGCTGAAAAAAATAAAATAAATAAGTTATTTGGACTTCTGCAGGACAGTTCTAATCTGACATTTTGTTTGCCTGCTTTTTGTCATACAAAATAAGCCTCAGCTGCCACCACTGACTGCATGTAACAAAGAGGCTAGATTTTGCTTTGTTTAAACACAAAGTCACACCAAACTGCTTTAAGCCACTCTACAATTTAGTGGCATTTATCCTCTCTGTGCCTGCTGGAAACACATTAACGCCACAATTAGGGCTGTCAAATGACTTGCTACTCATTAGCTAAGAGAAACAGAAGCAAATTTGAATTGTATTTAAATCGACTGCTTGTTGTGTATTGAAGGTAAGCCAGCTATTCTCATTAGTGGGAGACCATCAGTGTCTACAGACATAAATAAATATGCACAGAAATGTTTATTTATGAACAAATGCATCAACCTTGACACAAAGATCTCTCTGAGAAGGTTGCCGACAGACACCAACTATCCTTCTAACCCTGAAAGAAGCAAACCCTGTGGCCACAGTGCTATTTTCAATTCTCCATCTTCGACACTACCCCTAGCTACGTGTTTGTACAGACGTGATCAGGTGTAAAATTTAAGAAGGAAGATGGGTAACTCTCAGTGCCAAAGCCCAAAAGATTCTTAAGTGGCAACTGAGGGTGAACTGAGCTAATATGGCTCTTCAAAATAAGGCATCCGCAAACGGCAGTAACTTAGTAGTAGTGCTGGAAACGTCAGTCAATTGTTTTGATGTAAACACTCTGCTTAAAGAGGCACTGGATTTCTACTCAGAAGAGAGCTACATGGGGGAATAAAGAGCATTCAGACAACGTGTGATCAAATAAACATCAATGAGTAAACTAGAACATCACTATTAATGGGGAAAAAAACAAAACAAAACCAAGATGCAAGTAGGTCATCTTTCACTCATCTTACAAATTTTTCGAGCTGTCATCCAAACAGCACATAATCAAGAGCGCTCTGTTTTAGAAACGTAGACTCCGAGAGGGAGGACATTCTAATATTTCAAAAACCGGCCAAGATTTGCAAATATGGGTTTGATTTCTTGCTTTCACAAGGGTTTCCAGTGTATCTTGGATTATATCACCAAAGGGATTCCAGAAAAGTCAAAAAATCAAACTTGGTAACAAATTTAGCATCAAATTTTCAAAGAGCGGCTGCTTAACTTGGAAGCATCTAAGCCCAGCAGCATCTGTGTTTTCCACCTTCCATTTAATGAAATAAGCAGCTCTCAGTTCTGGAGTACGACCACAGCATCCCAGCCTTACTAGTGACGAACAGCTCTCTTGCAGCCAGCTTCGATGGTGAGTCCCAGAGGGACTCCCCAGCTGGAGGCTGGGCAGCAGACTCCCGCCGCAGTCCCAGTTACCCACTGGGAACAGTGCTCCAGTTGCTTATGCTGGGGACAGGACACACACACACACAACTGCCTTGCTACAGGCATGCAACAAAAGCAAACTGCATGCATGCTTGGACTGCAATTGTCATGTCAGCTCTCTTGTGTGTCCCTCACTTTCACACTGCTCTCTTTGAGAAAGCAAGCACAGTCCAGGCAAGATGTTTAGTAGACTCTTTGCTAAGAGGGCCATGCTACGCAGATTGAAAATAACCCCATTTGGGACTGGCTAGAGGTACTAAGAGGCCTTGTACAGCAAGCATTTAAGAGCTTTTCTAGGTCATGGACCATGAGGAGAACAAGCCCCAGGGACTGCAGCTTTTTCTAGTGAAGGAAAACCTCTCTGTTACATGGAAACGTCCTGACAGTTTGGCACACCTGTACTTAAGGTCTTTAGTGAATAACACCACCACACAGTGAAATGTGTTTTCTATTGTGTTACATAGGGCCAATATTTAGATTAATTTTACTTGACATTTTCCACTTCATATCATTACTTTTTTTCATCAAAATGGAAAACAAGTAATAAGACAGGTTCCCCTGAGAAACATTTTTCTAGTGTGAAGAATTTGTATCAGGGATCCCGGCCAACATAAAAATTTAGAATAAAACAATCAAATGCAATTTCACCTGTAGCTTTCTTCCCATCCCATCCTCAGTCTGCTGAACACAGTCCTGGTTTTCCATTTTCTCCTCCTCTGTGCCATTGGGGGTGCCCTGTGACCCACTGTGTTAGGGGAACAAACGAGCTCCTGGTTTGACGGGGTTTGCTTTACCTGTCCTTCAGATCTTGCGAGGCTTTAACTGCAGTTCGCAGGGAACATAATCCTCTATCACTAACCTGTTCCAGTTTTACAGTTGAAGGAGAAATAAACAAGAAGCTGAAGAACTATAATGAAAATAAGATTTCTCTTCAACTTCTACCATTATCTCAGGACTCCCTTCATTACTACCAGTGTTGAAGCCTCTGTAGGAAAATTGGCAGTCAGCAGTTTTTTCTTTACATGGAATGACCCTTCCCAAACTCCCCTGCTATCTGACAACCACAAAAGGAAGAACCAATCTCACTAGGCTGATCTGAAGGCCTGAACATGGACATGCAGTAGTAGTGGAGGACTCTAAGGAGCCAGTAACAGAAATGCCAATTAAAGACTGGCATTTATTTCTGAGTCACTGGAACTCCAATGCAACTGACTTTTTTTTTTTTTTAGGTTAGTTATTGATGACACTAATACCATTTGAATGGAAAGGATAGAAAGGATATTGATATATTGATTTTGGTTTTGCTCACCTAGAGTAAATCCAGACGTACTTGCAAAATTAAAGTACGGTCCATGTGCCCGGACTCCTTTGGATGGAAAGGAGTGAGCAGTGATGGCACATCTCATTCTACCCCACACAGACATGAAACCAGCCAACTACACACACACACTATGGTACAGTAACTTGAAAGCACTCCGAAGACCTGCCTGCAGTTTAGATACAGATTTAGCACTGTAGAGGGATAATTTCATCAAGGAGGAACCGGTGTAACCATACCCAGTCATACTCAGAAGGGCTACAGATGCTATAAGTACAGTTCATCCTCGCTGTTCATCCACGGGTGAAAAAAAATATAGTTATGAGCTGATAAAATGATTGACTGGATGCTTTGACACTTCAGTTGAAGTGCTGCCAGCAGTTCATCTTTAACATTCAGTTCCTACTGTTTTCATCTATGCAGTTTTATGTCTTAACACAAGTTAATTTTTCTTTATATAATAGTGACACATCCTAGTGCAAAATACATCTCAGAATAATGTTATATATTTAGAATAGGTTTTGAGAAAAGCACTTAGAGTTATTACAGGAATAGGCAACTCCTCCCTAAACTCAGATTGAAGAAAGATTGAAAGTTCACGTTGAAAGGGAAGAGAAAGAAGAAATAAAATCAAGTTTTCAAAATAGCACCTAAACTACAAAAGAGACTTAAAATTAGTAGTACCCTACTTCAGAGCACAACAGAGATGAAGGCCATGGCAAGATGAAGGCATTCATGCCCTACTTTAACATGCAATAGAGTTGTTGTTTGTTGTTTTTTTTTCATTGTCCTCTTAATCTGGTATTATTCATGAAAGAAGACAGAATACCAGACTACAGAGATCCCAGGTCTATTTCTAAGTCAGGTGGCCATTTCATTGTGCTTCTGTGTGACAGCTTTCTACAGCAGAAAAAAAAAAAAAGCATTTGGTCATACTTTTGTACATGCACAAATCATTAAGATTTTTACTTACACTTTATACATACTAATTAGCCACAAACAGTCCCACACAAGCCATGATCAAGAACAGAATACTCTCGCTTAAAAAAAAAAAAATCTCCTTTGAGCTATCAGCAACTCAAGGACATGCCAGGAAGTGGTTATTTAAACAGTTTTCTGATCTTCAGCAAGAAGCTTGCTGCTAAGTGAAAAAGAATGTATGAGCACAAAGGCAGCAGTGCTTTGTGTTACGGTTGTGAGAAGGAATGGACCTTCCCATCCCTTCCTTTTCAGTGAAGCCTTGTCTACACTACTTGCAGTCCAGAAGGGAACGTCTCTGCCATTGGTGTGTTAAGGATCTTTTTCCACAAATTATTCCCTTACCTGATTTATCTTATTGTTGAAATCTTATCTTTATCTTATTGCTGGTTATGCTAGTCTAATTTCACTTTGAATTTAGGGGAGTTTTTCTGCCTGCCAACTGGACTCGTTGCTTCGCAGCACGACTTGAAACTCAGCCCCAACAATACAAAGAGGGTTCCTAAAATAAACCATGAGCTCTTGCAAGTCAGTGACAGAATGAGATGAGATCTCTGTCCTCTTCCAACTTCTTGATCAGTTCTCTGCACTCCGCAATGAAGATGAATGAAATAAAAACTAATGGTTTAAAGCACGTTACCCACAGTTGCAGAGAAAAAAAATACAGAAAAACCAAATCTTAGAGAAAAGACACTATTCATAGCAGATCAGACTCTACTGTTCTGATGTGGGTCAACAGGACAAGCCTTTCAGCTGGGCACCCCCAGAGGAAACAAAAAGTTACGCCCTTTTAGCTGAATGGTAACAGAAGCTTGGTTTTGCTTTACATACATTTTAAACTATGAAGATGTTCTGAAGCAAGGGGTTATTCATAACTAGTCCTGGTCAACTTCCTTAATTCACATGTTACTCAAACAGCTAATCTGGTGGCTGTGTTTCAAAGGAGTTTGTGTGTACACGGCTTTATCAAGGGTACATTTCGGTAGCATCACTAACATTTGGCTATGCTGCAGGATAAAGAAATAAAATAGAAGCAAAGAAAAGTCTCGAGAGCAAACTGCAAGTTAAAATCAGTAGGTATGATGCTAATAATGATGTTCTAAACAACTCATGGAGCCACAAAAGGGATACAGAAAAAGTGAATTTTTGAAGGATGCAACATCTGGTATAATTTTTGGAATCCACACCCCTCCTCCCCGCAACCACTAGTACAATGTGTAGAACAAATACAACAAAAACATAAAGCTGGGGCAAATATTTGTTGAAGAAGGAAAGTAACACCACAGAAAGAGATGAGTTCAGCTATTCAAGACCTTTACTATTAGCTGTTACCTTCAGATGACTTGGATTTCTTCAAATCAGAACTTTAGGAGTTCTTGTAATTTTACCAAAGTATCTTTAACAATACTCTCTTACATCTTTACAGAACTAAATGAAAATAAGCTGCATAATGTCAAGTTTCAGTTAACTGCTGTATCGAGTTCGCAAGGCTACCTTTTAAAAGCAATCAGGAATTCCTTTTAAGGTTTTCACTTGAAGCTTTGCTGCCTTTTTGTTTCTCAAAAGATTTAAGAAAAGTGAGTGAGGGTCAAAGCGGGGAGGTAAAGCTAAATAGTGATGCAGTAATTCATTTTCTCTCAGCTAGGAAAGTTGCCTGGTGAATCTTTCAGCAATACGGGAACATTGGCACAAGTCTTTCTTATCCCCTGAGAGAGTCATCTGGATTATATCCTCTCTAGCAGTGGGATTAAACCACTTGTAAAGAAAGAGATCCCTTTTTATTAGTTTTCTTTATTTATTTAAAGAAAACAACTTTAAAACTAGCCCCATAAAAAAAGAGGAACTTTTGTGTGGGTTTCTCAGGGCTCAGAATGAACTTTACAAGTTCTTCAGAAGAAAAAACTGGTTTGCTTTATATTTTCAATATGTTGCAAGAGTCCTACCGCGGGCCTGATCATGACACTCCTCTGGTGTGAAATTACTACAGGGCGACTCCACTGATAGTTTTGCAAGTACAAGAACAGGGGGCCCTATATCTGAGGTCTCCCAAAAAGTCCTTTAAATTAATGCACTGAAAAAGGGTCTTAGCCCTAATCAGTATTACCCCAGCACAAGAATAACACTAAAATCAAATAAATCACTGCACTGGAGATTTCTTCAACACTGATCTATGCTCAATATCAAGAGATTATTTTTTTTTCCATCTCTACAATTTCAAGTGAAAAGCAATGATTTTGGGTACAGATTAAGCTCACCTTTGAGTAGGCTTTGGGATGTCTATAACCCTGGAAGACAGAAGTTTATTGCTCCTACTCTGCTCTTAATGTTGGTTTTCACAAGGCCCATGGGAGATCCTTTGACAGCAAGCAGGTTGAAAAGCAGCTCTGATCAAAGTCACTTGGAGGCTGCCACATACTGCACTTGGGGTGAGACAGCATCCCATTCAAGTTTTTGGTGTTTTCTGCCACCAGAGGTTTTACATTTTGATAAATAAAAAGCACAGGATTAAGACATAAACAGCATGGAGCATGGAAGAAAAAAAAAGAAAGAAAAAACAACCCAAGGTTGGTCCTTCAGCAGCAGAGGGCACATATACTACGCAGCCACGTGAAGAAACCATATAAGAAGTTTTGGATACACAAGATGCTCTAGTTACAGTGATGGTTAGGAACCCAGCAGTGGCACAGGGACCCAGGTGTGCAGAGTACTTTAACTCAGAGCATTACAGCAAACTTTGCAGAGCATTTCGAACATCCATTCTTCACAGACTGACTTTTCACATCTCTGCCTCCTCTGGTAGATGTCCCTGCACACCTCCTTGGCCAGCCACAACTGCCCTGAAAGCACCCAGCAGCCTCTCCTGATCTAACACACTGCTCACACCGCAGCCAGCAAGGCACTCGGAAATCAGCTCAGCCCTTTGCTCTCCATACACACCAAGTGATTGAGATGTTTCTGAGCTACCTTTGGCACCATTTTCTGAGTACATGCAAACCATCCTCCCCACTGCTCCAGACTGTATCCTGACAATTGATTAATTCCTGACGCAGCCATCTGCTTCATTAATCTCTCCTCCTGTCATTATTTTACAGCCATCGCTTATCTGCATGTCAGATAATTCAACACTTTCTTATGAGTTACTCGTGGACTCTTCTCCAAAATTATTTCTTCTCATTTGAGCATGTTCTGTTTGCTCGTATTGATCGGGTCAGCGAAGGGTTTCACATCAGTGTCAATGAGTTCACAGAAGATATCCAAATGGAGAGCAAATTGTTTTCATTTGCTTCTCGCTGTGTTTGTCAAAGGATACTGAGTCAGTTTGGAAATGCTGTAATCATATTTCACATGCACAATGTTAGAATAAGTTAGAATGATAGAAAGCAACAAGGGGCTATTTTACCTTAATATTTTAGGATGAGATTTATGGTAATTTATGACAAGATTATTTGTAAGAATGAAAGTTATAAAGATAAGGAACTAATCCAGACATTCTATATTGAAAATGAGGTTGCTGGACCCAGTTTTAGATGTATTTTAATTCCATGTAAAACCCACTAACTCCTTTTGCTTTCTTCTCAGATGTTAGCTGCCCAGCAGTCACTATTATCAAAATAATTGTATTTTAAGTCCTAAAGAGGTACGCTCTTGGGCAAAAATGGAAAGAAAGACAACACATCTCTGTTCTGTTCCACCAAAGTTTGCTTTGGATGACAAGTTGTCATGTGTCTTGCAACCACAAACTTTTATCGCTGTAATTTTTTTTCACTAAAGTTATGAAATACACTGGAACGGAATTCTGTATTGCCCATGGATGTTAAGCTTGCCTGCTTGACACAGTAACAAAATATGCTCACTTACTGCATTTGCCACAGTGCACAAAGCTGAATTTAAGTGGCAAGTCAGTATTCTTAAACTAGAGAATTAATGCCTGCCTTATGATTTTCATTAGAGCAGAACACAAGTCTTTGAGGCAAAAGGCTTCCTCCATCTGTGAAAAAGAAAAATTCCTCTTCAGAGACAGTCTCTGTGCTCAGGCACTGGGCTTCAGCTTTGATACAGCTCACTATCTTTTTACCCTAATGCAATGCTCTTCTAATTAATCTTTGATATAAGTTTAGAAGCATGCCTAAAATGAATAACACATTTGGTGAGCAACGTTTTTGCACCTCTTAGTACCTCTCCAAATATCATTATAATATTCTGGTTACTCATGAATTAAAGTACCTTGAAGTAAGGGGAGGGGAGGCTAGATGCAAGATGTTATACACACCTGTCCCAAATTATCATACACTGTTTCTTAAGCAATGAACACAGAGTGACCTGTTAATCAAACTAGTATTAAAAACACCAATACAATGTAGGTTAAAAAAAAAAAAAAAAACAGAAGTCAGGAAATACCAAAGTTAAGTTCAACCATGCTACCTTAACACATCTTTAATATACTCTTCATCTGGCACAACAATGGATGTTGATTTTATTTTTTTTATTTTTTTTACTACTTGTTTGGCAACACATTTCATTCTTTTACCTCTCTTAGTGGTGAATGCTTTTGACAACAGACACTTGGCTGAGAAGCTAGAAATCAAGCTGAGTACTGCTTTAAGAGGTAACAGACGGCATCTTAATCTTCCAACAAAAGAAGATGCTATCTTTACAGCGCAGTAGAGGATCTGCCTCCCAGAGCACATCTCATCCTTTGTGCCGGTTACTGGTTTGTGCTGTTTCAGGACCCAGCGTTCCCACCTAAAGCCAAGTTGTCTACAGATGAAACTGAACCACTGCCTGTAAAGTAAAATCAGCAGGGAAGTTGGTCCTTTGTCTTTCAGGATAATAGAAGCAACTCTAAGTCATCAGAAGAGACCTTTCTTTTCCTCTGCAACGGGAAGGCTACACACCCTAGCTGTTAGGTTGCAAACAGCCATTTGAGCACAAGCTCTTAGAAAAGTGAATAAGAAGTTAGAGGAATCCCAGATCGGTTTTGTTGGGTGGCCAGATAAAGTCCTATTTTCCACCAGACAAGTCAAAAGTGAGATCAGAAACAAACAAACAAAAAAGGCCAGCCTGGCTTATATGCCAAAAAAAGCATTCTGCTAGTCAAATTATCGCCTCTGTTGTGATTCCATCTCCACGGTTGATCTAAGAGTTTATCCTGCTGCACACAAGTGAGTGGGTGAATGCCGTAGCAGTTACCACTCACAAACAGGCCAGAAGCTGCTTCTCACCTGCCTTTGCAATCTCAGTTCTCTAATGTCTGAGAACATTTTCTAAAAGTCATAAAAGCACCATCATTTTTGTCACCGCAGCAGTCGGATCTGAGTACAGATGGACAGCAAAACCTCCATGACGAACCAGGATTGCTAATAAAACACTTGAATTTTACAGTATCTCAGTACAAACCTGAGGTGGGACAGGAACAGTAACACATTTGTCTTTGCTTCCCCCTTCAGGCAAGCTGTGAAGAAATCTTTCTAAGCATTTTTCCTGGCTGCCTCATATTTGCCAGACATGGCAAGCTGTCTCCTGTGCACTAGTGTCCACAGTCATCCTGAGATCAGGTGGCTCTGTAATCAACTCAGAGTTCAGTACTACAGGCCAAGGATATCATCCTTGTTAGTGAAACACTGCTGAGGCACCCATCACAGCAACAGAGGCCTCAACGAAGCCCTTAAAACAGTAGTAAAGCATTTGTTTAGCATTTGTGTCCTGTCAATCTTCATCTTTTTGTACAGCAAGATCTATTACAGCTGGCTCCTCTTTGAATATGCAGGGTGTCCGACATTCTCTTCATAGCATGTTTTCTTAACGAGATATCCAATTAGTCCTGTACATCATTACAAGTTGCATACGGGAGTTTACTCATGAAAATACTTTATTTCAGAAAGAGCCAGACCACCCCTGCAGGTACGCATGCCATGCAGAACAGTAACATAACCTTTATCTATTCTTTGCTCTAATCTGGGGCTGAAGACACCTTAATTCTTTCTAGAGATGGCCAGGACTTAATGCACTCTTCAGAAATAAAACACAGGTCAATTCATGACCACAATCGGTACCTTCTTAAAAACTTTGCTTGAACTCTGCTGTTACATCTGATAACTTCAGCTCACTTTTCTGCTGGTATATAACACACACTGCTTTTTCTGGTCGTCATACTCTGTTGGCTCTCTGAGTCCTGTATATATCGCATACTGCCAGTTATGAAGTCATGCTAAGATTGTGAAATACATCAAAGCAAGGACATTCAAAGTTTCTTCAGGCATTCTCATCTCATTTCCTCCTTTTCTGCCTTAGCTAGAGTTTGTGCTGCACTAAATTCAGGCATGAGCCTGAGATTCTGGTAATCCATCAAAAGAATAAGATGCAGACTTTACGCTTTTTCAGAAGTACTGTTAGTGGGTGAACCTCAAAGGCATTGCTGAAAACACCCAGTATATTCACTAAACCTCATGTCTTTGTGACAGCCTTTTAGGAATCAGATGGTATCTTGCTTTTTCTTCTCCCGAGGAATATGAAGTATTTTTTGGTTTTGGAAATTAAAATGCAGGGTTAGTGTTTTGTTTGTTTTTCTTTTTCCCTTTTTTTTTTCTTTTTACAAGGCAGATGTAACTCCAAGTGGCTACATCTACATTGCCCAATACTACTCAAAGTATACATTTCTCATGAAACTCACGTGTATGTAGACAATGCCAAGACAGTTAAGAGTAAGCTTCAGACTTGTTCTCACATCAGTTTTTCAGTTACTATTTCAAGCTTTCTCACTTACAGCTCATATGCTGCTAAAGAAGATTTTTAGATCATGCCACTGACCAGCTCACTAAATAGCCATGGTTAAAACTGTTCTGCTAAGAGTTGTATTATTATTTTTTAAATCTGTCTTGCTACCAGCATAAAGAAAAACGTTATTCCCAATAACCATCATCATTTTTTTCAGTAGTTAACATTTATTTTGATGTCAAGTTCCTAACTAATCCCATTCTCTTAGTATCAGAGGACAATGCAATGAGAGGTCTCTGAAATCTGGGTGTTTGTAGAGTTTGTCTACTTGTGCCTATCAATGTGCTGAAATAGCATTGTTCATGGTCTCTACAGTAACTCCAAATACCTCACAGGCTGCTATCCTTTCCTTCTAGAGGCAGCTTGGATAATGCAAAATCTGTGGCTTTTTTTTTTTTTTGGTCCCCTTTCTAATGGAGTGGGTCAACTCCCATGCATACATAAACTTATCAAATGAAATATTTTTGTTGAGTGCATCAACAGCAGAACCTCATTAAAAAACACCACCAAGAAAGCAGGCTTGTGGCAAGGACACGGTATGCAGATTAACAGGGCTGATCAGTACTGAAGTTCTAAGTGCTCCAGTTTTGATCTCACTTGTTACAAGCAAGATTATCTCTAGGTCACATTCTGTAATGAACATGAAGAATTTGCTAGCGACAACAACCACGAATTTAGTGGAACTACAGGAATGACTACTGCCATGTAGCAGTGCAGCCCTCCTCAGGCTTTTAGATGGATCCAGCAGTAACTCAATATTCCACTGTAGCTCATAACGCTGCCACACAAGGCAATGACACTGGGAGTCTTCATCCATTTGCTTTTTCAAGGTTTTCAAGATGAAAGAGACATTACAATACTAAGCTGTATCTGTAGTTATGCTGTGGGCTGGCAAGCAGATTCATATTTCAGTGGAAAAAAAAAAATACTTTTTCTTTAAAAAAAAACTTTAAAACCAGAATAGGGAAAATGCTACTGCAAAATCCCCTGGAACACAGGAAGATTTTTTGCAGAATTGGGACAAATGTTTTAACTCCAGTGATGCTAACTTTGTCCATTATTATTCCTCTCTAAATACTAACCAGTTTAACCAAGCACATGTTCTCCACCATTTTCAAAAGGCCATAACTGACCCTAAATCCCAATTTATAAACAACGACCAAAACATCAGAATAATCAGAAATCAAAAAATCAGAATACATTTTTGGTTTTACTAAAGAAGCCTCCAAGAACAGCAAAACTACCACCTTGCCTTTTTATTTGTAAGCATTTAACTGCTGAGCTAAGCTGTCCCTTCTTCCCCAAGTGCCAGTTGTAGGATTGTTTGACGTGCCTGGCTAAGTCAAAAGCCTCTAGAGCACAATTTGGGGTTGGAGTGGAGAAAAAGGATAAAGAAGAGTTTTCAGAAGTTAGGATTAGATCCATATGCAGAGAGGAACCTCAGTCAAGAATCACCTTTGATAAATAGTCTTGTAATTTCCCAATTTACTAGTATTTATTAAAAGCCTATGATTTTAATCACCTCGGTGGCTTCTCTGAGCGTTGGAAGGTGCCAATTTCATTATGTTTTTTACCCTTCAAAAGTCCTTGAAAGTATCAGTTTTGCAGATGCGTCAAGTCTGTTATTGGAGACATTTTATACAGCAGATGAAATTATCCTGAAACAAGTTCAAGACCTGGAAGAGGCACTGTTCCAGAGGGACAAGGCTTGTAAGAGGTTTCTAATGCTAAAAAAAAAAAAAAAAAAAAAAAAAAAGGAAATACCCAATAGAAACAAACGTGTCTTTGTAACTTTGATTCTCATTTCAGATAAATTGAATACAGACACCAATTCACAGGCAGAAGGTTTCTGTACACAAACATGAACTCCCCTACCACCTCAAGTCCTAAGGCTACTTGCTTGCAATCTCTCAGCCCACAACTGAAACGAAGAGTGCAAGGAAAAAAAATCTGTAACAAAACAAGGCTGAAAGTGACATAAAAAGCCTGTAATCACACGGAAAAGCTTGCATAAAAAAAAAAACAAACGGTACTACGGTGAACTTGAAATTCAGAAACACTTAAGCTTCCATTAATAAGCCAATTAACATTAAGAATTGTTTTGGTTATAGGCCCTTGCCAAAGTGACTCAGTAGCCCTGCTTTTAATCCCCCTTCTGCCATGAAGCATCTTCAGATGCCTAGTTTTCTATAAGTTATTTCTACAGAAATAGAGCATCACAAGTGGCTCCTACTTAGAAGAAAATCCCACAACAGTTCAATTTTAAACATGTTTTTGTATGGAACATACTACAGATTAAAATCTCAAGAATATGGTGGAATATAAAAAAAGACTGTTTGGAGAGAAGAATGCCCAAATCACTCACTGCTGCAGGCTTCAGAAATGGCAACCCCACCTACAGGCCGACACCTCAAAACTTGTACCATGAGTAAGGCCAGTCCCAGGCATATGGAAATCATGAACTCAATCCAAAAAGAGAACGTAAAAAAGTAGAGCACTAAAAAAAAAAAAAAAAAAAAAATTGCTTGTGAGAAGGGTTGAGCTACCCACGAGGTACGGGGATGGGGCAGAAGGAAGCAGAGCCCCCTGCATATCAGGCTACAGGTGGGTCCCAGCAGTCTTTTCAGTTCTGAATTCAGATGGCATCTGGTAAACACAGAAACACAGGACAGAGATCTGATGGTCACATTGCTACCAATCGTGACATGTTGGTGAAACAGCAGAAAGACTATCCTTAAAAAATGTCTATTGCCTAAACCAATCTTCCAAACACTTCCAGAAGAGCCTTATGGTGTTCCATGTGGATGGACAAGGGCTCCAGGAAAAATACAAACAAAAACTGCCCAAGGAGCCTGGGACCAAGCAACAAGTTTGTTCTCAGTTACTTCTTGCATTTCTTTCTCTGCAGTCATGCAAAATAAATAAATAAATAAAAGAATTAAAAGCCAGGAGGTCTCCTGGTTCTTGAGGCTGTGTTTCCTACAACATGTACATTAATATTCATAGGGATCTTAATGGATAAACAACGCTAGGGCAGGAATAAAAATATGTATTAAAGAAGTTTGTTTCAATTCTGATCTGTAGAACTCAAATATTTAATGACTTTTTTATTAGGGAGGTCTGTAGTTTCTCATTCTTCACATTTTTTTCCAAGACCAGTACTGGCTTGTTTATTATTGATGTTCATTTGTTGTTAGAAAGAACAGATGAAGATGAAATGAAATATTTTTCTGATGTGTTTCCAGAAATTAATTCCCACATTTCATTAAATTAATAACACTGGGCAATTAGCTTACACCTCTCCTCTCAGCATCAGGAGCTAATTGAGCAATGAATGCGTGTTAGAATTTACACTAAAAATACCCCTGAAAGACACAGAAACAGGAAAAAAGCAGAGTTTTTGTACGATTTAAAAATGAAGTGGAAAAAATCAAAACAGAAACGATTCCCACAGTTACAACATCACTGGAGGCACACAGCAAATGAAGAAATTATTATCTGGGTTCTAAGGGCATTGGGTGGGGATCAGGTGCTGCACGCTGCAGCAATACAAAGTTCATTATAAGGAGGATTTAACTATTAACCTGTATTTGGAGTCTGTGTTTGTGTTCAGATTAATCAATCATTTATTTATTACTAGTATGAGCACATCTCCTTTAGTGACCAATTTTGGTGAGTGACGCTGAATTCCGATGAAAATTTGAGCTGCATTATTTAAGACGCATCAGTATGGGATTCTCTGTATCTTAGGAAAATAATAGTAAAACAGAAACATAAAACCAAGCAGTAGGGCAAAAAGCTCCTAAATAAGTTCAAACATCTTGCTGCGTGATATCACTTCAGTGGGGCTTCTCCTGATTGTAAGTTGTACCAGAAAAACCTTGTCACTACTGAAAGTGGCACTGGGCACTTGCAAATTGGCTCGTGCACCTGTGCATCTCTTTTCTGAAGTGGTTTTCACTCAGAAAACCTCAAAGCATTCCCCAAGATTATCTGAATTTTCTCAACACTTCCTCAGATCTAGACTGTATAATCATCCCTTCTGACACAAAAAGCAATCCTTTTGGTGGTGGAACAGGGCTACTTTTAATCAGTAAGCAGCAGAAAGCCTTAGAAGAGGAAAAGACGACAGAGCATTAACACAAATCACAGAATTTGCAATCTCTTCAGGAATGAGAGCAGGACTTCTGTCTCTCATGCAGCCTAGCCCTGTTCTTCCAAGGGAAGAGCTGTGCAGGATCTGAAGTGTTATAGGGTGGGAAGTGACTGAGCAGCCTGTAGCTCCACTGCAAAGCCCCTGGGGTCCTGATGGGCATGAGTCTAAACGTTGATGAACCATGCAACCTGGCAGCAATGAAGGATAACAGCGCACGTGGCTGTACCAACCACAGCATCCCTGATTTTCTAGGAAAGCTATTATGCTCCCTTAATTGACAAAGGTTAGACTGGCTCTGAATTCAGCTCCTTCCAACCTCACTGATTATTTTTTTTAGTGCCATCGGGCTGTCAGAAGCACAGTGGAAACTTTTTTAAAAAAAAAAAAAAAAAAAAAAAAAAAACAGAAACCACTTCTGCCATTGCAGCATCTCCTGAAATAAAAAGCATCTGGTTCTACACAGTTATGCCCCAGAAGGTTTGCATGTTCAAGATCTAGCCCTACCTAGCTTTGAGATCAGATCTCTGTATTATCATTAAGCTCCATTCTTTAGAAACATACCTACCCCGCTAGCCAAGTCAGTCAGTCTTAACAAAATCCACTCCAGCATATTTGAAAGATGACATGTATGATTCACTCATTTAATACAATTACTATGATGCTTTTATTGGAAAACTCTTGCATTCCTCAGATTCTCAGGGCTATTCATTATAAAGTGACCTAGGAACACGGAACTTAGTTTCTTTTGTCTCACATTACCAACCTAAGCACCACCACCTCACTGAGATCTTTAAGACGTTTATTGAGAGTCGAGCCAGGGCCAAACAAGTGGTCTGGTAAAAAGCAACAGTCACTATGCTTATCGTGTATTGCATGGAAGGGGGGAAAAGTGGACTATTAATTTATGTTGTCCAAACATAAAGATGTGCCTAAAACAATCTCTGCACCCGACATCCCCCAAAAACACGGCTGTACATGATCTAACTGCGTCCGTGCCAGGGTTGCTGCAGGAACAGCAATATCTCCAGCCCTGCACTGGTTGGAGTGGGGAGAACAGCACGCCAATATTTAATAGCAGCTCAAAAATTTGTTGAGTGTGATTAGTACATTCCAGGTAATAGATTAAAATGACTTCATCCTTCAGGCATCCCGGAGCGTTTAAGGGATTACAATAGGTAAGTATGACTTTAAGGAAGCCCCACATGGTATCACTTATTATGAACTCAGACCTCAAATTAAACACATGGAAAAAAGAGAAATGCTTTGGTAATTTACTCTACGCCTACCTCTAAAACTCCCTGTTTCATCTTCTGCGCTGCCTGCACAGCTCTGTGTCAAATTGTCTCCTAATGTGCTCCTAAGTCCTGCCTGTCTCTTGTTACGGCACAGGCGTGTGCCAGGCAGCAAGCCAGCTGGAGGCACACAGCCCCACGCTAACTGGGACCAGCTGATGCTCTGCCTCCTGCAGTTAGGATGATCCACTGATGCAGCGGAGCTACGCTTCACTTTCAGCCTCTAATCGCCACCACACCTGCCTTATCCTGCCACTATCTAGCGCTGGGCTTCCCATTAGGGCAATTTTATCCTGAGTAAGGGCTGTTTCAGTGGTTAGACTAGCTTACTTCAACTTAAAATTACCCACTCTAACTTTTTTTCGAATTGGTGAAATTCTTTCTTCCTCATGAGAATGAGGAAAAAAAAAATAAAACCACTTGTGAGGCTGGCATATTTGCATAAACTCAAAGTGAACAGAATATAGGAATGAAAAAACACAGCACTTCAACCAGTTCCCATCAGATGTGGCATTTTAAGATCAGCATGAACAAAGAAGAGGAACCTCTGGAAAAGCTCTAGCCTCCACAGTCACCAGTGTGATTTTCTTCTTGGTTTTGACCTCTTTTCAGGCACCTCCAGCTCCCCGATGGCCAAGATGGACTGCAACCTACAAGGTCTGCAGTGCCAAACACCAACTGTTTATATTTAAACAATTTGGACACAGCATCTCCAACCTTCTCTTCCTTACTTATCAGCAGATATGAAGCACGCTGCAGAGCTGTGTGTACTTGTGACCACAAAGCCCACCCCAGGACAAAGCTCTAGAGACTGAAGGTACCTGGTAGGAGAGAGTGGCTGAATTTCTTAAGCAGGCGCAGAGACAGCAGTAGTTTTCTGGAAATACTTCATTAAAATACTCCCAAACTTTAATAAGAACTAGCTTTGCTAATCAGATTTAGACTGTCCAGAAAACAGCAGCAAGCTCTGGAAATTTCAACACATCCAACAGAGCAGCAAAAGGACACAGACATATTAACACAAGCAGGTACAAATGCCTCTTCCCCAGGTAAGCTGTAGCAAGAAATACAGAAACTGCTCCAGAGCTGCCCAAACCCTTCTGCACAGCTATAAATAAGGACCAGGATTTCATCCGCTTAGCCTACCAAGCACTACCCTTTTTCCACTATCCCAGTCTACCTCCTCTTTTCCCCATCCACCATGTGGAAATCGCCTTGCTGTAACTTAATTAATTAACACCCCTCGCTTCCCTTTGGCAGCCAGTCACTCACCTCCATTAGGCAGCACAGGAAACCGCACGCTGCTGCTCATCAGAGGTCAGTTTCTCTCTTAGCTTCGCAGTGTAGGAAAACTAAAATAACTGTAAAACCAAGAGCTAGCATGCTTTTTTGAAGAAAACTCCCACAGAGCAGACCTATGCTTACCCCACGCATTCTCAAATGAGGGAACAAAACCTTCCTATGGTATGCAAGCAGCTCACAGGTGTTCCCCCTGTTTGGATGCCATCACCTACATAGCACAGGTGCTACAAATCAAAGCCTAATCACCACTCACCACCAGGTTTTGCCAGTTCGGAAAGATAACAGCATCATATCAACAAGGCTTTACAGCTGTTACATCTCCATGCATCGCAAAACATTTTCTTTCTACTGTTTTATTTGCAGGAGTACTAAAAATGCTGTTTCTTCCAAAAGTGTAGAGAGGGGTTTTTCCTCTCAGAGCTCTAGAACTATTCAACCTGTACTTGAATTGTCTTGATGCGTGACCTGTGTGAATTGCATTGATGCTTTTTAACAACAAGGCAAAGATGACATATTAACATTTGTTAGAGTGCGAAATGCTGCAAAAGCAGCACTAAAGAGGAGGCTGAGCGCCATGGAGCAGCCTTTTCCCTTTTCTCTGCAGTTCTAGTCACATTACAGAGAGTGGATGTTTCTCCTTGCTTAGATGTCATAAGTAAGCATACGCTGTGCTGGGCTTGATTTTTTTTTTTTACTGGAAATTCTCTCCTGGAGTGAGTGAGAAAGGAAATTTTTAAGATGATTGCAAACAGTCAGTGTTTTACAGCTCCAAAAGAAATGAATAGCCCATCAAGAGTCAGTAGAGTTATTTCCATCAGAGATCAGGAATGACATTAATAGCATTTTGAAAAGTACGAGTAGAATCCCGTCTTCATTACCTCAGTAATCCTGGAAGGAGGAGAAGCCAAGAAACTTGTATGTTTAAAATTTCAGTTACATAATTTCCTTCATGTTTCACCAGAGACAATTCTGCTTGCCCTTTTCCATGTATTGTGAGAGCCAAAATGTTCCCATGCATTTCATTCCAAGTTCGTTCTGTATTTTATACCTTCATTAGTACATAACCTTTGTGGTTATATGTGGTTGTACAGTACAGTCCATTACAGCCAACTGTGTATTCTCACATTTAAGACCATCCCATGAAAAAAAAGTTTATGGATCAGTTTTAAAATTGTACATTGAGCTGTGGACACAGACACATGACACACAGTTCAAATAAGAGGCATCCTATGCTTTGTTAGCCAGACTTATCTTCGCTCAAGGTTCTCCTTTAAGCAGCAACAACAACAATAATTCCTGAATTTAGCTCTTCACATCCACCTTTTTTCTGTCTATATGCTAATCTCATTAACATATAAGTTATATGGTAGAGCATATGCTCTGCTTCTTTGTTTTTAAATTAAGTTTTTGATACATGGTCTATTAGGAAAGACGATGGAAGTACCTGTGTGTAAGGCTGACAAACAGTGGGGTTTGGGCTGGCTTCAGCTTTTTCATTCAGAGCACTTTGCCTCAGGAGCTGAAGACCTGCAAGGCCCCCTTTCTTTCAGACTGAGCTCCTCTTGTACCATTACTCCTTATATACATATAAAAAACACAGGTCAATTCCTGAAAGGTAGCCACCTTCAGAAGGAACAAGGGTGCAGCTAGAATACAGCAATTCATGATAGGAAAAAAATGTTGGAACAGACCCTTCTCTGTTAATGGTTTGTACAAGTGAAAGTTCAGCAAAACGGTAGATTTCATGCGAACATCTTTCAAATGTACTTCATAAACAGCTATACAGACCTTGACTGGAATTCTAAATTATTCTGTCCTTCAAATTCTTTGATATATTGACTGTTGCACCTTAGCCTTACCTTGTTTTCTTTACTGTTTCTGCTATCGCTGCGTCTTGCTTGAGCTCCAGATCTGCTTGCTTCCCTGGTGCATCCTTCTGTCCCACACATTCGGCGTCCTTTAACAAGCAATCAGTTGCTCACCATCTTGTCAGTTAAAATTCTGAAGTCTCCTCTTTTCTTTCAGCAGAATTGACGTGTGAGGTGTGACTCGGCATCCCTGTGCGGCGACTTCTCAGAACTTGCCTCGCTCTTGAAGAACTCCTTTTATTTTCAGAGCAGAAACGGGAACTCACTCCATTATGAGAAATTTCTCTAATATCAATTTAAATGCAAGCCTTTTACCACCATGAATATAAATATTTACATTCTTTCATAAACCACTGTTTCTTGATGGCGTATGCCCATCCATTAGGTGCTTCCAGGTCTCTCCAAACTACGCTTCAACCTAATGCATTTACTTGCCTTTTTTTTTTAAGCACTGCACCAGAACAGGATGTCCTACAAGAACTGGCAGTGAAACCTTAGATCATTAAAAGTCCAGTACTATATTTTGCAACATTTTTGATGAATCACAGGATAAATATTTGGCCAGAGCACAATTTCTGCAAGCTTGAATTGACTTTTCTCACCCTATTTTCTTGTCCCTTGATGCTTTGATCTTGTGTAAAAGGAAGAATGGACCATAAAAACACTTAAGACAGATATTCTGGCTTCACAGAACATGTTTTTTCCATTTTGACAGTTTTTAATAAGGTTTCTGATTTCTTGAACAACTGTAAAAAGAGAAACTGTGATTTAAAAAAAAAATGAAGTAAATGAAAAAAAAAAAAAAAAAAAGAGAAAGAGATATCCAAAAGAGTTATAAAAGAGATTTGAGGATATTCCAGTTAAAGTCCACCAAAACAAGTAGCATAAGATGTATGTTATGAGATGGACACAGGCTCTCCAAAGAGCAGTTATAACTGAACACTGAAAATGATTTTTTTCTATACTACCTTAGCATTACACTTGGCTAAAGAGATCTACTATGAATCCTGAAAGTGTTTTGTTTTTTTTTTTCTGCAGGTGAGGGAAAATACAAAATATATTAAACAGAATACAGCCAGGAATTAATTTTGAAGTTAGGAAAATGGATAGACAGGTGAAACTAAGGAAAAGCACCGTGTTGCTTACAAGTCATAGAACTGTTAGTTTTCTACTAATACCATTGTCGTCTTTATTTTTCTATGTAGAGTGCCAACATTTTATTTTTTTAATTGATGACTAAACTATCCAAAGACTATATTGCTGCATCACAACTAACTTAGTCATTGCTCACTAAGAAGTTTTCTAACTGTGAAGGTAACAGCCTCAATGAGGACTAGCAAGGCAGCAAACCAAATACAGCTTAAGCTTTCCTCAGTTATTTCTTTTCCTATTGAGACACACTAAAAGGCACGTTGCCAAACCAACATCTTAGAAACTTCTCCCACATTTGTATGCTCTTCCATAATGACATTTAATGTGGCCAAATGATCATCAGCATCTCAGAAAAAGTTCATAACCAACGCTTTCATGCACAGTTTGTGTTTTAAGTTTCGCAGTTTAACTTTTTCAAGAACTTTTAGTTTCTTGCCGAAGTAGTTTGGCCTTCAAGTTACGTCTGAGGATCCTGCTTTTAATACACACCTTTCCAAAAGGATTTTCAGTGAGAAGAATCAGACACACACTGACCCGCAGCTCTAAAAAAGAAGCAACTTTTCCCTTGATATCTATACCTAACCGAAACATCGTGTATCTTACAAGCTGTACAATCCCCAAATGAAAAACATCAGGATGAGCGTTCAGATCTAGCAACTACTGGCTCCCCGTTCTGGCAGGTAGGAATCTCGGGATTTCACAGCTGCAGCTGTCTGTCAAGCAACCTAGAAAGGCCACTGCCTTTTCCCCATCGCAGATCCAAAATGAAACTTCTGCGATGCGAACCACATCCTTTGGGCCTCAGGTGCAACATCCGAAGCTGTTCCAACACAGCAAATGATCATTTTTAGCAAGGATTCATTGTCGCCAATTGCATTAGTCTTAACGAGATACAACGTAGGCACCAGAGGAGTCTGTAGAAGACAAAAGCAACTTAAATTTGCTGAGAAAACCAGTAGCCATCGACACATAGAAACTTCAGGACACAACCAGCACCACCTGGTTTTGTGTAACCTCAACCACAAGTCTCGAATAAAGCAGGGGTATGGAAGAACGCCTTCCTGTGGCACCACCAACCAAAATTAAATCCCTGACTGGAAGGGACAGAACAAGAACTTATTGAGAGGAGAAAAACGTTTGTTCTTGAAAAAGCTGTGAAATTGCTTTATCTTACCTGCTGTGCTCACTTACAGCACATCGTCGCTCCTTGTCCTTTTGTACACAAAATGCATGCCCTGGGAGAAATGAGTACCGGGGGCAAAAAGGCACCTCACAATTGCGTCTTTCTACGGGTGACAAAATGCTTGTCTCCCTTTCTTGAGGAGGGCCATTTAGAGAAGTGTTGCTTTTTATCCTTTCAATAAATATTTTTCTCTCTCTCCATCCAGACTATTAAAAATAATAAGAGAAATGTAATACAACTTTAAATGAGAGTTTATATATCACATGCTTTATGACAGCTGCTTTTATTTCACTTTAGATTAACAAAGCCTTTATGTTGAGACTTTGGAGCTGACCTTACAAAGCAGCAATACCATTAACCCTGCAGCACATGTTTCCCATTTAATGTTTCTGAGGTAACATTCTTTGTGGAAGTGAGAGAAAGGAGAAGGCAAACTTGCAGGGAAAATAAAAGTCTGAGCGTCCTTCTTTTGAACGGAATTAAAGTCAGTCTGGACACTGGAAAATATGAAGTGAGAGGCTATGGCCTTACAAAGAGCTTCTCAATGGGATCCCAAGAGCTACAATGCTCAGCTTTCCTTTAGTATGCCATAGCTCATTGTCATTTCCTCTCAAGAGGCTGAACATATTTTGCCATCTCAATTTGAAGTGAAAGGTCCCGCTTACATCAATGTTATTTCAGTTTTAACCAGCATAACTCAAATGATTTATAAGCACGCCCAACCAAAAGAGCACTGTTGTAGTTGGAAGGAGCGAAGCCAACAGAGTTGTCCTGGGGTACAGCAGAGAGAAATCTGATCTGCTGCATTTGCATGAGTCACTGTTATTCGTGTAAACCTAACTAGTCCTAGTGGCATTTTACCATTGTCATGTCCTAGTGGCTCAATGCATGAGCAATATATTCACTTTTTTCTAGGTTAAACTTAACAGTGCCTACACACAAGTCCTCCATCCTGTTTTTGTTCTCGTTAATACCTGCACATATTAAAGCCTGCTCGGTATTCTTAAGCTGCTTTCACAGTTACGGTTTTGTGCTTGAAACTCTTTCTACGCTCTTTTCAGTCAGTGAATCTGAAAAGCTGCAAACTACAGAGTCTACAAAGTTCAAGATAATCTCAAAAGAGACAGACAGATCCAGGAAAGAGGTGGAAAGAGACAGTTTGGTAGCCATTATATGCTCATATCTCAGACCTTGCCAAAGAAAAGAAAAAATGAATGCACGAGAAAAGGATAAAAACTGCACGATTTGGATGAGAAACCAACAAATTCAGTGCTAAAATTCGCATTGATGCCAGTGGAAGCTGGATCAGAGTTCCTGTAAACATGCAGACTTTCACTCTTAGATCGAGCCTCCTCTTTAAAACACTCTTGCCAAGCCTTCCAACAGTGATGATGCAGGATTTGCTGGAGCTGCAGCCGTTATCCAAAGCCCAGAGACTGTGCCTGCGCTGTTATCTGTGACCAGTATAAAACTGACCATTATTTTTTTTAAGAACTTGGAAAGCTTGTTACACCCATGTTTAAGCACTTAATTCATAATCCTAACTCCAAACTGCAACACTTGCCCTTTCCTACTGACTCAAATGAGAATTCTTGGATGCCGAACGCTTCTGGAAATTAGAGCTGTCATCTAGGGGGCAAGGCAACAAAGGAGCAGCCTGCTTGAAGTATCCCTCTGTGATACTCGTGTCCTAAGCCTCAGAAGATCCAGGGCTTTTTGTCCCAAGACCGATGTTCGTTTTCTGAGAGACCCATCAGCAGCTGCACAATCCCCTTTCCCAATCTTGCATGTAGTCTGGATTTACATTCCTGACGCATCAGGTGCATATAGATATGTTTGTTTTTTTTTCCCTCATTCTGGTTAAACCCAGTATTTGGCAAGAGGGCACAACAAAAGCAGGCTGATACATTTTAGCTACCAGACAGCTGGTATGCCCCATTCCCATCCCATGGAAGAGATTACCCTCTGCCTTTACAGTCCCTCAGAGTTTCCCATGATATATTTAACTTCCTACTCCAAACTGCTGGTTTGCTGTGCTTCTCTGGAGGCATGGCTACAGCTAAGTGACTCCCATGTCCAAATCTGTGTTTCAGTAAGGTTATGGAGAGATCTGAGAGGTGAAACACTACAGAAGTCACTCTGTGCCAGAACAGACTGAAGTGCCTAACGTCTTATCCAAACTATTGTCTAAATTACCACATCATCCTTGTACTGAGGTCCAAAAATGCTAATTTCACCACTTTGTAGTCCCGATTACAATTTTTCAGCCAACTTGTTGTCCTATAAATACAAACTGTGGGCAAGTCCCCTCTCCCCTTTTTCCTCTGTTTTCTGTAATAGCTGGTCTTGTTATCATTAAAGGTATAAAACAGGCCAATATTCAGATTTCTGTTGTTTGCTGGTCATTTTGACTTCATTACCTTTGATGTCTAGAAAAGCATCTTTCTTCATGCTGTTTGCATTCAAAAGAAAAAAAAAAAACTGCAATTCTTTTGGTGTGCTATGAATAAGCATGGGCATGCTGGGCCAGGAAATAAAATACATGCCACTACAATTAAAAAGGACTAATTTGTTAGCAATTCTGTAATATTCCCCAAATGCAGAAATTCTAAACAGTGTGAAGTCATCTGCATAACTCCTCTCTTCAGCTGCCAGCGTCCATAAGCTGAGTCTTCCATAACAGTGATTATCATGTGTAATAAGATAGCATGCCAAATGTTGTGGACTGAGTAAAAAAACACACAATACTGCTCCATGGTATAGAGTTCGTATTTCATGCAGCTATTGAACCTCCCATCTACTAAACAGCCCCCCTGCCTTTTTTTTTTTTTTTTTTTTAAATAAAAGCTTCTTCTCTATTATTTTCCATGCTTTCTCAGCATGCAGGGGTGGATGCCTGCCCTTCTTGGTACATCCACTTCCAAAGCCTGTCAGCCCCACATGCTGCCAGTTGAACTCTGGTGCTTATGGCAAGTTAAGAGCTGCAGTTTTAAAAAGCTATTTCTTAGCATTTTTGGAATTAAAAAAAAAAAAAAAAGTGCCTATTTTATCTATTCCTACCATGAAGTTATGTTTTTGAAGGATAAAATACTAAAATATTGCTGAGCTTAGAGCCTTTATTGAATGACTGAAGCATGCATTTCATAGGACATGACTACAGGCTTTCAGTGACCCCTCAGGAAGCACAGGATCAGACTGTCAGGAGCTGGTCTTTTCTAAGGAAACTGATAATTTAGCCACTGAATCCAAGTTGTAGATATGCTAAAGAGAGTACTTCCTTGAATCAGGATGGATTTATCCTTTTGCTAGAGTAAGATCTGTCAAAACCAGTCTAAAGTCCCACACTTGTCACAAAATAACACCCAAAAGAAGGTAACAGGAAGGAACTGGAGATGCAGCTCATGTTAAAACATGTTAAAGGCAGCACATCTCCTGCCCAAGTGCCGCGTATATCCAAGCATCCAGTTGTTCAAATTTGAAACAGAAAAACAAAAATGTGTTTCTCCATACAGCAAGATTATAAATTAAGACAAATCGGGTCTTGTGAGGTTACGTAAATGCTGACAGCTGTAAGTTCTCATTCCCACATTAGTTTTTAGTGTTGTTTTTAAGTAAAGCTGTTCTCTCATTTGAGACAAATATGATTTCTTAAAAAGAGCTGTGGGTGTAGACTAGGAGTTAGTGCTCGTTTGCTCTTCAGAGCCCATAAATGATATTGTGCTGACTGAAAAAGGTTTTATAAAATATTAGCTGATGAAAATGGGCAAGCAGAGTTCGAACTATGAGCAATCTGACGCGAAAACATCAACTCACTGCATTAATTTTTAATTGGAAAAAATAAACTGCACTTGAAGCTCCAATTTCTTTTTGTTGGTTCACTTACCTGCCAGGCAGAAACCTTTGTTGCTGTACTGGGAGTCAGCATTTAGTCTCTGCTACATGGCTGTTGTTTGTGTACTGCTGAGTCCTGCACACCTCTGTGTGTGCAGGCATATTACATTACATGACAACAAATTTTAGCTAGACTTCCACTGGCCACGTTTCGTTTGTGTTGAGCTAAAAATGGAAGAGTCTCATCTCTCACATAGAAGTTAGCCCCAGCACGACACCACATTTTAAATTCATCCCACAGTTTAGTGCATCATATAATAAAATGCACTGGGGACTCAGAACTTGGATAAAAACCAAGAGAAAACGCTTTTATTCTCACTTACATTATCAGTTCATGAACCCGACAGAGTGTGAGTAAGGCCACAATCATCAGCCTGCTCTTCAGCCCCCAGTTACCCTCCTTTCTAGAGGGGGTCCAGGCTTGCATCAGAACTGGAAGTGCTGGCAAGAAACAGCTTTTTCCTGGATGCCAGGTATCTGGTATGGGAGGAAAACCAAGCATTCTTTGGGGCACAGAGGCTGCTGTCAACTAAGGAACTGAATGGATGGAAATTGTACCCAGCTCCTCCTGGCTAGAAAGACGTGGAGAAGGAAACAGCTGAAGTATGGAGGGTGAGAGTAGTGGAGAGAGAGGACAAGGTTTCCTCAAAGTCTTGGGGACCTTAAGGAGCCGAGTGTGTTCCCTGAATTTGCAGTGGCTATTTCCAGACCTCGAAGTCAGAAACAAACAATGTAAGCTGACTTCTGAAAACTTTATTCTAGTCCCTATTTGTTTCTTCACATATCATTAACACCCTTTATGATTGCCAGCCTTGAAATTTTGGTGTCTTAACAAAGTAAGACACAACAAGGAACCAGGCTCACAGTTTCCATGTGCCAGTGCTGACTGTTTACATCTGAAGATGCTTTGCAGAAGGATTCAGTGCTTACTGGCTCTAAGTTTCAGGTTGGTAATGTTTCTATACAGTTTTATTTTTCTTGTCTGTATCTACAAAGCTACCTTCAGGAGAGCACGCAGCGATGCAGCTCTGTGTTTTACATTAAGCAGGCAGATTTCCAGCCACCACATAAGATAATAACCTATCACACTTCAAGTCCTGAAAGGGGGTTAATTACAGAGTCTGGGGCTCAGAGTCCTAATCCACACACCAGCTTTATAAACACATACTTTGCACTTCCCTACACACTATGCAGAGCTTTAATAAACCAGAAACAGCAATTACACTTTTCTAAACAACTGCATTGCTAGAGCAAGCCCCAGCGGCTTGGAGAACAACTTTACAGCGTAATACTGATGTTACACATTCAGTGGCTTGACATCATGAAATATATGGGAAGATACCCTCCGACTCAGCTTGTTTCAAATTTTTTAGAATATAAAAAGCATCTGTTCAGGCTTCATGTTTAAAAGCCATCATGATTATCAGAAATAAGAAAGGGTAGTAGTACTTTTAGTTGGTATTCCAGTTTCTTAAACTTGTACTTTTAAGAAACATTCCTTGCAACGGAGCAGTTTGCCCCTAAAGCGCATGTATATAGACAGAAGACAAGAAAGAACCATAATCAGAGTATAAAAAAATACTATGTTGTTTGGTATTAGGTATTTTAGGAGAAGTCCTCAACATGTGTTGTATCTTTACACCCTAAAAAGCCTGGAAAATAAGGAATGAAGTAACTAAAGCTCTCCTGAATGCACACGGATATGTTATTGAGTAGAAAAGTATCACTTTTACATTCTCAAGTAGAAACTTTATATGCTCTGTATGCCTTACATCCTATGAAAAACCACTTAAGGATTAGAGTGCATATGAGTAGCAGTGGGACCAAGCCATCTCTGTGTATAGGTGCAGCTTCTGTGGTTATTGGGGTTACACCGGTTATAACCTTTCCAGCATTGTGGGAATATTTTTGGAAAGTAAGTCTCAAGTTATCTGAGTCCCTAGTGAACCCTTCACAATAATGATAATACTTTTTTTTATTATTATTGTGATCAATGCTGTTATTGCCCTACAGAAACCTGTTGCCTTCAGGTAAATCAATCCCACTATGTACTGTCAAAAGAAAGGAATACTCCCCCTGCTATTTAGATGAGGAAACTGAGAAATTGTGCAGCTTCTCCGAATAATGGAGTGAGAGCTACAAAACCAGTAGCCAGATCCAGGTTTCCTGAGCTTCCATGAATGTTCTCCATTCACAGCACATACAACAGAGGGGCAAAATGCTTTTACTTACGAGGATGCATTTGAGACTAATCATAAGAAAGTGAATGGGTATGGTGCTCTGACTTGGGTTGTCAATGCAGAAGATGATGTATGCAGCCAGTCACAGGCTTCATCCAGGTAAGTATGTGTTAAGGAAACAGGATTCTTAAGTCTCTATTTTCATGCTTTCTGGATATTTCTTCTTTCTCAAGTATCCGCCTTTATAATCAACAGCTTATGATTTAATCAGATTTCATTTACTGTTATTTATACACGTATAGTCTTAATTGTAGCATCACCTCTTACTTTCTTTGGCCATTTTGTCTATTCACACGAAGCAGTGAGCAGAGACAAACACGTCAGCCTTGCTGCACAGTCCTATGGCCAATCCTATACACTAGCAACTTACATCCAACCTTTATACTACAGAAAATGTATCCTGGAAACACGGGTGAAAACAAGACAGCTTAAATATCTCTAAGTAATCTGCTCAAAAGACAATATAGCACAGTAAGGTATATTAAAAACATTCTTTCTATATTAAAAAAAATGATCTGGTGCCATGGAGAAAGTTGTTCGTTAAACCAGAGAAGGTGGGAATAAGTGCGAGCATTTGAAATGGGAGGCCTGTTGCAGTGTGACATGCCCCATTGTACAACACATCCCCCTGCCTTTTGAAAAGCTATGTCATACCAAACCATTTTAAGGGGAAGCAAGAAGAGAACGTGCTCCTGTGGCTTGTTAGAGCAGCACTCTGAAGCCAAGTGCTTCGAAGAACATCATTCCTGCCAACTAAGCAGAGACAATACTTCCACAGCAGAGACACCAGAGCAGCATGTCAAAAACACCGCCCTCTAGTACAAAGGGTTTTGCAGGGGATGAATGAAAGGGTTGTCCTGTGGATCCTGGTGATCCAGTGGGAAAGCAGAAAAACAACTTCTGGCTGATGCTCTCACTCTGTTGACACTTCAGCTCAGTCTCCTCCTGAACACAAGGCAGGCCCTCGATCTGCCTTTCTGCCAACCTTATTTGCCCTGACCCCATATTCCACTGTAAGGAGTACAGTGGGAACCTGAGGAGCTGGTTCTGCAGTTGTAGTGTCCCAAAGCAGGTGTAGCTAGCCTGCAGCTACACCCCACCTCATTTCTTCCTAGCAAGACCAATCCACTTGCACACCGCCTATACTGCAAAGAGAAACACGATCTGGTAGGTTGCTGATGACTGCTTACTGCAAAATACTGAGAATAAGGATAGGATTAAGCAAAGGATGAAAGAAAAAAAAAAAAAAAAAAGACTGTTTTAAGGTAACAGTGTATATTCTGAGTGCATTCATTTAGGATCAGTACAGCTGTCACTGTGAACATAGTCCAAAAGGAACACAGCACCATTAGTCTGTGCTATCTTTGTCTCAGCAGTGACTTGCGTGGCTTTCCTTTGAACTAACGTGTCTACCAGAACTGAATCCCCACCAAGTACACGGACTGCATACCTTCCTGGATTTCTCATGTTGTTTGGGAAGGCTGAAAGCCTGCCTCTGTGTGTGGCAATCCATCAAATGGCCTCACTGGGTTTTCTCCAAGAGAACTTCATCAAAGCACATCTTAAATTACTTATTCTGGCATCATCTTGGGCCCAAATAAGAGCCCACATAGGGAAAGAAGCTGTAAGGGATGGGAAGGCGTGGGAACTGAAGGGAGACACATGGTGAGGGATGTCATGTGCCTAAAGAGAACCTATGGCACTGCGGCTCAGGAGATGGAGCCTGCTTGGAACAGACTGAAAGGCAGGGTGGAAGCTTGCTCGGGGTGCTCGCAGACCAACTGGGTGATCACAGGAATCCAACGGCAGCTGACAGGGTAATGTGATGAAGATGCATTGCAACTCTAGTTAACTCTGTAAATATATATAAATCCAATAGCAACTTGCAAATTATTTTAGCATTGCTTTTTCAAAAACGGGAGAAGTTGTACACCCAAACTCCAGCTATTTTCAATCGGATTAGGGGCCTTAGTTCCTTCAATTCTTGGCAATCCCTTACTAGACGACTTGCTTGGCATTTCTGTGGGAGCAGTACAAGACTCATTTATCAATTACAGGAAGCCTTCTTGCCTGCCAATCCATAATAGGCTCAGTTTTATTTTTAAAACTGCAAAGTGAAAAACTAAGTCTTGCAAACACAAAGGAAGCTAAATAATAGCTTACCCACAGGCAGTGAGGAGTGCTAAAAAGCATCAAGTGCAATTATGTCACACTCCGTACTCGCTCTTTGCACATTCATATTCTGACAGTAGACTGTAAGATCTCAGATTCAAAGCCCCATGACAAATGTCACCAACTAAATTCACAAGCTGTGGGAAAACAAAGGTCTGTATTAGAAAAAAGAATCATGTAAGGGACAGCAAATAAAACTTCCAATTTCTTAACTGCTACCTTGTGTTACTGCTGTTCAAACTCATTAAGATGTTGTGCTGTGTTTTGTTTTTTTTCTACATGCACATATATAGAAAAATATAAATATTTTTATTACACAAATATCAAGGGTTTTTTGTGACAAAGGAGAGAGAAATGCTTCTTACATCTTTGTTATTTTAGCAGATGCTTGAAGGCCCCTGTAATTATTCTGTATCTTCTATTGATTTCGCCCATTTCTAACCTGGTATTTCATTTCAGCATTGGACTTCAGAGCAAGGGGACCCCAGCTGAGTTTTACAGTACCTGTGGAGCAGGCTGATACTGCCACCTTGGGGAGGATTCTTTCCATGTACTTCAAGGAGCCTAAGCAAGTGTCATATAAATCAGTTTGACTTTTTCCATCACATCCTCCCAGGAAAAGGGCTTCTTAAAATCCCCTGCCCGTGTTGACATAAGACCTTCCAGATGTGTCCCGACTCAGACTGTGCTACATTCACAACTATACTGGAATGAAATCTCTTTTTTTTGGGCGGGGAAGAATGCTTAGCTAAGTTTTACATAGCATTTAAACAGTGCCTCGTTTACACTGCTCTTAATTTCATAGCCATTTCGCCAGTGTAAGAGCCCTGTTCTGCCTACAGCTGGGCAAGCTGTATTTTGCATACACCGCTCCACTGCTTCTGTGATTCCAGCTTTCTTGCTATTTTGAATTCCTGTCCATGCACAGCTTAAATCGTTCGCTGGCAGGCTATAGGTTCAGCTAGCTGCAACTGCTAGGACTTACGCTGTCTCAGACCTAACAAGAGGCATTACTATGCATAGGAACAGTCCAACAAAAGGTGCAGAGCTGGACTGTGACGATTTAACCAAAGGCAAGACTTCAAGGCAAATTAAAGCAAAGCATCTGGATTTTATCTTCACAACATCCAGTCTTACTGACCTACTCTTTTGCTTTTCAAGTATCGCCCCTACCCACTAGCAGATAAAGAAGCCTTGCTGTACACCTTATATATATATAAACATATGAAGAGATAAACCCTGCGCATGACTCGAGTTGTACACAATCCACACGGTGTTGACCTTCAAGACTTTTCGTGGTAGAAACGAGCAGTATGTGCCTCAGCTACTTGTACAACACAAGGAAAGATTTAACATCTCACCTTTCACCAGAACAGGCAGGCTCAAGAGCAGGGAGCTACCTATAGGTAACTGACTTGCTATGTGCTCTCAAAAACATACAGCAACAAAATTGCTGCACAGCTGTTGAAAGCCAAGCAACATAAATGATGAACTCGTGAAAGAATAACGTGAATTTACACAAGGAGGCTGTGAAAGCACCATTAGCTCCTACCTTCTGCCAAAGCACTGTCTGTGCTTGTGGCACAACAGTGGGAAATCACAAGAGGCTTCTGGAGGAACTGAAGTCTTCATCCCAGTGCTGCAAGCAAGAGCAGCCTGGTATTGGAGTAAACCAACACATCTGAGCTCCCAAATAGAGCTACATTTTGGATGACGATGTCCCTAGCAGGACTGGGCTCTGGAAAACACCCTCCTCTTTTCCTCCCACCACAGGCAGCCTACATACCACACTCTTGTTCTCAGATTTCCAGATTATTGGAGTAAACATATGCCTCCACCCAGCTGGGATTTATGGTCGGAGGGGAGGTATAGCTAAACCTTTCCCTGTGAACGGACAAGCAGACTTGCTTCACCTTTTTGTTTTGTTACCAGAATCCAGACATTAAAGCACACGTGTGGATTTACTTCCTACTATGGCACACGAGTTCAAATTAGTCGCTTACCCACTTGTAGCAAAAATAAGCAAGTGATAGGGCTTTTCTGTAAAATGATTTAACCTTTGGTTTTAATACTGTTACAGTATGGCAAAGAATGATGCTTGCAAGACAAACTTATCAAGCATAGCACATGATCAAAGCTATCTAGCTAACAGTGAATGCACGTTACTGGCACTGGTGCAAGCGTTCAGATTTCTTCCTGATTCATACGTGATTTCTGTAGTTTTATCCATTTTGGGATTATCTTAATCCATCTTTGTTAGGCAACCAGCTTTATATCTGCATTTACATGGTGCTTTGAAAATATTGTGGTTATCAATTAATTGTAAGAATAAAAGAAATTGCATATATGAACATGTATTCAAGAACATGCAACAACTGAAAATAACCCAGTACCTCCACTGCCACTGACATTATACTGCTGGTAGAACTTCAATAACTTGAAAAAATACCAACTTCATATAATCAATAAAGTGATTGCAAAATCCGCATTTGCATCTAACTTGCAAAAATTCAATGGACACTGTCAAGTACAGACCGAATGTATCCAATTGAATGAGGATCTATCAGTAATAGATTAACCAGATGAATGTGTACGTAACAGTTTCAGCATGGTACGTTGCTGTTGTTAGTTTCAAAGTTCACCTATGAACGTCTTTTTTCTCAGCACACATGGATCATGAGACAATGAAAAAAGAATTTCAGGGAATATAAGGTAAGCTACATACCACGAATTTAAACTAAGCATTTAAGTATAGACTGCATATAGGGAAAAAAAAATATCTTTGGTTATGACTGGGGGGAAAAAAAGGAATGCATGAATTTGTGTCCTCCATATCACATTGTTACGTTACGAAAAATGAATACAATACCCATCTAGATTGATGAATAACTGACGACGACCATTTCATAAGGTGTCTTTTTAAAGGGAATAGGTAGGTATTCTTAAGAAAAAAGGGAAGTGGATCATGGAAAGAATTCACAAAAAACTCACAAATAGCAAATTCTGTACGATCATATACAGTGTTTAGTGTTGTCTGTAACAAAAGTAATGTTACAGTAATAGATCTCGCATGTTTGGCTTTGTACTTAAGTTATTTCAAAAGACTGATTTGGGCATGGATTTGACATAAAGGAGAATCCCTGAACTGCATATGCAAAAATCTAAAATTAAATGCAGACAATTCCACTGAGAAGTTACCCACAGTCTGAGTACATAAATGCAGTACATTAAAAAATAAAAATAAAGAAATACAAAAACTTTAAATTCAGGTGTCACTGATAGCTTGAAATCAGCTGCTTATTTACTAATTGCTTTTCCACCTGAAACATCTCTGAATTTAACCAATATTCCTCTGAGACAATTAATGTGCATCAAACCCCTTTGGATACTGGATTACAGAAAAGAAGAAAATGAGATGGCTTATTTATGAACAGTTATACTAACTGGAAACAATACGTACTTATCTCCCCTCTCTATCCACTAGCTTACACTTTTATTTCCCACTGTGCTGTGAAAGACTGTATAGATTTCCTAAATTTCAATTTGACCTGGAGTTAGAATCTGCAGTGTTAGCTATTTCAGCCTTTCTTTCTTCACTAAGACATCCTTCCTGTATTTGTTTACCTGCATCAGAAAGCTCTTTTGAATTATTGTCTGTTACAGCTTTAGTATCAGTCTCCAGTGTGGGAAAAGTGCTCCTTTAAAAGCTACTTCTTCCATACCACCTTTTTTTTTCCCCTCTTAAAAGCACATGAAGATTTACTTCTTGAAATAGTCACCTAGTATCAGCAGCACACATTTGTCAATTCTTCCTCCCCTAATTTTCCTTCTTTTCATAAAACACTCTCCCACAACGCTGTTTTCCATGGTTGTTTCTCAGCTCCTGCTCTCCTTGTTTGTTGCCTCTCCTTAAATTTATCTGCTTTATTTCTTCCTAAAGCTCCTCAGATCTGACTCTTTCCCAGCTCCTCATTCTCCACCAGCGTAGGAGGGCAGCCCACCAAGCTACCAGGGAGTCTCGCTCTTCCTGAGCAGCAAACTGGAGGCCAAAGCCGTGTCCTTGGATCAGAGGTATGCATGTGGTGTATTGAATGTCTAGCAGTAGTAAATAGATATTTCAGGCAGGGAAGGATGCTCAAAAGACACCAAGTTTTGCCATTTTTGCTGGAGTGTTTTTAAAGTTGTCGTCTCAAACAGCTCACGTTATTTGTTCTTCACTTAATGACAGGTTTGTGGCTACAAGCATAGACAATGGCAGGCAGCAACGAGATGACAATCAACCTCGTCGTCCTTGGAAGGACTCAGACTGGCAAAAGCGCTGCTGGGAACAGCCTGCTAGGCAGTGATGACTTCGAAAGCCGGCTCTCCCCCAGCTCCGTGACTACATGTTGCAGCCTGGGCCACAGCTGCCACATTTCGGGGATCACACGGCGCAATGGCTGCGAGCTCGCCCTCCGTGTGCGGGTGCTTGACACTCCAGGCTTCCCCCACAGCAGCCTGAGCAAGGAGCGGGTGAGAGAGGCGGTGCGATCAGCCCTGGCTCAGCACTTCAGGGAGGAAGGCCTGCATCTAGCCCTTCTGGTCCTGCGGGCTGACCTGCCTCTGTGTCCCGATGAGAACGAACACACCGTTCAGTTCATCCAGGTAACAAATAAGTAAATAGGAAGAAGCCTCTGCCCACAATGGGGGCTCTTTGTCTGTGGTTGAAAATAGCTATGGAGTTCACTGCAGAAGCAAGTTAGAGAAGTGCAGCTGAAAATGGGAACATTTTCCTATCCACTGTTTGAAATATACACCGTGCCCAACTCCAAAACTGTAAACCAGAGCTACACTTACCACACTAAACCGAGAAGAGAGCTAACAACTGCTGTCTGCTGTACTTGGACTCAGCACAACAGGATTTAGGAATTAAATTTACCCATCAAAGCAAGCTTCTCTCTCAGAAATGAGTTAAAGGTTTACTATGACAGATCTAGCTTGTTAAAGAGATTATACGAAGCAAAGGTCTGGTTACCTTACTCTTCTGCGCTCTGTATAGGATACAACACAGCCCGAAGCAGAATATGACAGGTCCAAAGTCATGCAGGAAATCTGACTGACCTAGGGTAAGGATGCTCAGCTCTGTCCTGCACTGTTATTACTGCTGTGTCTGTTCAAGAGAGAATAACTAGACAGTTCCCCTAAATTTACGCTAGGTAATGACAATTTCTAGCGTAACGGGCTCGAAGCAAATATTTTGCATCTCTCCTCTGGGGGAAATTTTTTTTGGAAGTAGGTAAGAAAAGTGGGAGGGAGAGACACTGAAATGGGATGGCTTTCTTTTCTGTGGAAATGTTTTCATTACCATGCAAATACTTCATTGAAAAGGAGACCAAAGGGTCTCCAAAGAGGTTTGTTTATACGAGTTACAAAAAAAACAAGGCTTTCAACCATTGTTAAAGTCTGTGTATTACACTTCACATCCATCTTACACAAATAACTTTCTAAAAACCTTTAAGACTGAAAGGGACTTCCTGGCGCATCAAGTACTATCACCTGCAGTAATGACATTACCTAAAAAAATATAGATATATATACACACACCAGTTCAAGTTGTTCTGACTTTCCTCACGATTACTCTGTACTGCTAGGCTACTCCTCATTTTCCCAGTAGTTTGAGTTAGTTGTTAAGTTTTCACAGCACTTTTCCTCATTGCCAGATGACATATATATTTGTTCTCAGCATTACCTTTTTTCTTTATTCAGTTCTCCCATGCCTCTATACTTCAAGATACGTAAGAGGACTCGATATTTTTTGCTAATATTTTTACCCTAAGCATGGATCAAGTCCATGTGGGCATTAAAAGTTTAAGGGATGCCAGGATACCCTTCTCCTTTAATGAAGCTACAAAAACCCCCACTGGAGATGAAATAAAGCATGTTAAAAAAGTGAGAAAACAACACTTAATTCTGTTTTGTGATTGTAACTGACTCTCAGCTTATTTTAGTTATTAACCCCTTAAAACACTAGGTGCTATGGTTTCATCAGCCACTAACAAATAGGGCAGGACAGCTGTCTGAGCGCTGGGAATACAACAATTGTTATATTTCAGTGTGTCATTGCATAATAAATTACCATAAGGACTACCTTTAGCATTCAGTTCTCACAATAATCCCCTGCATATTAAGGACGATATATCAGTAATTCATATAAAAGACTATTATTACTTAAATCTCTTTCGATTTCTATTTTAATAGTCTAATGAATTCAGAATTAATGTTAGCACCAATTCATCTGAGTACACAGAAAATCAAGGCACTACTCTCTCTCCCTAAAACCTATACCTCAACTCTTCCTAAGAGAACTTATACCAAAATACAGTAAACATCTAATCTGCAAGAGTTTAAAAAAACAGCTTATTTTCTAAATTCCCCACCATCAGATGAACCACTGCAGATAAAGACAAACTCCCCAGCTGTCATTTAAGTTGATGCATTTGATTTGTGTTTTTCCTGAATTGCTGGAACAGTTCAGTTTTAGGGGATAAAGCTGTTACTGAAATTAGCGTTATAGAAAAATGTGTTATTTATTTATTCTATGTAAGGTGATTTGTAAAAGCTTTCCCAAAGAGCTTCTATAAATAGAAATATAAATATGTAGAAACAATAAACTACTTGAATTTTACATGTTATGCTGATATGTGCTGTAGCTAACAACCATTTTCCTTATTTACACACACACACATATATGTATATATATATTAACTCTATTAACACCTGTAGCAGGAGAACAAAGAACTGCTAGCACTGCATGACCACTTATTTCCACTATATGGGGACGTCATTTTCTTCAAAGGTCAAAACCCCCTGAAATTTCAGCAACTCAAATAGCATGAATTGGATTACTGCCAGGAAAAGAACATACTCTGGTCTGTTAATACATAAGTATATGAGGTGGGATTGGGTGAAGTGAACAAGAAAAGATATCTACTTGAGATTTGTTTTTCATTACAGGAACTTCTGGGTCCCACATGGAAGGATTTCACTGCGGTTTTACTTACTCATGCAGACAAGGCCAAAGAAGCTGGATTCAGTGAGGAAGCGTATTTGCACAGTGTCTCAAGTACCCTGTTGTCCCTGTTGAGCTCAGTGCAGCATAAATATGTCTTTCTAGACAACCAGAAGAGCAAAATTAAAGAGGAAAGAGCTATTGTCTTACAAAAGCTCTTGAATTTTATAAGACAGAATAAATATCAAGTGCTTCTATTTAAACATAACAAAGAATAAAATTAGCTTTCAGGTACTCGTGTCTATTTTCTATAGTTTACAACATTTAATGGAAATAAAACAGTAGAAAAGCCAGCAATTGGAACATTCCACACCCAAAACCATTCTATACCAAATATCTTTGAACACATGGTTGGAAATATCTCTTTAGATTCCCAAACCACATGCCTTTCACAGAGTAGTACCTCATGCTACTGGATCCAGAATCCTAGCTTCAACCACACCATCAGACCAAACTAGTGCTAATTTGTTATATATGTAAATGTAACTAATATACTAATAGTGCTAATACCTAACATGCACACAGTGAGGAGTAAGATTTTATGCTGCATCTGATTGTATATTGCAGATAAAACACAGAGCTGGAGAAAAAGAAAGCATATAATAATGCATGAGTTCAGGCTGTAAGGAATGAAGGAACTTTTCTGCTCAATTTTTGGAGCTTTCATAAGTTCCTCTGAAATCTGCTGTTTGTAAAAAGTTTTCCAGTATTAAAAATTAAATTTATCTACTGCAAAGTTGTTTCCTTACCTTGATTCAAGAATAATTAAAACTGAGATTTTCAACTTCAAGAATATCGTTTAATAAGATATTATCAGATATGTAGTTTACAAAGCAGTTAAAATAGTTCCCACATGCCTAATGCTATTCAGCACATTTAAAATGTGCTAATTACTACCGCTGATTCCCAGATGCATAGAAAACGAGCACAGTTAAGTGTATAGGCACATACAAAACGCATCCAAAAAGAAACCTGTTCATCTTTTCTTTTGTGCCTGCTCCTTTCAATTTTCTATCATCATCATTTTGTTTTCGTCTCCCAGCTTACGGGATGAAGTTCAAAGCCTGTGAAATTCAGGTTGGATAAGTTTGTTTTTTATTTCAGTGGTTAGAAAAGTGCTGTTTGAGTAGTTAGGCTGTAGACAGGTAATTAAATAGTATATGCTCAAACATGTAATTACCTCTAAATAGTTGCTTAAAGGGTTTTATTGTGAATTGATCTAAGATGGTTACTTCAGTGTACTGCAAGGCAAGAATTAAAAGGAGTAAATTGAGGATTTTCCCATAGCCATTGTGACTGCTCTTAATGTATTATGGAGTAATTCAAACGGTGAAACCTGAAGAAGAATAGCTATTACTATTAAAACCAAGCCATATTCTGCATAAAATATTACTCAAAGATACATTAAAACAATAAAAATACATTTTATATGTGTTTCATGCATTGGAAAGCTTTTTTTTTTTAGGGGGGGTATTTGACTAACATCGTTTGGCCATCTATTAGCTATTTATTCTTTTGTAGTATTATCTGTCATTTGGCACTATTGAATTGGAAAAGATGAGCTAATATAGTAAAACAACATATTTTATGTATGCCAATGTGTTTGTATTAGGGCATAACAGGACATAGTTTTATATTCCCATTACAACTGCCCACAGACAGCTCAGATGACACATCCAAAACCAAAATTTGCAGAAGTTTATAATATATATGAAAAATGCTTGAGAGAAGTGAAACCTCTGAAAGACAACAAGAAGAATGAAACTAATTATGGTCTTCACTGACCAACTGCTCACGCTGTACCTTTCTAATTGACCACCTTGTGTTACCACACAAGGAACATGGCTGAAAGTTTTCCTTATTGAGATGTTCGTGCTTCATGGATCCTCTAAAACTTTCAGCTGTCTAGAAAAGATGCTTGCCAGCCTTTAGTTATACCATGAACAAGCTTTGGCAATTAAGTCTTGAACATTGTGTGGTTACTGACTGCTGAGAACACAACCTCAAGGACAGTAAATATGGAGAATGAGTGAATTGTTAAAGTATTACAGACAGAACATTCTGTATCTCTGGAAGAGGAATCAAACAAAAAACATATTAGCCATGCATTTCAGAGGGGTTATACATTGACGTTTTTATTGTGCTCTCGTTACTTTCCATTTCAACATCTGAACAGGCTAATAACCACTTATTTAATTCCGCTGTTTGCCATGGTCTCTGCCCTGCAAACACCTTTCCCTTTCACTTCAAATGGAACTCCTTTGTATGTAGCAACACACTGGTCATTGGTATGAAGATCAGGTTGGATTTGCTCCCACATCTTCTTCTTGGGATTAAGTTCCTTCTCGGGATCTCCTGTTTCAAAACAAAGAATAAAACTAATAGCACACAATACAGAAGACAGAGCAAGAGATCTATTTATGCACATGTGCATAAATATGCATTTGTGAAAGCTCACATGGTATCTGTGTAAAAACTTTTAAGGGAAAAAAATATTACCTGCGAGTCTCAAAATGGAAACTTTAATCTTAATTAGGGACTGTCTAGGAAATGCCTCCAGATCCTCTCTCAAAATGCTGGGCTTTCAGGGAAAAAAGCATCAGTAACAGACTACTACTACGTCAAAAACGAAGAAATCTATTTAGATAGAAAATAGAAAACTATTGCTGGTTGTTAGTTTACAAACATTACCTAAAAGCAAAAGGATTTCTAAGAATTAAGTAGATGTGGACCACACGACGCAGCTTATGTATCTTAAGAATTACTGAATTTTTAGAAATTTATTTTGCGTTTACAGGTGAGAAATGTTGAACATAGACAAGAATAGTCTAAAACTAGGATACTGACCTATAATTTTAGCCCCAAATTTCAACCATTTTCTGTTACTTTTTGTACCATTTAGGGATCAGCTCCAGTGCATAAAATAATAGTAGCATTAAGGGCCAACTTGTATCTCAGCAATTTTGGCCTCAGTCTCTTTAAATCACCTGTTTCCAGGTGTATACCATGGTAAACTATTGATCAGGTGAAATACTGACAGGGGGACAGCCTAACTACATTAGGAAATCTATTTAAAAATTTCTAATGACTACAGAAAAATGTTCTTTTAGCAATATTTTGCAATACAAACTCATTACTCAGAAAAGCAAAGTGTTCCAGAGTCAAATATTTCTTCCTGTTTTTTTAGTAAATGGGCATAAAATCCAAAATATAGGAACGAAACAACTACAGTAAATAAGATCCCCTGCGGTAAATATTTATACTGAAAAAACTGCTGCCTGCCAATATAATCTAGATTAAGCAAGACAACCAATTTTCCAACCAAAGGTCAAGCAAATTTCATTTCTGAATCTTAATATGATACAGATCCTTCTACACAAAAACATTATTTCATTTTAAGAAGTTATTTAATGATAATGCTGTTGGGTACTCTTAACCTCTTGTGTGTAACACACAAGCAGGAAAAAGGAAAACCCCAAGACTTGTTTCAGATATGATCAGAACATATTTAAAGGTGGTGGCTGAAGGTGGTGGCATACTATCTGTAACCTGATGATACTGTGCATGTATTTTTACTTGCTAAAAGCTAGGTGTGCAATGTCGGAATCATTCGGCCCATATAACTGAAACCTCTAAAGAAAACAAGACTCAAACAACACATCCTGGCAAACGGATCTTCCCTGAGATCCTCTCAGGGGAGCAAGAAGTTCTTAAACGCAAAATGAAAAGTTCTCTATGTGAGCAGGATGTAAAGTACTCACATCTTCCACTACTCAATGTCCCCAAAAGCTCAGGAACCAAAAAAAAACACCTGTAGGTTTATAGCACAAGCTACGTTTCTAGTAGTTGGATGAGTTATTACTGCTTGGTGTATTCTTGACTGACTGACCAGCGTGAGTAAGTGAACATTCCAACCTGCCTTATTTTCTTCTTTAAATGTTTTCAGTAATTCAGTCTACTCACATTCTCAGTTCTTGCAATATTAAGTTATTTCAGCCTGTAGACATGCCTAACTTCTGTAGCTTCTACATCTGCAACTGTGCATGAGAAGCGTACCGGGCCAGACTTCTGTGTTAAGCAGGCTAGGGTTGCCAGAGCAGCATTCAGTAACGCAGTCAAGTTATTTCACAACTGCAGTGTACTTAATATTTAAAAGAAAAACAGCAATACTATTAATAACCTAATCACTCGGAGCCAATTGTGCATTTTCAAAGAAACTGAAATCCTACTCAATACTTAAGTTCACAGAGACAGACTTGGATTTAGACCAAGTGAATGCATACAAATTAATAAAATCATTAAACAGAATGTTAAATGATCCATTGTGCATGTCTTCCCCCCTCCTCAAACATAAAAAGCAAGTGATTTTTTTTTACCCAGTAAGAACAAAACCTGACTTTTATTATAAAAAACACATTTTGGATGCTAATAAGTTTCTTTTCAATCCCATTTCAACTCTCTTGGGATCTGTGGTGAACTCAGATTAGCATAGGCACCAATTTTAAATACTACCAGAGTTTTAAGCTGTGTATTTTCCTAAGCTTTCCCCTCATCACATTTTTCCCTCAGAAAATATTCTTTAGAAGGACATTTAAAAATGAATTCAAACTTGTAGTGGTTTAACGAGCTTCCCAGTCTACATAAAAAGAAACAAATAAAAGGTCCCAAATTTTGTTAAATATGTAATTTGGTCTAATAGTTTAAGTATTACAGAAGAAATTCTCATAATAGGCAAGAAACGTCTCCACTCTGTAACAACTCAGTAACTACGAAAAGACTTTATGAAAAGCTGATACCACAATGCCCACCATGGAATATAACTACGCAACTGAAGGAAAGCACCCATACACCAAAGCTTTGATTAAAGAAATCTGTTAAATACAGACCAACCACTGCACTGCAGTCTTAGCATTTTCTTGCTTTGAAGAGCTAGGTATTGACCAAAAGACCAAAATGACAAAGATTCTTAAACCAGAACTAGCATTAAATCAAATAATTTACATAATAGACTTGTGGTTCCTGTGGCATTTTCGCATTTTAGAATTTTGTCATGACATTAATTAGACTGCTACTAGAAAGAAGGTTTCTCAGTTAGCTATGAAAACTCCAGTTAATTGTTGTCTCACAGCAATTACTGTGTGGGAGGGCATATTTACAGACATGTGAAGGAATAATTTTTCTATGGCTTATGAATCAGATCTTTCCCATGAAAGCTGGATATAAATTTGATAAAGTTCTTAATACAAAAAAAGCCCAATATATCTTGAAGATTCATATATTAGAGTACGAGATGGTGTTAAAGTTCCCTTAAAATGCAACGACATTGAGTGAACAGATGGTCCTCCAGACAAACGCATTCTTTAGCAAATCTTTCTTCGCCTAAAATACTGAAAATCATTCTAAGAAAACTCTCAAGCTTCTTCAGAAAAATGATCAACTAATTTTAATGAGGTTGAAGCAAGATACTGTTTGTTTTGTTTGTTTAGCCAAAAATCAACAAGGAAAATTAGCTTGTGTCTGATGAATATTTTGTATGGCACTCCTACCACATAGGAGTGCCTTCCCTGCTTGGTTAAGGGACATTATTAACGAGTTTCCAGTTTTTTTTTAAAAAAACTACAAACTGTCAAAATCCTAAAACTGCATCAGCTTTAATTTGTATCCTGTTGAGCTCTTGCACGTAAATTCATTCTTAAAGTTTGCCCTGCTCTATTACTATTAGATTACAAACACACACGAGATCCCATCCATGTTGCACGGCACAATGTGCCAGTTACCTCATTGCAAGTTGTGTCTGCTAAAGACCAACAGTTGAAGACGAAAGTATTTTCTTTAAAAGACAGTGCTTTACATTTTTTCTCAGTGTTTTATATTTACATTACAGTGCTTTACATTTTTTCTCTCTAGCTTTTCCTCATGTTTGCTATAGGAACTCTAGGAGATACATCACTTTACTGTTAAGCATGAGGTATGGTTTCAAAGTCCATGACTCCCTTCCAGCTCATACCTGCTAATGTTTGTGAGCAACTATTTATTAAATATTAGGAAACAGCTGCCATATTTCAGACTACAATCCGTAGCCTTGGATACATATGCTTTTCAGATAGGTTGTAAAAGCCTTCATTTGGCACTTACCAAAGCTCTGTGTCTTTGGCTCCCTGTCAGAAGGAAATGGCTGTGAAGCATACAAAACCTTATAACCACAGGCTACAGGTTATAACTTTAGAACTAAAGTACAACTTTTACACCACCTTTAGCATACTCTACATCTTTTTAAGAATCAAAATGTCAACAGAATATCGGTATATCTTATACATCTGGCAATGATTGTAAAACAAATGTTCCTATAAATGTATTTTTCTCGGAAAAGCTTTTTGCAAGTCGAACAACAGAGTCAGTTTTATTATTTTGATAAAATCTACCTCATTAATCCTGATGTGCAAGAATAGATACGCTGGATAACAGAACAGCACCACTAGCAGGTCTTACATGATTTTCAAATGCCAGCTATATGAAGTTACTTGAGACAAATTTAGAGTAAGGATATGTCTTAGAAAAAGAAAAAAATAAGTCACCCTCCATCCCTCAAAACACATACACACACTGCCTTTTCCATTATTTTGCAGGTCTTAGCTACTAATAGGGTTTACTCTGCAACTTGATGATGTCTCTTGCATGCCCATTTCCACAACAACAGAGTAGTATGAGTGGATCCTTGCATGTAATAGAGGACACACACTTACCATTTGATCTAACTTTACTCACAGATATGTGATGAAAAATTAGAGGTCATGAATATTCCTTCAGCTTAGCCAGTACAATTGCTGAAGCCTTTCAGATTTCAGTATGCATTGCATACATCCAGCTTACCAATACCACATCTCAGCTAGCAAGCTTGGTGCATTTTTAAAACAGAAAACTGAAAATGAGAAATGCTGCAAGACTGATAGCCTTTTAAAAGCAGTATTCTTACCAAGTATTTTCAATCGCAGCATTAAATCACAGAAATCTGAGCTTTCTTCCCCATTTCCAAAACACTTGAATAGACCATTGCTTCCTTAATCACATGCCAACCAAATATATATATATATATATATATATATACAAGCAACGTTTTCATCCTGAGAAGTGTGTAAATGTATGCACACATAAATATGTGTGCATATGTATGTGTATTTATGAAAGGTATTTATGTAGATGTGTGTAAGAAGCATAGGGCTTGCCAAGAAGCTTATAAATCAAAATACTACTCTGCATCTAGAAATTGTCAGACACAATCGTTTAAAAAGTTTGATAGGATCTGTACAAAACTGAAAGTTATGTTTTCCTTACATGTGAAAGAAAACTTCTTAGTAACAAATTCATTCTGAAAAGGATATAAACAATTCACTGATAAATGCACACACTCAAAATTCCCCCAAGATAGGAAATCCTGGGAGTTACAGACCACTTTTTCTTAGAATAATGTCACATAGTGATCCTGAGCAGGCCTTGGCCTATGCTGTGCTGCATGAATTCCTTGGCCACAGTATAAACTGGGCCAGATAATTTTAACAGAGGGGCCGGCAGGCAGCTCCTACTTGCTACCAGCAATTACATCTCCTGGATATCCTTGCCTTTATCAAAAAAAACAAAAGCACAGCACCAAGTTGGCATGTGAACTTCCTTTGTTTGATAGTTGAAAAACTGAGTAGAGCTGTTTCTCCTTGTATGAAAATCCTACAATAGCTCGAATGACCAAAAGGGGGAATCTTCGGTACAGAAGGTTTGCTTGTGAATTAGAAACCTATTTTGATGCTGTACTAACTTGGAGTTCCCACCATTTAAACAATGCAGAATTATTTTTGTGTGTTAAAAACTGATTATGTATTTGAAGTGGAAAGGAATCTAATGTCTTTCTTTGGAGACCCAAGGAATCATTTCTCCCCCTCTTCAAACAAACAAAACAAACAAACAAACAAACAAAAAATCCCCCGCCCCCCTCCCATTTTGAATATTATAGGTTCCTCTCATACATAGGCATCACCCTTCCTCCTGCACAAAAGCCTAGCTCAAGTTCTGACTTTTCCTAGGGAGAGGACTTGGAACCATCAACTTACTGCTTCATCACTTAAACTGAGACACTGGGCAAGATACTTGTTATTTCCATGCTTTATGTTTGCTAATTGCAACTTGCAAAGTGTGTTCATCTTTACTCAAACATCTGCAATGCTGAAACACTTGAGAAACTAATATTAAATTGCTTGGTTTCTTAGAAGTACCATAAAACCTGCAGGAGTTACAGTTATTTCTTTGCATTTTCCAACTTTTGGCAGGTGCCTGAATATTTTCAATCCTTTACTTACACAATCCTAGCACTCATAAAGGGTTTTAACATAACTAATTCAGAAAACTTCAACCAAAAATGTAATAGGCTTTAAAATCTGCTTCAACACCAATGTCACCTTTGCAGAGGTCAGCTGTTTCCTAGTTCCTTCAAGTTCCCCATTTCCCAAATACCCAGTGCTTACCAGGAAAACCTTCAAAAGTGATTCTGTCCCCAGGTACTGCCCCAGGTGGGGGAGCCAGAATTTCCACTTTTTCTGGGGAGCTGGCACACATCACCATTGCTTGAGATACGACTCCTCTCATCTTCGCAGGCTTCAAGTTGCAGAGCAGTATTGCCATCCGATTCTGCATCTTGAGGGAGGAAAACAGAAGGATTTGAATACTTAGTTGCCTAATGACTTAAATTATTTCATTTCACCCACACTTTATTCAATCAAAATCATCGCTTCAATCCACTTTCAGTATAGTACGATAAAAGAATCTCCATTTAAAAAACACTCTACAGATTAGGCTAGCTCATAGATAAGAAATTCTTAGTACCCTGGAAACATACATGTGCTTTACACAGTTCGCTAGCTCACTTTAGTCTTAAATTCTATCTTACTTAACCCAAATGTTTTGAATTTTTTGAACTGCTGAAAACAGCTGTACATACCATACACTGCAATTTGTTAGAGCAAACAATTATAAAACCAGATTTCCTCTCTGTCCTTGAATGTTAGTAAAAACTATAACAGTAAATGAGAGAGAAAAAAATGGTAGAGGGAATAGTCACACATTAGCCTAGAAAACAAAGCACACTTTCAAACTGAAAAGAAATTAAACCCAAAACATCCTTTGAGACAGAAAAATGCATGCTTTTAATCCCATACTCCTAATGCACACAACATATAACCATAAGTAATTTTAGATTTGACTTTGTGTGTTTTTTCCCAACATCCTGGTAGAATGAAGGAGAAAGCATGGGGGAAAAAGAAGCAAACAAACTAAAATAGGCCAAAGCTCCCTGTTGCTTACTACACAGAAAACACAAGAGTTCATTCTGGAAGTACAAGTGTTAAATCACTCTTTAGGTAATCCTTGAAGTTACCTGTATAACTGATTGCTAAGTAACTATCCCTCTGTATCTCAAAATGAGATACTGTGACAGACAGGCTAATGAATAGGAATTAAAACTACTACATTGATTGCTTTAAAGACAGAATAAGTTGCAATGACAATAGCAACAAAAAGCCCTCGCCAATTTCTTCTTCTCTTTTTGTGAAATTTAAGATACTTGCCCTGCATCCTTAGTCCTTCACTTCTGATCATTGATGTGAGGCTCTCAGATCAAATGGGATTTAAGGAGGTGAAAATAAATAGGGAAAACAAGAAACAGATACTTGAGAATTGTCTGAATTTCAAGAATGATTGCCTGAAACAGGCCTTGTTGCTAGGAGCACATGGAGATCCACTTCAAAAAGTCAAAACCAGTGGCAGAAATACTGCCAATTTCTGCAAATGTTTCAAAATCTTCTCCAGTTGTCACCAGCTACTGCTGAAAGAGCTCAGTACTAGCATGATCCACTTCGTGTTCCTGTACCGTATCCCTATTACTGATGACAGGTTCTAAATGTGACACCAGAAGGTGCAGCTTCCAACTGTCCTTGACCAAAAACACACTGTACTGCACATAAATGCGAGAAATGTTCACACCTAGAAGTGACTTACACTGTGTACTGAAACGTGAATGAAGATACATGTTTTGCTTCCCAACGTGACGTAAAATCAGATAATACAGCCTCAAATAATGCTGCATTACAATAGTAAACACGGCAATCATAAATGGCTGAATTTTTGGTAAATTATGTTTCTAGTACTTGCTATAACGTATACGTTTTTAATTAACTGTATTGCAGTAGTCACAAGCCAGGACTCCACAATGCTGTACACTGCAAAAACACAAAGTTGGAAGCTCGTCCCAAAGAATTTACAGAGACCTGCTAACAGACACTTGCCAAAACTAAAACCAGACAGAAACTGTTCCTAATGAATGTGCAAGAATGACACCTAATTTTCTGTTAACGAGTATTCTGGATTATTTATTTCATACAGAAAGTAGGGTAAAGAGAAAGGACTGCTACTGTTGCTACATTCTGTACACTTCGTGTTCCTAAGTTTATTTAGAAAAAATTTTAAGAGTTGTTTTTCCTGAAACGCTTTCCCAAGAGCAGGCTGCTAAAAACATTTAAATTTATTTAATTTTTTAATTTTATTACATTTAAATAGATTTGAATTTGTGCCCACTGCAGATCCAGTAATTGGATACCACTGGGTGACCAGTGCAGAAGAGTTATCATATTCGGTCATTTTTTCCCATTCAGTAAATTTCTGTATCCTAAAACCCACAAATACAGCTTTAACTGCCTCCTGCATTTGCAACCTCACCATGGGGAGGGGGCATGAATAGGGAATGAAAAGGCATTCAAAGGCATAGCTTTTCCACACTAACATCAATTCCTTCACAGCCAGTTTGCAGTTGCTTGATACAACATTTCTTTAATTGCCAAGCTTGCACTTGAATGTCGAAGGAGCCTTCAGTCAATTCCTCCCTCCTACTAACCCTCTAGAAGAGGTGTGAAGGGAGAAAGAGATCTTAAAGTCTCAGGTTATCAAACACAGAAGTAGACCAACTGAAAAAGAGATAGAGGCAGACCCTATCCTATCCCTGCCAAGGGAGTAAAAAACATGGTTTATATTCCACAGTTGTTTAAGCCACTTGTTGAAAGGTATTTTTAAGTTAAATTTACCTTCCCTTTGCTTTCCTCTCTGCCAAAAATTTCAATGGGCTATAATGAGAGATGGAAAGCAAAGGTTTCAACAGTCTGGATGTTGGCAAAACCTTCGTTACAGATTCTCCACTACATACTAGAAAACTTAAAGGGAGAGTAGTATCTGCTTAATTTATAAGTATAGTGTGTACCAAAGGCATTACAGAGGAATCAGAATAAGATCCCAGGACAGAAGCACTGAAAGGAGAAAAGAACTAACTTGGGGGAGGAGTACTTTTCCTTTTTTTGACTAATGTTGTTAAGCCCTACTCACACAATTTTATTATAATATTAAAAACCTTATAGCAGAACGAAAACATACCCTATAAAGAGGCAACGATCACAAGTTCCTTTAGGAAGGGATAGGTTCTTAGTAAATAATATTGTTAATACCTGATCCAGAGGAACATGCTTCACTAAACCACTGACGACAGTCCTTGGGCTTGCTTCTCCAACATCCACCTTTTCAACATACAGAGAGTCTGCATCCGGGTGCTTTTCAGCAGTGATGATGCAGCCAACACGAAGATCCAGACGAGAAACATCTACAGGCTTTGAATCGCTACTTCCAGCAGCAGGCTGCTGTTTCTTTTCCTTCTTTTCACCTGTTGAAGGAAGTTCGGTTCAAGAAACAAAAATTAGTATAAAATGTATGCGACTATTTGCAAGGGAAAAGTGAGCTACAATCTCAGAATCAAGTAAAAATCCAGTGCAAAATGCAAATGACAAGTAAGGAGTTAGCACCTCTATTGCTAGTTTCCAGAAAGGAACCATCTTACACCTTCTGATTTAATTTGCTACTACACATGATTTTCACTGTAGGACAGAAGTATTTTCTTGCTTGTAAAATGAAGTCATCCTGACCTTAAATATAGCTAAGATGTAAGTGACAAACATGCTCTGCCAAAGGCCATGTTGATAAGCCTAATAGTACTGCTTTAATAATTAGCAATTAACAAACAGTCTTGCCTTGGTGTATCACTAACAAATGAAACTGGACAATCATAAGCCATCAGGTTACGAGCACTTCACAACAGCTCCTGACTGCAGGCACTGCTAAATAACTGCAACTGCAGCATTACAGCTGCAAAGCAACCCAGCAACCTTTCAAGATGACCTCAGCTAACACTATTTACTCCCTAGATAAACCAGTGTGTGAGTATGCTCATAGCTTATGAAATTCCATTGATGAGTAGTAAGTCCTTATCCAATCATAACACAAGGGTTTGTTATCACCTATATATACAATGTATACAATAAAACAGGAGTCAAGCAATATTCCCCATACATTGCTTCCTATTCACACATTTCCTTGAGATAAGCAAGCTACATTCACTTTGTATGTAAGGCTGTACTGTTTGAAAGACATTCATGATTTGCTTAATGAACAATAATCTGTAGGGGGTAAAGAAACATGTAAAAAGTGTTTACTTAATATCAGTATATTCTTTCATCCAGCCAAATTTATGTATTACCACAAACCAAATTCCCTTCATCAACGTGAACTAAACTCCCTTTTCTAGGGAACAAAAAGCAAAAGTGGACACAGTAGCCTATGTGATTCATGAGCATTGCTCCAGTATAAAGATAAAATTCATTCATATGTTCAAAGATAGAAACTTTGAACAGCTTTTTTAAATAAAAAAAAACCTTAACTCTTCAAAAATATTTCAGTTCATATATGATGAATTAAAAGTACTAATGACTGAGCTTTATTAATTTAAGTGCAATTATTGTGTATCCCTATGTTAAAGTGAAACTGAAAAAAATGTCATCAAAATAGTTGACATTTAATGCATGAAATCATTTTAAAGAGTCATTATCTTCATCCTTTATGTCATTTCTAATAATTCTCCACTTAATAGCATTCCTCTGCAATAGTCAGGAGCCAAACAATTACATTCTAGCTCCCTATTTCTCTTTAGGGAAAATGGAACCTGTCACCGAATAAAAAAAGAGAACACAGGGAAATATCTGTACCCAGCACACACATAGATGTGCACAACAAACCCACTCCAATGCTGTGGCTAAGGAGAGAGCTGTTCTCTGGCCAGTGACAGAGTCAGCCCAGAATCAATCCAGAGAAGCATCACAGACGAAGGTTGTAGGAAGTGCACTGAAGAACATGGAAATTACCAGAGAGGAAACAAGTGAGGCAGGTGACAGAAAACAGAAGGGGTTGGGATATTCTGTAATTTTGTCATTTTCCAAGACTAAAACCCAAATTTTACATGTTAGCTACTTTGCTAGTTAATTACCATGTCTACAATAAGATGTTGAACTCCACAGAATTATCCTGTTCAGGGCTTCTATTTAACATTTATGCTATACTTCAACTTTTTCCAAATTCAGTATTGGAAAGAGAGAAGTCAAATAGATTGCTTTCTAAATGTAAGCTGTTTACACAGCATAAGGGGAAATTCAATACAGGAAAGATATCTTCTTCCTTACCAAGCCAATACTTGTTCTGTAGCCAGTGATTAGTAGCAAAGAACAGTTAATTGCCTGATTAACATGTGACCTCTGCTCTGCTTTCATTTTACAGCTACATAAAATATTGACACGTCATATGCTGAAGTACACCAAAAAAATATGGAGTAGTTTATAAGCCTCCTTACAACTCATCAGGAAAAATAGGTAAATAAACAGATGCAGTGCCCTACAACCATAATATACAAGCACTGATAAGATATACAAATAAGTTCACAGCATATTAATAATAATTTGCATAAGATGATGACTTTGAGACATGATTAATAAGACACGCACCTACACTTTTGTGCAAATGTAACAGATTCTTATGCCTTTTTCTCTCTTAATAGAGTTTGTTAAAGAGAAGTCAATACAGGTAGCTGAAAAAGTAAAAGCCTCATGGAAGGAAGCTATCCAGTCTGCCAAAAAGCTCTCTGAACTTTGTGTCCTTGTTCTCCCTTTGTTTTTTGGGGTTGTGTTTTTTTTCTTGGTGGTAATAGTGGTATGTTCTTGTAGTTGTTTTTCAGATAAGGGAGTTCAGTAATATTAGAAGAAGTTTGGCACATAATCCACCTAAGATTTTTCACCTTGATGGCCTTAGATTGAAGTACTTGCAAGATTTTAAGAGCTAGCACATGACTCTTCCTACCATGGCTGCATGAACTGTTTTTTTCAGTCCCCAGAATGATTTAGAAGTACTTCCATAAATGAAATGGCTTGTGCCTATCACAGTTAAGAAAAATTAAAATACCTTTTTTTTCTACTTTTTCCTTCTTTTTCTTTTCTTCATCTTCACCTTTAACGTGATCTTTCGGGCCAGGAGATGATGTAACTGCTGGGGGTTGTGGATCACCATCTGCAAACGAAGCTGTAGAAACAGTTGTACCAGGAGGAACTGCGATCTGTTTTACTAAAAATGAAAAACGCATACATTATAAAGGGTATTAAAGCTTGGAACAATGCAACATTTTAAGTTTTCAATGTAAATGAAAAAGTAGAGACTGAAAATTATGCTTATAATGCCTAAGCAACCACAACTGCTGAGTAGTGAAGCACAACGTTACAAAGTAGACATCACAACTCAATTTATATATGGCTATTCTGATCTCTTGCTATGATATTAAGAACAATGTCTTCAGCTACATATTTTTTAAATTGTGAAAAAATGCTAAATACAAGAAAAAATATAAACAAAGTCTTTTTGTTGCTTGCTTCAACATCTAGTTATCTTCACTCTAACTCCTTATTCTTCATTTGTGTTTCATAGAATCATAGCATATCCTGAGTTGGAAGGGGCCCATGAGGATCATCAAGTCCAACTCCTGGCTCCACACAGGACCACCCAAAAAACAAACCATGTGTCTGAGAGCATTGTCCAAAGACTTCCTGAACTTGGGCAGGCTCGGTGCCATGACCACGGCACCAGAGCCTGCCCCAGTGTCCAACTACCCTCTCAGTGAAGAACCTTTTCCTAACACCCAGCCTGACCCTCCTCTGTTGCAGCTTCATGCTGTTCCTTTGGGTCAATTTTGTTTTTGTGTTTGCCTCATTTTACCTTTTAGCTATTAGCTCATTATATGTAATACTACCCAATAATTTTCTCCCAATAAAATTAAATTTAATAGGGTTGTCAGATCACTCCAACTCTTTCTTCTGATTTACTAAAGAAAATGAGTCTGAAAAAACTTATTCTAAGAAAGTATCTGAAGCCTCTGTCAATAGCACACCTTCCTAAATTCTCCATGTTTCCATTGTATTTCTTTTTAAATTCCTGATAATAAGACGATTTCCAGAATTACATATCTCACCAGATGACAACTTAAGAATCATCTTCCTTCTACTTTCTACTTTTCTAAAGCTATCATTAACACCATTTAACAAATCATTGTACTGAGTAACCATCATTAATGATGGATTGATTAATCTTTCTAGTATCACTATTAGACTGGTCCACATTCTGTACACATGCTTCTTTTTACACCTTAGACATCAAGTTTTCTGAAGAATTGCACCGAGTTTTTTGATACTTGCTGTTAATACCAATACAAGAAAACTTGCGCAAGTTACTTTTTTCAATCACTTGTATCAGATTTATACAAAAATACTTGCTGTTTACTACTTACGGGAAAACATTTAAAAAAAAAACAACTCTGAAAAGAATCACTTGACTATGTTCATCAGATTTCTGTGCTCAACCGCTTAATATTGTCACAGCCAAAACACATTAATTTACTGCAAAATAAAAGATCTGAATTTATTTCCACTGCCTTTTAGATAAAAAAAAAAAGATAAAGAAGGCAAGATATGTATCAAGCAAAATACTAGTTTCTTTACTCTTTTTGTATTGTATAATCCCATCTTGGAAAAATCTATGTACCTTAAGATTGCTCTCAGACATAATAGAAATTACACAAAATATCTTGTCTCTGTCAAGAATTACTGTGGACTAACATATGATGGAGAAATATAAACTAATGGTTCGGTTTAGTACATGAAAGGTCTTTATTCATACCAAGAGGAGAAAAAAAAATCTGTATTTATAAAATATTAGTCTTTTTGAAGACTGAATGCATTGTTTTACCACTAAACAGTAAGTATGGTTGAATGCTAGCATCTAGATACACTGGTTACTATCTTACCACATTGACAGCTTGTGTAAACATAGTAGTAATTGTTGAAGGTAAAAGAGGTTTTCTTTGGAAATAATTTTAAAGAAAGCATGCCACATCTGAAACATTTCAGTTTCAATTTTCCTTCTTTATTTATTATTTTTTTTAAAGTATGGAATTATATAATGATGGTGTGAGCTGAGTAGAGCTACACAGAAGAGTGCAAAAAAGAAAAAATAATGCAACGAAAGGCTGGTCTTACCAAAGGATGAAATCAAAATTCAAGACATCATTTCTAGTTTTATACTGCCATAGATTTTTTAATAAATCACTATTTGTATATTGAACAATGGCTCAGTTTTCCATAGGGATTTCAGTCAAACTAGATAAAATCACTCAACACTATCAAAAAGCGTCAGTTTCAGCCATTTTAAGGGTATTGTGAGTGCTCATAGACATCATTCAAGTTTGGGACTCATTTGGGACTCATAGATGCCACTACAAAAACATACAAAGAACCAGTTCCATGTCTGGTAAAGATTTGGCAACATGTACCTGTTACACTTGCAGCTTACTAGAATGTTAGGAGCACGCAACTTCTCATAGGCATGGAATCCAGAGTTTATGAGAGATGCCACAGAATCACAAAAAGATAAAGTAGTAGTAAGATAGCACAAAACATGACCAAAAACTCGATCTAATTTGTGTCAAGATAGGACTTTTTTCCCCACCTCCATTTCGAATTTCTGCCTGAATCAGCTCTTGTTTCAGCCCTTCAATTTCTTTCTTCAGTTTAGCGTTTTCCACACGAAGCTTCTTCTCTTCTCGGAGTGATGCCTGCAAGACTAAATTTGACACTATATTAAAAACAATAGGCTTCGATAATTAGCATTCATTACTTGGCAAAAGGTTTTGTTTTTAAGGAAGTGAAACGTAGCGAGCCAAATACCAAAAAGCTGGCAACTTTCAAGGAGTTTATTATTACAGATATTTTTGGAATTTTTGTTGCTGTTAAAATTGGAATTTCCCCCCCTTTTTTTTTTGAACATAATATTTGTTTACTCAAGTTGCCTCTCAATATAGTAGTTTTTCAGTCTCCTTAGTTGACTCACAAGAGGAAATTCCAAGAAACCTACTAAAAAAGCAGCTTAAACACGTTTGGAATATGGAGCACCTTCATTCACTGATACTGACCTGTGTAAAATATCAAAGATGAAGGTATGATATTCTTTAGAGAATCCCATAGTGGTAAAAAAAGTAGTAACACATTCATGCAAAATCATAGTCTCATACCCTTCCCAAGTGCCTTTCTCCCCCACTAAAGGAGAAGCATCATATATTGCATTTTCATGATCTTTTTGTGCCATTGGGTCATCCCTTCATTCATGCTTTTTTATTTCAGAATAAGCAGCTTCAAAATACCCACAAACCACGAGACAGTGAAAAGGTGCTACTTTTACAAGCTCAGTCTTTGAGAACCTGAAACACACTTGAAAGGCTGACAGCACCAATGAAGTTGTCCACATTCTCATTTTTTCTGATGAGCATTTAATGTTAACCACCCGGCTAACAAGCTTATGATAAGACAGAGAATTCCTTACTAGCTTTCTCCTTCAGCAGAGCAACTTGCTGCTTGAGGTATTCAATAACTTGATCGGCCTCTGCACCCTTCTGCTCCAGTCTGTTCAGCACCGCATTGTTGGCTGCCATCTTTATCAAGAAACGGGATAAAAACCTAGACAAATAACAGATGGTCTAAAATTAATTACTTCTTGATGTAATTAACGTTACCAACCCTTACCACATGAAGCACTTCTAAAATCAGTTGCTGAGTAAGAAAATTTGCTAAGCGAACAAGCTGGGCTCCCACCTTCTAATGCAAAGCCCAAACAAAAAGCTATGTTAAACAGAATCTGATGTTTGACAGCTGCTTTCAAGTATTTTGGAAGAAAAGCAACTCTCTTCCCAGCTGCAGAAAACATGTTCTTGCTTCACGAAACAGGAAAAATTCCACCTTCTGAAAAAGAAAGGTTTAGAGAATACTGCGAATATGTGGAGGTGGGGGGGAAACGAAATAAAAGGGAAAAGGTTAGACTGAAGAACAACGTAGCCTGGTTTTATCTGACAAAATTATGAAGTGTACCCAGAATTTTATTGAAGGTAAGGAAATGGAAACGTCCCACAAAAGTTTCCAAACTTCTAATGAATTGATTCAGAAGGTATGAATACCTTACACAGTGTGGTTATGCATACTTTCACCGTTATTTCACTTTTAAGCAGAATTCACCAGCATTTTTACTCCTCTCTGATTAATAAGATTTTTCCTGCAGGTTTCTAGCTTCAGATTTATTTTAGCTCTGATTTTGATCATCTCATTTTGTTTCCACTGCAATGGAAGGTCAGGCACCCAGGTAACAAATTCAAGAAGCAGGAAATACAAAGAAAACTGAGTGCAAGAAAACAAATAAATGCTGTCTAGTTTTCTTCCAGGATGTTCAGTTTCTTTTACTGGGTTCTCTAATATTCCAGAAATGAGCTATGCCTTGTGAACAGCCCCTATTTGTTGAATCCTTTCCACTTCCTTCCCTGCAACATTTGCATCTAACCCTAAAGACGCAAGTATTAGCAACAGAATGATGAAATACAGTCGCTCATATCTGCAGCGTGGTGCTTTTACCCTCTGCCCAGGACCTAAAAGATAAAAGAATCCGTGCTAACAGCTGCTTTATGTAAATCAACAAAGGAAACAGATTATAGGTGGCAAGAAAAGATGCCCTGCAGATCTTAACAAGTAGCAGTGAGGTAATTCCTGTGAATTTGCCCATGAACTGCAACAAAGGGAAGAACTGGTAAGAAACTAGTGTTGCAGATCCACGTACCGGCTCCCAAACCTTACCAGAGCCCCGAAATGCCTCTTCTCATACCAAATTGGCAAGAAAATTTTTCATTTTAGTGCAAGATTATTCTAACACTTTGGCCTAAGTCTGCTTTAACATGTGAATGAATACTCTCTCTTGGGATTGGCAACAAAAGTCACACTGATGACAAAACAGTTTAAAAAGAAATGAAAGGAGGTGAACAAACACCACACTCATCCCAGCCACAACACAGCACCTTTGCTCAGTAGCAACTTACATTTCATGACTGACCTTCCACTGCATAAGAACTCAGTTCTTCAGAATCACTCCCCCTCCCTTTTTTTTTTTTTTTTAAATAAAGGACCAGAGCTGACAATGAATTGGGTTTAGTGTAATTAGAAGTGCTCAAAGGAAAACTTGTAAAGCCAAAGAGATACAGTAGTCCAACAGATGATACATGGGCTATATTCTTCCTGCAAGTGATGAATGAACAACTCTTTTGCCTTCTTCGCAATCTAAGACAGTGGAAGCCTGTTCAACACACACCAGTTTCCTAAAAGATGAAGGAAGTGTTACTGTCATCACACCTTCCCCCCATCCACAACACATTTTTCTTTTTAAAAGCAAGAAAATCTCACGGATAGAAGAGCTGCAGGAATCACCTTCATGAGGCAACTGAAGTGATTTTAATACTCAAATTCATCTCTGCAATGAGATTTCTTTTTTTCCATGTGCAGCACGCAGGATCTATTATTTATGAAGTCTGAAAAATCCTGAGGGTTTTAGAAAGGAAAAAAGCGATTCCAATAAGTTACTGATTTAGATATCAAATGGAAATAAACATAAAAATATTATGGCACAACACAGCATAATACAAAGCCTGGGGTATTACTGTCTGCATACCAGTAAGATTTCTTGCAAGCTCGATAGTCTCTCAGGGGAGCGCAATACTAACAGGGGAAACTTTGCCAACAACAACAGAAAATGCTACTAAAACTTCAAAGCAAACAGAATTGGTACATTTGATAGGTTTTAGCCAAGTTGGCTAATGAACTGAAGATCTGGAAATAAAGTTACATGATTACAATGGGTAGACATTTTCCCACTTGTCAAATAAATTTCTGGAGCCCCGGCACTGTAACAATAACAGAGAGGAATAGGTATTTCCGAGGCTAGTACAGAGAGCCAACAGGCTGAAATCACTGCTGCACATGAACCCGTAAAGCAATGTGATAAAAATGCATCCAAAAAGGGCACAGTATTTTTTTTGTTTGTTTTTAAGATCCATCCTTACTATAAAACACAAAACACATAACAACCCATCGGTATTGCAACAACCAAAGGTTAGTCAATTTTTGCCTTTCCCCTCTGTTATCCTGCCCATCCCAGAAGAAAAACTAGTGGCGATACAAAAATTAAAAGAATTTTAAAATAGCAATAATATAGCACAATGATTTTTTATTTACTTGTTTTTAACCAAAACAACTGAAATCACTTCATACAGCTGTGTCCCTTCTTCGTATACAAAAGCCGTGGAAAAAACAAGTAAGGAGCTGCTACAGCAGTGGAGCAGACCTTCTGAGAAGGGTGACCAAGTGGTTTGCAGCCCCAAAATCTGCTTAACCCCAGACCTCTGATCCCTGCTTTGTTACCTGCACTGCCCAGACCTACTGGGTAGCAGTAATGGAGCTCTATCTTCAAACATTTGTGAAGTTAGCTATCAGTATGTACAAGTGGTTTCATTTCTCATCAGTTTGCTGACTTCAAAGGGCTGCCCACCTTTTTCCAACAGAAAGCACAGCTTGCTGGCATCTTCTAAGTAGCTACAGTCCCCTAATGTAAGAAAACAGGCATTTTTCTATGTTGTCTCCCAAGATCACACAATGTAGAATGGTCCTAAAAGTGGCAAGCTTCAATACTAGCCATATAGTATAAACTATCCCAGAATGCCAATGTTTTACAAATAGTGGTTTAGTGAAACTGGCCCAGATGTTAGACTTTGTCCAGATCAAAAAATGAACAGACCAAGACAGTGAAAACCTAAACCTTGGTGTATCTTACTCTTCAGTATTAATATTATCTGCTTCTAAAAGCAACAAAAAGCCAAACCCCCAATAAAACTAATGACAAGATTTAAAACTTAAACTCTAAAAATTGTTTTTGGAATCCATCCCTAGCCCGAAGATGGAACCAATTACTTTTCACTTATTGGAAAAGCAATCACTTCACCAAACCCCAGAAACTGGAAGCCAACTGACTCCCCAAAACTAAAATAATTAGCTCTACGCATTCCATCTTCCAGCTGCAGGTTTAAAAACAAGTCAGCGCGTTCAAGTACTCAGCTTGTTCTTGCAATGCTTTGTTAATGCCAACACACGAAGTAAGATTACTTCACCTATAAGTCAACAGGTTCCCTGTGTATGCTTTGAGTACATCTGGGGCAGTGTTGCAGATTTTGGTTTAGCATTTTGAAGTCAGTAAGGTTTTATGCTCTTTTCTTATAGCCGTCTCCTTTCTTGTTCTCATTCCTTCCTACAGGCCTTCGTGCAACACAACCAAACGCCGTGTCATCACCCTGGGCACGTGCTGAGACAAGGAATTCATCAACCAACATGCAATGAAATAAAATCACCACAACTGCCTGCGTCTCCTCTATTCCTCTCCCATTCCTATTGGGAGAAGTAGCCCATTAAATGAAAAGCCAAGCCAAGACCAGCGATGAGGCAAGGAATTACCAACGCCCCAAAGATTACTCAGCATTTGAGAAACGTTATAAAGTTCACCAACAAACTACACGAAACTATTCATGGCAACTTCTCTCCCTAAGCCTTTCATCTTAAGCCTGATGTAGCTCTCAAATGAAACCCCTTTCTTTCTTCCATGAGATATCTTGAGACGCACCACGGTTTTCCACTTGCATAGCTGCATGCTCTACTTTCTGTAAAAGACAGAAAGCATCAACCAACACTTGGTTTCTGCAGAGACTGTGTTCAAAGACATCTTTCTGAGCATCTTTTTCTGGGATGGTCATTTCTGGCAGACAATCTTACAGAAACCCATAAATATAACAGAATGTGCCAGCTGTTTGCCAGATTCTGCCTCCCTGTGCTCTGCACTTCTATGAACTGTCACGACACGAGGTGAAGCAGATTTAAAAATCTCACATCACACCTTTTTATTCCGTAGAGTAAGGAACAGTAGTGATCAGATCAAAACAGAAGAAAAATAGAGTGAAGATAACTCGAGAGATCGGTGCAACGAGGAGATTGTTTTACTTGCCCCATATTCTCCCGTCTCCAGAGAGTCAAGATTCATGCTTGAAAATGAATTTTCAGAGACTAGACCCATTTTTTGCATTGCTTGCAACCCCTTCATGATGATCAAAGCCCTAGTTTGCTAGTTCTAGTACAGCAAGAAGACATATCCCACCCCATGACACCTGAAGATCATCTCACCACATTGAAAAGACAAAGATGTATTAAGACAACTCCCAGCTCATCTCTTTCAGAGCATACATAGCTAGCTCTGCAAGGAGAGAACTCAGGTTTCCCGAGCCTCACACTGTCAAAGTAAATTTGTATAATTAAAAATCTGCCTTGGAACCCTAGACATGGAAATGATGGAAAAAGTAGATGCTCACCTAGACTCTTCTCCACATACAGGAAAGGAGACGTGCAAATGGTATTTTTGGCATAATGCTAGCAAACTTTCTTATGATGCCAGAATTTTGAGCATTATTCATAATTTCAGTGTAAAAACTCCAAATCCGTGAATGATTATTAAATCAATCATTACAGAATCTCATTTTTGACTCACAGTACCAGATCAGCGATCACCTGCCAGGTACTAGACGTGTGCCACCGTAAAACATGAAATGAAACTTGCACCATTATCTTGTATCTTTAAAAGAAAGAACACAGCTTTTGAGAAAGACAGAATTACAGCCTAAGATGTAAGAGAATACTGTAAAGCAAAGAAATAGAGTTTTGTAAATTTATCAGTGCAATTTGCCTTGTTCTCCCCAGACAAGTGATTGTTTTGACTCAGTCTATAAACAGCCAAGCAGCCCGAGTACTGCTGTTGTTATTACTGTTATTTCTGGAGCACTTAACTACACTTTTTAAAGTATTCATAAACTATAAACTCCTGTGTAGTCAGTCTTGAAAGCAATTTGCCAAGCAGCAAATTATTAATCAAAGTTGTACATTTCTGCCATATGTTATTTCAACTCACATCTTCTGTACCGAGACTCCGAATAATTGCTTTGCAGATTTCCAAACAACTAACATGTCTAACACCGGCCATCCAAGAAGCGATGCCAGCCCTAGGAAATGATTTGCTGGCTCTGGAGACTACAGTTCAACCCTTCTGGCTGCCAGATAAATCAGGCTCAATCCCAGCTGCAGACAGGTCCTTTAGTAGCCCTAAGAGCCTACCCCTCCCTATTTTAAAGGGCTGTAAAGAGTAAAAACACACACAAGCAAACCTCTTCATATTGAAGAAACAGCACAGCATGAAAGAGTTTTTTTTCTTTTTTTCATGTGATGGAACATTGCACAAAAAGCCCATCCACTGGCAGCAATTTGGAGGCAAGAGAAGTTACTCAAGTAAAGACAATTTTTAAATATGAAGACAAGTCTTTCTTGAAAGGGAAGGATGTACCAAGGCCGTGGGCGAGCCATGCCAATAATGGGACAAGCAAAATCCAATCTGTAACAAGGACTGCCTGAAGAAATGTGTCAGTTATTTATTATAACGAATGAAAATAGAAGCACGAGACGGCAGCCTTCATTTGAATGCAAATGCATCTTTTAGAACTGTATGGTAGAAATCATTAGAAACAGAAACAAAATATTTTAGTATTTTGCTCAAGTTCGCATTTCAGGATTTAGTAGATGCTTCAACATTAATTAAGTGCATCACATCTAAATACAAAACAGCTACGGCAGTCAAAGGCTTAAGGAAAGTGACGAGCACTTGCAACTTCATTTAGACTTGGTCTGTGAGCCTGTGCTAAATTTGTACTCGGGTTGGCGTTTCTATTACCACTACTTGTCTCAGCCCAATTCCAAATGAACTTTGTGCTCCTTCCAACCTCTGAGAGGACACCAAAGCACTAAAAGCAGAGACACGACTATTAGGAGTTCTGGCCAGGCTAAGGCAAAAGTCATGAGATTTGGATCAGGCCTGCGACAAAATTCTTTGTGGCTACCAAAAACTCGTCAGTAACAAAGACAGGATACAAAGCTACACGAAGCTTAATTTACTAATGGGAGAGGAGTGCCCAGTAATGCTTGGGTGGCTCAGAGCACAGCTGAAGGAAAGCCACGTCTTTGCACTGCTCAACTTCAGCCTCGACAAGCCGTGCGCCCACCACAGCTGCCAGGTCTGCTGGAAGTTCAGCGGGTTCATCTGGTTGTGCTTTACAGCGCACTCTTGAAATTTAAGCAGCAGCTCCCATGCCAGAACAGTTGGCCAACCTCCTGTATTTTTTCAGCAGAGTATCTTTTGGCTCCCACTGCATTAATATTTTAATAGCACTGTAAGAATCGTACCGTAAACCATCACCACGTGCAGAAGGAATTCTTACATAACTCCTGCGATGGAAAAGATACACCACCTCCAGCACGGTGCCTTGTTTCCTTGACCTCAAGCAAAGATTTCCAAACCCCAAATGCATCCAGCTCTTTGGAACAAAAAGCTTACATCCAGTTCTTTTATTACAGTTTTTTCATTTACTTATAAAAGCTTAGCTTTGCAAAGAACAGTGGTGTATCCAGTGGATACCACTGAATTAAAAAAAAAGAGTAGCTGACACGTATGCCTCAAAGTATCCCTATAAAACTTCCTTGACAGGTGACAGACTTCACAATTACAGACACACACACGTGCTTCTAGGTTCAGAAACATAAGTGGACTCAGCTGCATCTGGACAAGCCTGCAGGGTCAGCATATGCCACAGAAGAACTCGAAGAATCTGTACTGCTCTTCATCCTCCAGGGCTTTACCGCGGAGTGAAAGCTTTAGGTTACTGTCATAGCTACACCGTGAACCACCCGTAAATCAGATGGATTTCACTGCAGTTCCGGTTCTTCTTCTGCCACCTGTTCGTATCAAGTAGAACACCATTTCTTGGATATTTTTATTGTTTTCTGTAACTTTATCCTAAAAAAGCAAGTGTTCACACTACCTGCTTAATTAAGAATGTGAACAGCAGTCATAAAAAGAGAAAATGTTTATTTTTAAATTTACGTTTAATATTTTAAAATTCCCTATTAAAAGGGAATCTTGAAAATCTTGACTTTTAATTAGTGTCAGGTTTTCTACACATAGAAGTAGTATCTTGGAGCACTGCTAAGACAAAGCAGGATTTAACTGTTCAGCAAAGGCAAGCACAGAGGTTAAAAATAATCCTTATTCATTCACAAAAGCATCCAGCAGACATCATGCAGATGGTACAGCAGGAGGATCAGCGGTCTCAAACTACAACTGCACTAACAATTGCTGGTATTTACTGAGGCAGAAACTTTAGCTCTTCTTTATGGGAGCCAAATAAAGGCTGAAGAAAATTAAACTTGAAGATGTGCGTGCATGCGTGTGCACGTCTGTGTGTAATCAGCGCAGGGGCAATGGCAAACATCACTTAATGGGGAGCAAGAAAGCTGCCTTTAAAGAGAAAAGCAGTCCTTGCAGACCTTTGAACCTGCAGTCACAGGATCGTAGTTCCCTAAGCTAAACCCTCCCACACACATTCAGCTTCCCTGGTTCATTCATCATACAGACAACTGCACTTTCCAGAGCTGAATTTAATCACTCAATACAGCAGGACAGTATTTTAATGATGATCTTTCATAAAGATACTAACGGAGCCCATGCAGAGAAAATTAATTGTTCAGCTGTAGAGTGAAAAGCCAGAATTAACTTTTAAATTTGAAGCAGGCTGACAGCAACTAATCCCAGCAGCAGTTCCGTGTCTCTTGAAAAGCGTGTTCCCACAGCACATAGCACTTCACATCCCGGGCATCAGGGCTGAAACACAGGTGTCTCCTTTAATCACATATACAGAGAAGAGACTTAAAATTCCTACCAAGTATCTAAGAAATCTCCAAAGATAGCTACTACGTATTGTAGCTGACTAACTATTCTCCCTTTTGAATCAATGATTTTAACTTACTTGCAGCTGAAACCTACAGAGCATTCTTCCCTGTAGCAATGAAAGAACTCCGAAGAAGAGTTTTCTGTAGATTTCTATCTCTGCAAATGAAGACTTTGCTAGTTGGTGAAAGGCCTCAGTTTATTTTTGTATTCTAAACTGGAGGGGAACATCAAGAGTTTCTTGGAGTACCTTCTAGCTTCTCTTGTGCAACTCGGCTCTTACAGGACAGTGCCCCCATCTACTTTGCTCTGTCAATTTAATGTTGTGGGTATTCATGAGCAACTTCTCACAAAAATGCTCATGTGCTGGTACCAAAGAGATCTAAAATAGGGAGGTCAGAGTTACTAAAGATCTGGTTTTATGAGTACTTGATAATCCTTTTTCAAAGTAACTACACTCAGCAGTAACTAGACTTCTCTTGACACAGTTCAGACCAGCATGGTTTCTGAGTGAACAGTCCGTCAGTCTCAGGAAACTTCTGAACCCTATCACCTATAAATATTTGAGCACCCTTTACGAGAAAACACAGCAATATTGTATCTTTTAATGGTACCAAAAAAGTAAGCAGCCTTGTACCAAAACAGTAAGCAGTCTTGTAATTATTGCCTTTCGAGAGGTTCAGAGTTTTTAAGACTTTTAGGATGTAAATGACTTCTCCCTCTTAAATCCTACATTTGCACAGAGCAAAACAAACAGAAAACCTTCTGCATTCATCATGGACATGGAAGGCACTTACACCAGCCACTAGGTAAAGTCCTCCAAACAGCTTTCAGGGAATAGCTGTATTTCACCTACGGGATCAAAGCTGCTTTTGTTTCCAGAATTTTCAACACATTGAGCCAAATGATGCTTTCATTGTATTCCAAATTATTCTATTGAAAATACAGCAGCTTAAAAACAATTATTTTCAACTAGAGTAACTTGTTTTAACATTTTCAAAGATGCAAACCTGCAGGTAAGTTCTCAGTAAAATTTCGTTATGGAGAAGGTAAAGGTTATATGAGCGAAGGCAAACACCACATCGGAGTTCTTATCGTTAGTGTTATTTTATAGATGGTCATATGGATGTGAAATCACTTACCCACTGAGATGGAGCAGGGTAATTCAACCCCTAAGACCAGATTAATTTCCCTGATGTACAATTCAGTGTCATATCCTAGCTGGCAATGGTGACTTCCTCAGGGTGCGACTGTTCCCAATTACCAGCCCGCTTCACACAGAAGGTTTCAGAGCTGCCAGGAGGACGAGCCAGTGTGTGAACTTAGGGCCTTTGCTCCAGAGCAGCTGCTGCTAAGCCCCGCACGGAGCCTCCTCCATGCCATGAGCAAACACACACGCTCCTGCGGGACCTGCAGCCCCAAGCTGCCCCGGCCAACTGAGCTGCTGAAGCGATTTGCTCACTTATCTTCACTCTGAAATGAGATCCCACTACAAAGCTGTATATTAAACTGCAATCGAGAAACACTCCGGGATGGAAACTAGATCCAATAGCCATGGATCGTTTCCGAGAGGGTCCCGAAGTAAGAGGCTAATCTTTAAACTATCAATTCGGACACAGCGGAGGTTATGTTGGGAAAGCTCCTGATGAGAAGGAAATGGAATAAAAGTCTCCCGTAATGGGAAGTTTTATGCCAAAACATCGTACCAAATGATCTCAAGAAAAGATTTGCTAACTCAAGGCAGTTTTTAAAGATGTTTTATGCATTGCCAACTGCTTTCAAATGTAAAAAGCATCTCAGAATCTGTCTGCTTGCAGATAATTAGGATGTGAGACAACACACCAGGGAGGCAGTTATGAGAGGAATTCAATTTTCCTCTAATCCAGCACAGAATCTGTCAGGTTTTTGTCCCCAACATTTCACGGAAAGAAGAATGGGTTTTTATACGTGAATTGGGTTTAACCAATGGTGATTAAATATGGTAAATGTTGCTTTCCAGTATCAGTGAGAGTTTAAGCTTCTCCCTATAGTTTTTTTGGTTTTGGAGTGAGAGAGCAGTTTCTAGGCTGTTAAATTACATAAAGTTAGGATAAGAGTTAGTGAATTTTGTACAAAGCTGTGGAGTGTGACCTAAAATGTAAGAGCTAGGTTAGCAGAAGATGGCTTTTCTCCGGAATTTCTCCCTAAAAAGTGAAAGAGCATAGAGGGGGTCTATGAAATTTTCGTTTCATTAAGGTATCTAAGCCATTTTCTTTAGAAACGGCAAACCTCAACAAGTGATTATAGCCGCTATGAAGGATCTCCAATGATGTGTTAATCATCAAAATAGAACAATTTCAAACTATAACAACTCTCTAGGCTGTAAACATCACTGAAGAAAAAAACCTTATCCTTCATTTCCACAGGCAGAGACGACTGCCTCACCAATCCATTTACTCACACCTTTATTGAGAATGGCCACATTAAGAGTGGGCACCAAAGGCTTGCAGGATAAGCACCCCCTGCTCAGTGTCTCCAAATGAAACAAGACAAACCACGAGCAAAACACTGGGAGCAAAACACTTGCTTTGGCGCAAGACTTCAAAGGAAAGATGATTCACGAAGATGACCTCTTACATCCCAGCTGATTTTGATGACCTATTATCTCAGCTAATTTTATCTCCTTGCTCCTGCCCTGATCCCATGTTAGGAAGCAAGATTTGCTGAGTTACAGAGGAGGTCAGGAGCCAAGGACATTCAAAAAGAATATACAACGTGATGCAGAAACAAATCCCTTGGTGGTCACACACTGCTGCTAATGCAGCTCAATATTAGCCTGTGAGCAGCAGCATTAGAATGGGTGGAGATTAATTGTCATAGCAAAACAAATAGTTCAAGAAGGAACAAACAAGCGACTGAATCACTCTTCTTCGGTCCCCATCTGTATCACTTGAGCTGGCCAAGTAATTTAAAAGTGCTGAAAACTGAAATTGCAAACTAGTCCATGAACAAGTGATACAAAAGTAAGAGGACACTAAAATCTGAAACAGCCACCACCTGTTGGTCCTGATGGTTTCTCTAGAAAAGTATGTCAACAAAAGCATTTAGAAAAAAAATGTAAATTAAACTTTTGTGTGTGTACGTCTGTGTTGTCCCATTACGTGATATTACAGAACATCATCCAGGAGAAGGTCATGACCGGCATTATAAGCAGCTGTCCCCTTGAAAACTGAGCAGAATTCTGCATGCTGAATTCTCTCAGCAGGAGTGGCAGCAATCGCCATGCCTAAAACCACAGCGACAACCTGTCCCAAATACTGAGCCATGCTTTAGTTATAAGCATTTGGGAGAAGTACAGAGCACGCTGAGACAAGGTGCTCGGTCACTTTAGCAGTACTCAGACCAACACGGTGACAATCTCAAAGTACTCAGAGCAGAGCCATGATATCCACGAAAACCAGCAGCACGTTTTCACTATGTTGCAGAAGTGCTTTCTCCTGTTCTATTAGATGTATTTCATGGATTAGAACCACAGAGGTTACATTCTCAAGACGGAAACACCTGCTTGAAAAGCGTCCCATGCCTGTTATTGAGCTCACCATTAAATGTATTTATGGCTTAAAACACAGAACATCAACTAATGAGTACGTTTACTTAAGACCACACCAGAAATACGCTACGGAATGAGTTCTTATCTGGGAATCTGTTCTCCTGCTGTGTTCCTCAGCTGAAAAACAAAAATCTCTTCAAGGTTGTAACTTCCCTAGAAAAGAAGGTTCAAGGAGACAGGAGGAAAGAAAGGAAAGACAAGCCAGGAAAACTTTCTAGCCACACTTTATCACAGACAAAATCTTTCAGCTACTCAAGAGGCCTCCCAAGCAATATTCCCACAGCCCTCACGCATACTGCAGACCCCTCACAATTGCCACAGATTTGCTTTTGGTCAGGTTCTCCTTTCCTGTCCCTCAACTTTTCAAAGACACTTCAAAAGAGATCAAAAGGCTTGGAAGAGGTAGAGTTGTTTAGTCTGTAGAAGAGAGATGGGAGACGGGGTCTCATTCTTCAAACACAAATGAAGTTGGTATGAGAACAGGACTAAACTGTTCACCAGGTCTACTGCAGACAGGAAAAAACAAGGAAGATTTAAGTTGGACATTTGGAAAGCTTTCAAGCAAGAGTAAAGGACTGAACAGATTGCCTACGGAGGTTGTGGAACATCTATCACCGGAAGGCTTTAAAAACAGGTTAGGCTAATGTACCAGAAGCAATTTAGGTAGAACAGATGAGAACAAGCTTGAGATCTTTTGCTCCCCTTCTGTTAAAGTCTTTTCTTTACACCCAGCATTAAGAAAATAAATATATTTTCCTCTTTTATATCCCTGTGTTTTAACTTTTCAAAATCAGCAGCAAATCTGCCTTTGTAATTATTTTTCCACATATTCAAGTGTGATAACTTGGAAGAACAAAACACAAAGATTTGCTAACTGTGAAAAGCAGGAAAAATAAACCACCTGGGAAATAAAACATCAATATATCCATTTTACACTCCTTCTGAAGAAACTGACGTATAAATCAATTTGTTATTTACTTGGTTGGTTTTGCAATCTGGAGAGATCATAGGAACTTCAGGGAGAAGTTGCGCAGTCCTTGCACCAAGCATCTTCTCCAGACCTGAGTCTGATGGAGAAATTGGCCTGGACCATCGACAGCCCACCAGCCCATTGTGGGGCACACCAGGAGAGCAACGTATCTTTGCCATCTGATGACTGACCCGGCTGAAAATAGACTAAATAGACTTATTTGAAAGATAATCCACACCAAAAAGTCCTTTTCTTAAGTTCCTCTTAATCTCTATCTTGATTGACGTCTTTATTATACAACATAATTTTTAACCCAAAGAAAGAGAAACAGGTTGTAAAGTTCATGGTAGAGCTGTAGCAATTTTATCCATAGCAGTGTAGTCAGGTAGAGGAATGCTAACTCACTCTTGGTTTGGATAAGACAACTATTTTTCATAGATTGCACTGGCTAGTAAGGAAACAGAAGACAGAGAGAAGATACACAAGCAAGAACTGAGGACAATCTAGGCCACCAGTTACCATTTGTATCACAGAGCAGACCCCGTTAGGCACAGTTTTAGTGCCTTTATTTTCTTCTGGAATTTCACCTGGATTTTCTTCAAATGGGCACATCTCAAAGAGCAGGGTGCAAGTAAGATGACAGCAATATTGTGACATCTTTCTCGCCACCTCTTTTAAGCATCACCACAATTCTCTTGACAGCTGACCAGCAGAAGACAGACTTATAAGACTAACGTAGTGATTACACAGTACCTAATACATAGCAGAGAAACATATGATGATGGATGACACATCAAATTCCTAATTTATTTTCTATATTTTAAGTTACAAATTAGAAATATATTCTTACAGTCTGAATAACTAAAATATGGGAGCAGACTGAGATCCCATAGCCTCCACAGACCATAATCAAAACTGCAAAGAACTATTAAAATAAGAATCTGCCAGGAAGAGCAGAAGGAAATTTTGGGACACATGAAAAGAACTAATAACACCAAGGTCCTCTTAAACCATGTTTTATAAGTCTAAGGCAGCAGCAGGTAGGCTATGGTACTCGCACTAATTCTAACCAGATGAATCATTGGCAATGTACCTCAAAATTCCTAACGCAGCGGTACTCTGTTTTCTTACTCTCCAGGAAAAAAGAATTTGGGAAAACTCAGTGATGACTTACTGATCTCTGGTCACCAAGCCTGGTCAGTAAATCAATTTTCAGTTTTTGCTCAAGAAATTTATTTATTTATTTGAAGAAAAGCATTTTTCCCAAGCATTTAAAAAAAAAAAAAGAAAAAAAAGAAACAGTTATGTTCATCAGGCTGCTTTGAGACTTGAGACTGTATTCAATAATAGGTAAAGATGGCTTTGGCTACACTGGAGAGAAAAAACAGCTATCATAGGAACATTCTTGCTGCTATTTCATACTGAAGTAACCATGGAAATGAAAACTAAACTTTGATATCCCCCCCCCCCCAGCTCCCACGGGCAAGTACAATAGAAAATCTAACAAGGGAAATGTATGTTGGTGGAGTTAACAAGAACCATACAGGTAACTGTTTAGAAGGAAAACTAAATGGGTTACCAAGTTTCTCTGCTGGACTCCAGTCACAGAGCTCGTATCAGCGAAAGAAACAGGAGAAGCTGTTTGCTTGGCTCACATCTGATGTTCCTAGCAGCTGCCTTCTACACTGGCCACTCCTTTTATCTGTGTTGCCTAGCATTTGAAATTCTTTACGTTTTAGAAAACACTTCCATAGAAGAGACAAATGTCAATGAAATCTCTACATGGCGGCTGTGACATGCAGCCACGAGAAAGCTCAAAAACATTGATAGAAGTCAGATTCCTCTTCCTGCACACTCAATCATTTCCCCTTATGACAACTGCTTTACACTCACTCTTATTATACAGACATTTCTCATCCTGGTTTTAGACATTTATTGTGCTCTTTCCATCTTCCAAATTCAGTCATGTTCTCCAATTGACCTAGAATTTACTCATTTATCTTCTACTCATGCCACTGAGTACCCACCCCTCCAAAATTCAGGATTTCTACAGTGTACTTGAGAAGAAAACCTAATACATCTTCCAACTAGCTAATCCAACGCAGCACTCAACCCGAAAAAAACTAGCAGAGTGTTGGCTAATTATTCACACCAGATCCCTATTTTCCAAACAAATGGGATGAAATAGAGGCCAGAACAGAAGTGGGACGTTTTTTCCTTGCATGAACCATGAATTCATGTCACAGTCAGAATTATTCATTGCTAAGATGTATTTATAGTTCAAAGGAATTCAAAGCAAATCCACACGAAGCCCCATACTCAAGCCCAGTACCCTGAAGAAGACTACTTATTAAGTAGGAGGGATTTAGGCTAGACAGCTCTTGATAAAACTTCTGTTTTGCATCCGAATGCGTTCTTGTTCTTGCCAAGTTCAGATCCACTCTTCACCCTGGTACCATTGCTTTTGAGTTCTTGTCCTCCAGAACATGGGAGCTACCTCTGCTGCTTTCTTAGGCCTTTTTCAGATAGAAACAGAGTAAGGTAATCTGAAAGTTTTCTATTCCACTGAACTGGGGGTCAGAGCTGAGAAAGCAAAGCTTGTCCCATTTGGTTCTCCTGCTAATCAGCAAAATTACAAAGAGCAGTGACTTTAGAAGTGGGCTGTTGCTTCAGAAAGAATACACAAATCACTTCAGCCTATTATTTCCTCTATTTTTTATATTATTACCTTACAATATGAACTAGCACAGTGCTATAGGATAAACCGTGCTGTATCATGAACGTATACGCATTTTAAAGTATTTTTATAATGTTTCTATAAACTGTTTTAAAAACTACAGTACAATTGTTTCAGTTGTCCGGAATCTCAATATACTGCAGAATAATGAAAATAATTATTATTATTTACTTTCTACTTCAGTCCTAACTTTAAAAAAAAGAATCAAGCATTTCTACTTTTTAGGACTTGGGTGCTGTTTTTACAAATTTGTGGTTTCCTTTTCAATAGGTCTTCAAATAAGGTATAATTTTTAAACATAACTGGGGAATAACATAGTAAGCGGATGAAAAGGGCCTGCAGAGGCGGGATGCTGTATTTGATCGCTACTGCTTTGAGTTAACACGGAATTCATGTCAAGCGTACCCTGAAACGCAAATACCTGTGAGAGGAAAGGAGGATATTGAAAAAAATATATATAAAAATCAGAGTTTGAGGAGCAGAAAGAGCAGGAAACACTAGGATAACTTCATACTTATTCTGCAGGCAGTTTTTCCTCGTTTTGCAGTGTTCAACTCAGCGCAATGACGCGATGATGGGCTGGGGGCTGCTAACGTAACCTGAGGAGAAATAAGCCACCAGCCCATCCCTCTCACCCCATTTATGCCTCCCCACAGAGCTACGAGCCTGTGGAGAGACCAAAGGCGAGGCGATGCCAGCTCTCACCCACTGAAGCCTGTACACCACCACACGACCATATATTCATAGTGTATCACTACAAACACCACAACTCCCCTCCAAACCCCAACCCCTCGCTCAAACGAAGCCCAACACCACTTCCACAACCCCCTGCCCCAGCAGGGCGACCTCCCCCTTCCCCAAAACCCCAAAAATCCCGACCCCACAGCCCCCCCGGCGGCCCCACACCGCCACCCCCGCGCCCGGCGCCATGACGCGGCCCCAGGGCGGCGGCGAGGGGCGGCCCCGGGGCCAGGCTGGGACCGCTCTGGGGACACGAAACCACCTTTTAGCAGGGAAACTCGGGCCGTGGCGAGCCGGGCGGGCTCGGCAGCACTCACATGAACCGAGCCGAGCCGAGCCGTGCCCCCGCCGCCGCCGCCGCCGCCGCGCACCTCAGGGCGCTGAGGGAAGGAGGCCCCCGCCGCCGGGCTGCGCGGGCTGGCGCCTGAAGCCGCCCCTCACCCCCCCCCCCCCCCCCACCTCACAACCCAGCGCCGTGACGTTCTTAGCGCAAAATTGACGAACCTGGGGGAAAAAATTAAAAGAAGAAAGATCGCTTTGCTTATTTTTTAACGTTGGGAGGAGAGGAAAAGTCAGGCAGCGTGAAACCAGCCTCGGTCCTTCCCCGCTGGCGGGGCGGGGTGTCGCAGGCAGCTGCTGAGGTGCCGGCACCTGCCCCCGGCTGGGGCTGAGGGGGGGGGACCCGTCCTGAGGGGTAGCGGGCAGATTTAGGGGATTTTCCCCTGGGTTGAGGGGGTCCCCGCTCGTAACGGGGGGGCTAAGGGGCTGCTCATAGTCCTGGGGTTCGTTTTAGGGCGCCGTGGGGGTCTTGCTGCTCGTCAGTGGGGCGGGGTGGTTGTAGGGTTGTTTTGGGGTCATTTGTAGGCTTTTGGGGTCGCTGGGAGCCGGTTCCAATTAATTTCTCTTCTCGCCAGAGGTCATTCCCCTGCTTTCGTGTGTAAGTGACACGGCAACACGGCCGGCTTTATGTGCACAGTGGCAGGGACCCAAATTGCACGGGTAAGCGAGTAAACATAACGGAATTAAAAGAAACAGCGGGTTTACGCCTGCTAAAACCCCTCCTGGGCTGCCAGAATTAGGCTGTGTGCCTCCTTGAGGTGCTCCAGGTGTTGGCTTTAGGGGGCTTGTGGGTTTGTTTTCCTGTTTTATTAAATGTTCTACCTGCAGATATGAAATTCGGGATGCCGCTGAGCCTCGCTGTTACACCTGCCCTTCACAGCAGCAACGGCCTAACCTCCCTGTGCTGTGTAGGTGCACCATAAATGCCTTGAGTAATGGTATTAACCCTTATTTCACAACTCCCACACACAAGGCAGAGGCTATGACAGAGTTTTTCAACCATTTCTGAGAAAGAACGCTTTTTCATGTTTGTTCGTGGCTGTATTCCACTTGCCTGAAGTGACGCTTGAATATCCCTGGTAGGGCAGGGAAAGGAGTTGCTATTTCACATCTTCAGGAAACAATTCTTCAAATATCCATCAATCACTTGTGCCAAAGTCAGCGTGATGTTCCTCGTTCTATTCCCCAAAAAGTTTTGTAGTCGCAGGAGAACAAATAATGACATTGGAGCCTTGACAAAACACATTTTGTGTTTTCTGTTAATCTCAAATTGGGTAACAGTTAAAATGAAAATTTTTGACACATTTATTATATGAATAAATGTGCTGTTTGCTGTATCTGGAATCTGAATCAAAGCGTTTAGGCAAAGTGTGCCTATGCTTGTGATTTTGATACAGGAAATAATGCTGCTTGCTGTGTTGTTTTATTTTCTTTAGTCTAGACAATAATTTTAGGGGAAAAAAGATTTAAATATGCTAAACATTCTGTCACTATTTCCTTTCGATTCTATTGTTACTCTTTATTTGTAGATGGAATACTTCTAACTTCTGACGTTCATTTAAGAGTTGGGGCATTTTATAAAAAGAGACATACTGGTGTTATTCCCAAGGGGAAGATGGTTAATAAAAAACAATGCTGTTTACATTGAGAATCTTAGGCAAAAACGTAGCAAAATAGTGCTAATCTGCACGTGAAATAGGTACTTGTAGACATCTGTTGGTGGTGGGAACGTTGGTTTGTGTTTCTGTGTACTGTAAAGGTTTCTAAGGGAGATTTGGATGGGGGTAGTGAGGCAGGGGAGGTCATTCAGAGGTGGGATGCAAACCAGGCCGCTTCTGGACTTCTAATCTCTATGCCAGACATCTTTTGCAGATGTGGTAGGCTGTCTCTCATATACTCAATAAGCAGAGCTTTGGAGAGGACTCAGTAATTTTAGATGACACTAATAAGACAAGTCATCGCTTCTTCCTCCATCCTCACTGTTTTGGATTATCCGAATTGAATTTCCAGAATTCGGTCCTGGAATTAAATTTGCCTTAGCTGTTCCTGGTGTCAATTTAAAATAACAAACTCTTCTTTTTCTTCTTCTCTTTTTCTTTCACAGTAATTAGGAAGCTCTGCAGAATATAATTCATTCCTCCAAATTATAAAATTAACGCAATACGTGCCTTTTCTATGTAGAAGAGATGAATTTCAGGTGTTGAAATTAACATGAGGAGAATGCCCTAAACGTGAGGAGAATGTCGTACTCTGTATTTTTATAGTTGTACCTGACTTTGTTGTGGATTTGGAAAAAGTTTAAAATACAGTTACATGAGATCTTTTTTTCAGGTGAATCTTTGAAATGTACATAGCACTTATGTTTGAATTTAGAAATGTCTGTTACTGGAGAAATAATTAGACTGCAACAAAAGTCAGTTTAAAAGAACCCTTCACATAGGCTGTAACTTGTGGCCCTTTTTAAAGGTGGAAGAAGGATTAAGCTTTTAGTTTCAGGGTTACTTGGTTTATTTTTCTGTTCAGACCCTGGGATTTACGGAAGTTGAGAGTTAAGGATGGAGATCAGAACTTAATTGTAAAATTACCTATTGACAGAACTAGCTCTTTTCCAGTATAACTTTTAATAACTTTTTAATGTTTGTTTTTGTGGATTCAACGGAATTAACTTTGTAATTAGAACTCTTTTAATGCATACCTTCTAAAATTCTTGCTTGTTTCCTTTTAGTGGCTGGCAGGAAAGGCTGTTTGCTTTTCTTGTTTCTTCTGTTTTGTCTGTGTGCTTCCCAACCAGATGGTACGTCTGCAGTTGTTTCATTGAAAACATTCCAAGTGGTCTAACTCATCCTTGTAGGCAAAGTGCATCTAGAATGGAAAAAAATATTAATCTCTTTAAATGGGTATTAAACTTTCAATATTTAACATTTTTTTTTAATTAAAATTTCCTTCTAAGTGTCAGCTGAAAGCAGATATGGTATATTAAGGACTGTCTAGCTGATTATTTTTTCCACGTTAAAGAAGATTTTTCTTACCTGAGTAAATATGTTTTACACAACATATTGAAGTATTTATATACATATATTAAAAACAAAATACATCACACTGGTATAAATTTACTCCTTCCGCACACCTCTGCCCCCAGACTCTGGTTATATTAACTTTTCTTTACTCTAAAGTAGTTATTGGAGGACCGATGTGCCAAATAAGGTTGTAACTCACTTTCTAAATCAGAATTCTTTCTTCATGGTCAATAAATATTTTCTTTCTGAAGCCAGGTAGTTCCCTTTGGCACAATGTTTTTACAGGAATCTGGATCTTAACTTGTGGTAAATACACAGTTAAAGCTTTGTTATTGGAACTTGCTGTCTGACAATAAATCTTTTTGCTTCCACTCAGTCCCATTTATGCTTTTCAGTGGTACGTTCTTACTGTTAGTTGCATTGTTGGCATCCTAAAAAATAACTTTCTCAAAATACTAAATATCCATGAATATGGAAACATTGTATCTTTACAAAGAAGACTTCTGATACAAAAACACAAACATAAAAACAACAGTGCCCTTTTGTATTTTTCTTCTGTATTTAATACAATGATCTGTGCTAGAAATTAAAGGACTGTATCTCATATTTTTGTTTCTTTGGGCAAAATCCCACATGCACACAAATATAACAGCAGTCTTACATTTACTTTGTATCTGAACTCAGACTGTACTAGTGAAAACAGAAGGTATGCTCTGTAATATCCATTTGTATAGACTCAGTAAATGTGTCTGGTGTAGGAGGATCTCTGTGCAGCCTGTTAAGGAGAATGCTATCTCAGTTAAGATTCACAAAAACTATTTTTAATGGGATTTTTGTGCAGGTTACAAGGTTGTGATGTTGGCCAAGAGGCCAATAAAATAGTAGTGTTTAGCTTCATTAGTGCTCTGCGTATTTTTTGTATCAGTTTTTTATTTCTTGAAGCCCCTAAGATGATAAAGAATTATCACATCTGGTTTGAAAGAATTATGCTGGTTTTATACTTTAAGCTTTTCCGGTTATTTCTCTTCTGGGCTTCAAATCCTGTGGGTTCCTCTGCCTCTCCAATTATCCTGGTGCAGCTACATACCTGTTTCTACTCTTTAGAGCTTAGAATTACTGTTCTTTATCTGATGAGAGAGTTGGATGTGCTTTCCACATCAGATGGTGGACTGTTTCTGTTGATTACATACACAGGGGCTCTGGACTCTGGAGTTGAAGTTAGCTGGATGGTACTCTTCTGTGTAGGCTTGTTGATGAAGCTTTTTTTGTTCTGAGGCCTCTTGTCCACTGTTACATGGAAAAGCACTTCACTGTCACAGCTTGTAGGCTAGAGCTCACTAAAGAGCACTTAAGCTTGGCCTTTTTCTCTCTCTTTATGTGCCCTTATACACAAATTTGTGTGTGTTATGGAAGCTGACATATAGAGGAGCCATACTACCTCATGACAGCTTGCAGTGTCTTGATTCATGATCTGGGCAATCCAGAAATGGGTTGAGCAGAGGCTTGATTCCGTTTTCGGATTTTGGTACCTGGTATATCAAATCTTAGCCCGCTGGTAAAAAGAGGCCAGGAGGTTTTGTCTGAGGCCTAGCTGATTGTGGAGGTGTCTGTCACTTGTGCATGTTCTAGGTTTATACTCTTGAACTGCATAATAGTTGGTTATGGAAAACTGCAGAGAAAAGATTTAGCTCACACTAAATGGAAATGCGTGGTTCAGAGTAGCGAAGGTTCAACAAGGTTGTTCCTGCTGGGGAGAAAAGTGGTCATGAAACTAAATGCTCCTGAAACTGAACTAAAAGCTAGCTGCTTTCTCTTGTCTGTCCCACAGAAATATTTAACATAGATCACTTCCCTGATTTGTTACTGAGTCAGTGTGGGAGCTAATGATTTACCTATTGGTATGGAAGGAAATATTGGCTGCACAGATGACTTGTTACTTTCTAGCTTTAATTACCTGGATTATTTTGGATTACCTGGTGTAAAGATGCTGGATTATTACTAAAGCTGTGCTGATCTAGACCTGTGGCCTGCTGGTACAAGGTGGTATTTTAGAAGAGCGTTTTTCTCTTTAGAGCCTTCACTGGTTTTTGAATAGTAACCTGCTGTATTGCAGTAGTCATCTGAAGATTGCCTGTGTTAAAGCATTTGTCTGTTCCTAAAAAGAGTTTTACCTCTGTGTTTAAAACCAACACTGTATTTTCATCTTTAAATGTGGTGTTTATGATGCACCTGCACTGTATTAATAATATTATTGTGTTCATTATTCAAAAGTGCCTCCCCAATGGAGAAAAGAAGTCTTAATTTCATTATTAAATAACTCATAAGCCAAGTCAGAAGAATTTGTATCTTTTGTGTATAATTTTTTAATCTGTGATTTCTTTCTAAGGAACAGAAGTCACTTGGAAGGGCGTAAGGTCGTGTGAAAGAGATGTTTCCTTTAAAAGATACGGAGATGGGTGCCTCCACCTTCTTTGCCTCAGCTCTGCCTCATGATGTTTGTGGAAGCAATGGCCTTCCTCTGACTCCCAACTCCATCAAAATTTTGGGGAGATTTCAAATCCTTAAAACAATGACCCATCCCAGGCTTTGCCAGTATGTCGATATTACCAGGGGTAAGCATGGTGAGTATCTGTTTAATGAGGATATTTCATGTTTGGTTACGGTTATATTTTTGTGAAAAAAAATATCTGAAGGTGCCCGAGCAGAATATTGCCATTATGGCACCAGTTAAAGAAGGTGTCTAGGTTCTAGGCCCAAAATGACTGCATGCCTTTGCTGTGACAGACAGCATTAGTGCTTTTATTTCTTTCCTGCAGAGGTTATTGTCTGCGTTCTCTTTTGTTACACATTACGCTAACTGAAAAACGCTAAAAACTTCCATTTTTTTTTTATTCTTTACTGTAAAATTCTGGTACTTGATTTCTGCACCATGTCTGTGTGGGACACTGAAATGGATGCGTTTGTGATGCTGAGCCCCTACACTGTGTTTTTGTTATCAATTTCAATGTGATGCTCAGGTCTCTTGTACTTCATTTGCAGCTGTTCTTGGTGTCTCAGTTACCCTCTATCTTGGCTGCAAGCTTCTCATATTTTTATTTTTTCTCAATTCTGGCTGCTTAAGATCTTTCCCACTAACAATTACTTTATTTTAGTACAGAGGGTTTTATAATAACTGTTTTCACATGTATTGTTAGCTCAAATACTGCTTCAGTTGTTTTTTATGCTCCAGATGATCTCACTCTGTTGCTAGCTCAGCAGGAGTACAGCACTTAATTTCCACAAAAAGTCTGCAACACCTGCGACAGAATGTATGTGGTTATCAGCTTTAACTGTTAAACCAATGATGTTCCAATATAAAAGTGCATTCTATGTATCTGAGTAGTTACACTGTCTCATAAAGTAGAGCAGGTAATATATTTTATATATGTATAAACAGGGGACTGTTAGGTTAGAGGTTGGACTCGATGATCTTGAGGTCTCTTCCAACCTAGAAATTCTGTGATTCTGTGTGATTCCCCTCTAATTCAGGGTGATAGGATGTTTCAGATTGGTAGAAAGTTGTGATATCACCAACTGAAAATGTTCTGAAGTATTCCAGGGTAGGGGAAGGTTCTTTTTATGTTTTCTTTTGCTCTCAAACTTGTAAATTTTCAGTTTTCTGCAGCCAGGAGATCTAGAAATATTATTTGTTTTCATCTTAGGTTGGCTAGTACGCCTTGAAACAGAAAATGGGGTTTTCTAATAATACTGTTTGAGGTGAGAGGTTAAGAAAAATTAGCTATCGTAATAAATATAAGAGGTGGTTAAATAGGCAAGCTTGGCCTTTTTGACAGTAAAGAGTCCACGATGTGAAGGTTTCAGTGCATATAAATACGAAGGAGAAAACATCTTAAGATCATTAAAGTAGCTTGCAGAATAGCAAATGAAATGTCTAACTTGAAGTCAGAAGGCTGTCCATTTATAGTGGCTAGAATGCCACTTAATCATTTTCAAATAATACGTTTTTTTCTTACTAACACACTGATAACATCGATGGGAAAGTTTATCATTCTGATACTGGCAGAATTCATCACTTGTCAGTCCGGACGTAGTGATTTAATGTTTTCATGCAAATGTCAGTTTCTCTCCTCATGAAGAAATACAATAGCAGTCTGGGAAAACGATGCAAAAAAATGACATGTATGCATTTCCCACAGAAGACCCTCAGAAGACTAGTGTATAAATAATAGAAAAACATTCAAATGGAAGTCTTTTTTCTTTGTGAAATTAATTTATTTGTAAACCTTGGATAGCATTATAGAAGCTGATCCCAGAATTGTTTATTCCAAATGAAGTGTAAGTGGTCCTTTGATTTCAGGAAGGAGAAGGAAAGAGTTAAGTAAGCATTCCAGCTTTAATGTGTTACTATCTGTGTGCCTTACAGTGTTTTCCATCTTTGTTATTTTAACAGTCTTGTAAGAATATTTTGGAATACCTTAGTTTGATTTGGTTTTGAACCTGAACATTCAGTACTTGCTGTTCTGTGAGTATCAGAAGTAGCAAAGCCGCCTCATTCAGTAGTTCTCTGTCTCCCCTGCACAGTCTTGCACTATCACCGTCCCTTTATAGTTGCCATCTTCAGTGCAACAATCGTTTTGTTGCTCCCTCTGTATTCAGAGCCATACCTAGAACATGTGGGACCCATATAAATCCTTAGCTATTTTGGGGCAAAAAGTACTGCAGCTAGTAATGTGCTAGCTGGTCAATCAGGACTGAAACTCCTTTGCTCGCTCAGAATCCTTTTCCTCAAGGTTGATGTTGCTTTGATTCTCTCGCTCTCAACTCAACCACAGATTTTTGTAAATTTGTGAATACTTGCCTTCTTTGAAGCCTCTATTCTTGAGTCAAATTTGACTGTCATCAGCTGAGGGGCTCAGAATTTAGTAGGTTACTGGATGGATGGAATAGCAGTACTTTTGCTTAAGGAAACAAAAACAAGAAAGATCTGGTCCAGTCATGTAATCTACTCTATTTCATGAATGAAAATGATCGTGATATATACAAGTTGTACATAATTACTTATATACAGTTTCCCATACAACATATGTCAATATACTTTAACATCTGCCAAATAGGTACTGAGAAGTCTGAATTCCCATTGTCTCACTTGCATTCTAATCCTCATATCCTTATTTTTTCAATTAGAGAGGCTGGTTGTGGCTGCTGAACACTGTGAAAGGAGTCTGGAAGATTTGCTACGAGAAAGAAAACCAGTCAGGTAGGGTGTCAAGTTAACCTCAAATCCACTTGACAAAGTTTGACATATAATCTGTGGCTAATTCCTAGCCTCTTTTTTTTTTCTTTAAACTTTTATTGCTTTATATAAATTTTACTCTGTTAAAGCTGAACATGAAAACATTGTTTATCAGACAAACATATGCCTGGAGTACTCACTTCTGTACGATTTGAGAAGCTGGAAGATATATGGGGAGCTTACAATTGAAATACTTTGTAGCTCATCAAATCCTGTCTTGAAATAGCAGTTTTGGGGTTTCTTTTTTTAAAAAAATACTGTCAAACCTGTTACAGAATCATTATCTTCCTTAGAATTAATTTGAAAATTTTATGTTTACCACATGATGAAATGCAGCTTTCATTACAAGGGATAGGATTTGGTGCGTGCTTTTCATATGCAGAATATATGAACTTCTTACCTAGAAAAGTGGACAGGATGTCAGATACATATGCCAGGCTGGTAATAAGCGGTTTGAATTTGGTTTAATACAGTCATTTGACCAAACCAAGTCCAAAGGCTAGATGCTAAGAATACTGGCTTTCATGCTAAGATGTATAGAATAGTTGAGCTATATCTTTAAAGAAGCTAACAAACACACACCCCATTAGACTTGTTGATGTTAACTGTAATTTTAAATGAAAAGCAACTATCACTATTGGCTTTGGGGAAAAGTCCCTTCCCCTGGAGAATATAGAACACAGGAAGCATAAAGAGTTGAGAAAGAGAAAAAATATTTGTATTTGGGATAGCGGGGCATTATAGATTAGTTATTTCTAGAACACAAAAATATACAAATTTGCAGCATGCTCAGAGAAATCCAGTCTCTTCATTCTAATTTCTGGCATTATATTATCTGAATTTATAACAAGCATTAGATCTCATACTGTTTTGACATTCATGGAAGTGTAGAAAATAAGCTTACTCAGATAAATGTTTGGCACGTTTTTGTGTCTTCCCAGTTAACTGTGATTAATGTTAGGCATCTCGGGTGGGCTATGTTTGATAAAGTACTATCCAGGTAGAATTCCTGTTGCTTATCCCAAAATTGGCTTGTGTAGAGAAGCAATACTAGAACTGAAGCTTTTTGAGCCTTGCAGCCCTTTAATAAAACACTAACAGTTTTGTCAGGCAGAGATAAACCTAAATGCAGAATGCCCTGTGCCTGTACATTAGGTTTTTGTGGGTGCCAGCTTATATGACGTCATATGTGTTGCAGAGGACAATGTCTTGAGGAATGTAAGGCAAATATGGCTTGCATTTTCTCTTCAGATAGAGAGGTACTTAGAGGTGAAGTGTAAAGGGCTTTTCATGTGTGATATAAATTACAGCCCTTCACACAGTTTTGCATCAGGTTCCTATTGTGCCAAGTTCCAGAAATAGTGAAAGCATCAGAAGCTCTTTTCTTCCCTTTTTCACTCAGTTCTCACACTGCTTTTGGAACATGTGTGTCTTGGTGTCAGATGAGAAGCAGCCCAGATTGTCTACTGCCTCTTGACTGTTTTTGCAAAAGCATGCATGTAGCTATTTTAATTTGCTTTGAATTGCTTGATACGTTTCTTATGTGTATTCTGTTGCTATGAGAAAGGAGAAAATTCTCAAAATTGTATAAATGGAACTTTTCTCAGGTAACAATTGTGGCCTGTATGCACATCCATTATGCCCCTCTACATCAGCATGGTTTTGTGGCATCAAGAAATATATATATTTTTATACATTTTTAGGTGGTTAAGAGAAGGTGCTTCACCAAGATAACTGTCACAAACTCTTTTGGCCATTGGTCTATTGAGAGTAGATGCGTAAAGCCTGGCTTTACTTTCTCCTCTTGGCTTGAGATAGTAGAATAACTTATTTCAGTAAAAACTGTCTGATCTTTGTTTTAACAAGCCAGTTGGGATTTTTTCACGAAGTTGTAACACCTGAGGCATAGGCTAAAATGTAGCCTGTCAGTATGTTCCTAGCTTCAAGAGATGTTAGTGTACACCTACTTACTGTAAATTACAGCTTTTGCAGTAGTGGCTAAGAGATGAATTATGTTCACTCCAAAGGAAGTGTCTTGCAAGACTGGCTTTTTCCCTCTACTTCTTTCTTTTTTTTGTTTTGTTTTAAAATTAAAACAGACATTTTAGTTTCTTTTGTGAGACCCATAAATTTCCAGAAATAACTTGGATGGACCAATTCCCAGTTATTGGTCATTTGATCTGTCTATATTAATTACCTTTGGAGGGAAGTATTTGGCTTTTTCCATATATTCTGATTGCATTTGTCAATGATAGTAAAACTGGTTACACATCCGGAGCTGATGTGTGTGCTATTGCAATTAATTTTATAAACTGTTTATGGAATGCAAAAAGCTGCTTTTCTGGTTTCTAGATTAATTCTCCTTATGCTTGCCAGTAACCTAAGTCCTTTGCACCTGTACCACAAACTGACGTAAAATCAGCAGGAAATCTTCTATTATGCTAGTGCTGAAATTCAAGACGTAACATTATGAACTGTCTATCTTTCCATACATACTGGAAAACAGGCCGTACAGCTGTCTGGTAGTTATTTGCAGTTAATCTTGTCTGAAGTCATGCGTCAAGAGTAGCATGCATTCCTTAATATATGAATTATTTAAAAAAAATGCAGCTGAGTGATTAACCTCAGACTTTCATCAGCTTTTATAATTCTAACGAATCACTTAGACATAGGGTCCAAACACTGGATAATAGTTCTAATCATTTACCTAACTTGCTCTGTCACAGCCCAGTAAGTCGTTTTAGGGAGCATATGACCAAACAATTTCTAGAACCTGGATCTGTGAATTCACCTGTTACTTACCAGCGCTGTGACAGAGCTCTCCAGGAATTGCAAAGATAGTTTGCCATTTTTCTCAAAATTAACATGCTCAACTTCACTTTCAATGCAAGTCAGTGTTCGGTAACTCGTGGCCAGATTATTTTCTGAGTGATGCATGTTTGGGATCCTAGAAGGAGCATGTGCCATGGTTGGAACTCTATCAGGTAACATTCAAGAACTCTCAAATGGATGAAATAGGTAGGCTTTTTGCAGTTCTTGTCATATGTAACCAGAAAAGGAATTTAATAACTCTTCATTGTCTTTCGTGTTTTATTTGGGTGGTAGCCATGTGGACATTGTAACTACAATTAATGCTTCTAAAAGAGACATTAATTCAGTTGTCTTTACTATACTTCCATGGAACATCATGGTAAAAGCAGGGGAGCTCTTTTGGAGTTGTGTGCCACAGGGAACTCAGGCTGTAACCATGGGTAAGAGTTTTAGGATAGAATATGGTAAGCTTTAGGTAGTCATGCCCCATTATTTTCCAGAGCAGTCTCCACTGTCTTCAGTTTGAGAGTTTGTATTTTGGGTCATTGCTTGGTTTTTGTTTATTCCTGATTTATTCTCCTGTTTGTTGTTATTCTGTGTCAGAGCAAGTATGCACTTAACTTTAGCCAATAAATTTTGCTGTTGCAAAATCAGTTCTCAGATATATGTTCAGGATTCAGTTATTTTCTTAAAGGGCTACGAATTTATGTGCACAGTGAAACACAATAGTAAATACCTGATTTAAGCACGTAATAGTTTAATGCCGTTTAGAGATTTGAAAATGTGGCTCAAAGTCTGGCTGACTTCCTCTGTGTCATCTTGTGCATGCAAGGATTTTGTGAATGAACAGAAAGTAAGTCACAAAAATTACGAAGGATAAAACTATTGTCCTTCAGAATTCTCACTAATGGTAGTTTTCATGTTTGTGGCAGTCACAATTTTACAAGACTTGCAAGGTTACTAGTTCTTTTAGCACTGTTGATATCACAGACCGGAAAGTAGGATGTGAACTTATTTTTAAGGTTCTCCATCTTTTAAACACATTTAGGGCCATTCCTTTGGGATACCTTTTCCAGACAGTGTTAAAGGAGTTATTTTCTCTGCTCCTGTGCTCTTATAAGAGGACTTGTGAGTTTTTCCTTTTCTGTCATGCTTGAAGTGTGTTCCTTCTTTCAAGAAGCAGGTCTGCACTTGTATTCATAATAATAAAAATGCCAGCAAATACTGACATTCAGCAGACTTTTGGCACCTACAGTAGAGTTTCTGGATTGGTCTTCAATTTGTGGCTTGGGCAGTCTAAGCCTATTCCTTTCTTCAATAAAATATAGTTGTCATATGTTTTGAAAGTTATGGTTTTGAAAAATTACTAGTGAACCATCAGAGATACAAGGTATGGTTTGTTATACATGGAACGTTTGATGGGAAGCAGGCTGTGTCTGCAGCTGTTTACTAGTTTGGAGAAAACATGATCTGACTGATTCGGTTGAGTACATTTTATTTGGCTGTATTAAACAGTTGTCTGCGCATTGATTAGATTAGATTTCTTTATGCCATCTTTGCTGTTAATGTACTTTTGGCAAACTTGAAGTAAAGCTACATAATAGAAGGTATTATTGGATGTTGCGGGGGAAAGCAATTTCTGGGTAGCCAGGGATTCTTCAGGAATATTGTAAGACAGGTGCAAGTCATCAAAAGGCTGAAGGTTTTACATGGTTTGACTTGAAGAGCTGCATGTGAGCAGAACTTCAAGGGCAGAGTGTACTCTGCTTTGAATCAAGTCTGTGTTGGAATTTCACATGAGAAATCCATATGTCATAACGAGGTTGCATTTAGCAAGGGTAAATGATGAAGTAGTAGAATGAAGTAGCGTTAATAAATAAACTTCTTAAAATTAGTTTTTTCCTAAGCATGTGTGAGAATCTGTACTTTGACCGTTTAGTGGCTGTAGAGTTTTCCTTTAGTTTCTTGCCAACGGTTTGTTTCTAAAGCTGTGATGAAAGTCCAGCTATTAGTCCTGACTTGCTTATGTGTTATCCAATGCTGCTTTTCTTAATATTAGGAGTATTTTGATTTCCGTAAGTTTTCGTCTCACTGCAAATCTTACTGTAGCATTCTTTTTAATACAGGGTATCTCCTGTAATTCACAAGGGAAAAAAAGACTGTTTGGAATGTCAAAGGGGCATAGTTTTCATGAAGTAGTTGAGGAGAGCATTTCTCCTCTTCACGTCAGAGTGAACTTTTCAGGTATGGAACCAAATTCTATGCTTGTACGGTTGGCTGCAGTGCTTGGCAGCACAAAGACATCTTGGGGCACATATGCCCACATCTCTGTTGCTTGTGAAACAGTGTGCACACTTGTTTTCTTCTTCTCTTTCAGGAAAAAAAAAAAAAAAAAAGAATCCCACTTTTTGAGATTGAGATACTTGCTATTAAAACTATTTCTAATGGCTGTATACAACATAAAGTCTGTACATGTGGAGAAAGCGCATAATTGTATTTCTACCCTTTGTCCTGCTGTGCTGCTCCTATGGCTGTGTGTAGGTGCTTCGTACGAATTTCCATTCTAAAAGCAGTAGCAAAGATCTTGAGCTGAAGATGAGCTGTGCTGTGCTCTCAAGAACAAACGTAGTGAAGAGCTTTGAGACTTCAGGGGAAGAGAATGCTGAGTTTTCCTCTAACAGATCAAGCCCCATCCTCGACAGGAGCCAGGAGCGTGGCTTCATCCTGCAGGGGGATTTCTGTGCTAACTAGCTAATGGCTGAGCAACCAAATGTCAAGTTTTTGTTGTGCAAATATTACTAGATTTAAGCCACATTACTAGTTGTAATGTTGATTTATGATAGTTGTGTTTGTAATAAACATTGTCCATATACTTGGAAGAATAAGATGTGGTTAATATATGGTTATTTTTACTTAATGCAGTGTTTGACACTTCATCCTACTTATAGTGGGGGGGGGGAGGAAGAACTAACACTCTTTAAACTTGCTATACACTGCATACTTCTAGAAAGGGATTACATTTTTAAGATACAAACTCATACATCTGGAACTACTGAGCGGTGTCTTGAGGGAAGCGTTTGTCACTAATTAGGGATCAGACAGCTGGTTTATTTAGATGCATTGATATGCTTGCAAACATCTCTAACGTCATTGTGGTTTGAGATCATTCCTTCCGTATGTATGGAAGTTTTCTCCTTGACTTCAAGCTCCTCTGTTTTACAGAGCAAAAGACCCAGGCGTGCGCCTTCACTCCAAGCTAGCTGCTTTCCTGCTTCAGAGCTGCATTAGTCCCGTATCGCATACCTACATCAGTGTGGTGCCAGGCTCAAAGTGGTAGATTTACCGCGTATGATCATAAAATCAGAGAATCATTATGATTGGAAGAGACCTTCAAGATCATTTGGTCCAACCATCGCCTTACTACGAATGTCACCCACTAAACCATGTCCCCAAGCACCACATCCAACCTTTCCTTGAACACCCCCAGGGATGGTGATGCCACCACCTCCCTGGGCAACCTGTTCCAGTGCCTGACTGCTCTTTCTGAGAAGAAATATCTCCTCATTTCCAAGCTAAACCTTTCCTGGCGCAACTTAAGGCCATTCCCTCTAGTCCTATCACTAGTTATCTGCAAGAAGAGGCCAACCCCAAGATCCCCAAATGTTCCTTTCAGGTACAGCTCCCTTCTCCCTGCCCTGCAGTTCTGTGGGAACCACAGCATGAGCACAGCACTAAGTTAACGTCATTGCTTGGCTGCTGTTCCAACGGGACTTTCCGATGGACAAATACTGGCACAGGCAGACAGGACTTGTATTTCAGCTCAACTTCTATGCGTGCGTGTGTGTATATGGCTAGGCAGATAGCAGGGAATTAGAGATTGCCGTCATTCGACTGTTTTAAACTGGCCTGATCTGCCAGATTTCTAGGGTTTAAAGACATTAAATATATTCCTATAGCACATATGTTGCAAAACTTCAACTTGTGCCTGTTATTAATCATCACTATGTACACAAACCCATTAGTCTTTAACACATACCCTAAATTAACTGTGAGTATCCAGTACCATGCAGCTGATGCTGCGCAATTATCTGTGGTAGCTGCGGCCCTTGGTGGTTCTTGAAAATAAAGGTGATTAGGCTCGAGAGCTCTTTGAGAGAATTAAGAATCGAGGTGGACTCGTCCCTCTTCTACTCTTACCCTCCCTAACATCTGATATTGTCTGTCTCCACTGACAAGGAGTGGTCTCCTCTAATCCCAGCACTGCTTATTTTGTTTTATGTTTTGCCAGTCATCCTTTAATGGGTTTGGGACTGTCCTACACATTTACATGCATTCTTTTTTTAGGCACAGTCAGCTCTTCTTCTCTTGTTCTCCTGTCTGGCAACTTTTGTTACGTGGATATCTCCTACGAGCAACTACAATCTCTTTATCTCTTTTTTGATGATTCTTGTGTCGGTTTGAAGGCAGTTTGTTATTAATTATATGCTGATTAGTACGTTTCTTTCTAATTTTTATTCACAGGCATCTGCTTTGGCTACTTAAAAGTTTATTGTTACCTCTAGATAGGTGTTTCCTGCCTGTTATGGTGACACATAGTGGATTATAGATCAAAGTGATGCCCTTATAATGCCTTTACGAATATTAGTTGTTAGCTAAGAAATTCCTAGCAGCACCATTGCTTATTGGCCTAGTTGCAAAGTCCCTTTGATCACCTGCATTTGCAGACTGTTCTTTGCTTGGAACTTTCCGTTCTGTTTCACTTTTTAGTAGCATCTGTACCACTGATATAATGATCCAGATTTTTTTTGAGCTAACTACTAGACTGTATCTCAGTATGGTTTTTAACCTTTAGATACTTAGTTGGGGAAAAAAAGAAAAAAAAACAAAAAACAAAACACGGTATGGCTAAACTGTTAAAAGGACACTGTTGTAAAGTCTCCTGATTCACAGGAAATACCTGGCTTTAAGAGGAGCTGTGTGCTGCTACAATTTTTGTTCATAGCTTTAAAAATTGTGTTGCACCTTGATAAAACATGTAGTTGTGTGTTTGTTTTTAATTAGGAATGTGACTCGTTACTAGTGCTTGCTCCCGTCATGCAGAGATGGAAAAGTGCAGTTTTTCTCTCAAAGGCTGAAAATTTTGTAAAGAGATTGCTTTAGTGCAGTTTTACACAGTTCTGTGTGTTTTTCCTGCTGTCCAGTAACTCTCACAAAAGAAAACGTGCTCAGTTGTCATTCTTGCTGATCGTGGTACTTAATGGTTGTATGTGCTACTTTGATATTACCAGTGCTGCTTGCACTAGGTTGTGTGCACAAGAGGACTGTTCTGCTCAGAGAAGCTAAATCCTTTAAGGGGACTCAGTCTTTCAGTTTTTAGGTTTTCAGAGAGGAGTGCTCTGTTTTTTCATGGCTTGAGTGTTTTCAGATCGTTCTTTTGGCTTTTTGTGCACGAAGCAGTGATTTTTGGACTTTTTTTTTAGTCCTGAAACAAAGGGAAAGAGTCTTAGATTTGTCAAGAGCAGAAAGGAAGATACTGAGAATCCCACCATTAGTAACATTTTCTCTACTTATTATGTGATGTGGTCAAAGCTGTTTTAATTCATAATACACAGTCTCTGAATTCAGACAACATTGCAGTGGTTGGGAGCTTGCTGCTTGGAGTGCCTGAGGATGAAAGTTGGATTTCCAGGAGCTCGTCTGTTATTCTCTCTTCCCACACGGTGAAGAATGGCACATCCGTCCAAGCTGGGAGAGGTTCAAAAAGAAGGCAAATGGTATTGTGCACTACCTGCTTGCTCTGTTGTTAATTTCTGTTTGGCTTCCAGACACAACTGAAGTTTGCAAGTTTATGATGAAAATATAAAGGCAGACACGTGAATTCTTTCCTGTCTGCTATCAGTAATAGTTGGTAGTCTCCAAAAGAAGTCATTCAGTTTTAAAACTTGCTGAGGGAGGTTTAGGCTAAGGGAAATCTTCAGAGACCTGCAGATGTAATATGATGACAATGAAAAATGAGACAAGTTTTGGAGTTTCTTTACTGTTTACAAGTTTCTTTATTTAAGCTATGGTTAGCCATTTGGAGCCTTTTGGGTAAAATTTCCCTCAAATCCCAAGCAGGCAACCTTTTTTTTTTTCCTTTTTTTTTTTTTGACAACTTTATCCTACTATCTTCTGGTGAGATCTTTGATCTTCTGCCCTTAAAATTTGAGCAAACATGATAAGCAATTGCTGTGAGTCAAGTTCAACCATTTTGTTAGTGGGATATTTAAAGTCGTAAAATGTTGGTTTTGCTTTTCTTCATGGGGGAAAAAAATGTGCATCAATCTTGTATAAAACACTGTTAAAACACCAAAACTTCCTGATTTTTTGCTCTGAACTTCTACAATATTCTGGGTTGTTTTTTTTGTGACCTGGCAAAAGTTATCAGATTTTTCTTCAAGCATCTAAAAACTTCCTTAAATATCACTGTTTAGTATCTGATCCAACTCCCTCCCGGAGTGAAAACTTATGCAGAAATCTTGCTGTGATACATATCTTTGTGGAAGAGAGTCCTCAGCCCTAGTAAAACCGCAGTAAGGTAGCTATAGGGCGGATATAGGTTTACACATTCTGGTTATGGGGCTTGGGTTCTGTCTGCATTGAGCTAGGTCTGAACAGTGGCGTGGGTCAGAGTGAAAAGAGGCTTAGGATCTGAAAGTAACTTGGCTTAAACATATGAACTTCTGTTTTATTAAGACAGTGCTTCAAACGTACCATCTAAAGTGACCTGCTGATACTGTTCTTCCACACGCACCTGCCTGTGCCTTTTGATTAAGAAAAATTTTTTTTTCCTCTCTGGCCCTAATCTCCAGAAGGAAGCTGTGCCAAGTTAACTGTAGCACAGTGTGACGGCTCTGCTTACATCCTCCCATCCGCCCTGCTTCCCCTTCTTCCTGTCAAAGATGATACCCGCCAACTCTGCGCAATATTATCTCTTCTGTTCATGGGAGGAGGGAGAGGAGCGGTGATTAAATTAATTGGACGTATCCTGTCAGCAAACCTTTGGAAAGCAGTCGCTCTGAGTGACCAATGCAAACAGTACTGAGACTTGCTGATGTTACAGAATTGCCACTGAACAAGCAATGTGGTATTGTCTATTTTAAGTGTAACACCCGGATCTCCAAGAACCTTTTGGATATTCCTTGAGTGGACTAACAGCACAGGACGGGAAGTTCTTGTTAATTCCTATCATTTCCAATAGCTCTGTTGAGTCCATTAGAAACTAATGCCTGGAAATTGACCAGTCTTTATTTTGGTTTCTCAGTGCTGATTCAGCAACCATTGAGAATATCATTTCACTGGAGACAGGGAGAGTGGAAATAATATATTTATGTTTTTTAAGTGCGTGATTGTGGTGCCTATAAGAATAATTTTACTATATGCTTCCTTTTGAAAGAACACTTTAAACATACAACATATTGTTGCCATAATTGTCGTTATGTAATTACACGCATGACATTGTGTGAGCAGTTTTTTAGGTATATTTTTTTCTTAAATCGTGCATATATTTTGGGGAGAAAATGAAAACCTATGTAGCTGTAACCTGAATTTTTGTAACCCTTGCTAGCTCACCCCTTGTAAATAGAAGAAGTGTTCTTTTTTTGAAGTCAGTCTTGTGAGTGTGTGGACCTGGTGAGTTTGTTTGTTAGCCATTCTGAATCAGACACTTACCTTTTCTAATAGTTCCCATGGTATGGCTTTTGGGGAAAGTGATAGTGTGTTTGCATGTGTCTTTGTGTGTGTCTTGAATAAAAGCTATGGTGAAAAATCCCAAACCATGATTTCGTTTCACACTCAACTCTCCAAACTGAGATAATTTGTGTATGATCTTTGCTAGATCTTTTACTCTTTGTCATCCATTTTCTATTTAAGCATGTAATGTTAGGTGTTTAAATCTAAAAAAGATTGTCATGTAATGTAACAGGGTGATTGTGACAGATTTGTGAAGTAGATGGCTTAATCTACAGCTGTTGCTTTCAGACTTCTGAACCAAGCTGGATCCAGAAGCATGGGGTCTGAGCCAGATACTGACATTTGCTATTTCAGGATGCAGTTAGCAATTGCTTTTCAGCTATGTCTTTTTATTTTAGCATAGAGAAGGGTAAGGAAATAGGAGGTGCCTGCTGGGCGACCATTTATCCTGCATCTTCGGAAGTCACTTTTTCTTCAGCAATTGTGTGGTTTAAGGCTCTGGTGTTACTGCTGGTTTTACCTTCTACTGCATAGTAAATGCTTAATGGAGAAATATCAAGATCTCTATCCTTTGGAGAGCTGAAATTTAATATATCCTGTGCCTTAAAGTTTAGATGTTGGTGCTTTCAGATGTAAAAAGGCAGTACTCCTGGCCTAGAGCATGGGGTTTAATGTCAGGTTTGAAACAGGCTTGACGAGACGTTTCTGAACAGCCGAAGATCTGATTGGTGCCTTTCATTTTATTAAAGGAAGAGTACCTGACCACCTTTATTTCCTTTTTATATGTTGTCCATTTGGTTTCCTGTGTCTTTTGAATTGTGGTAGGTCTTGATGTGATCAACAATTTTCAGAAGTACTTGTATTTGTTCAGAGGAAGTCCAAAAGAAAACAAAGGTTTTTTGTGATCCATGCCAGTTACTGTTGGCTGCGTATCTTGTTCTGTTGTGTTATTTATCTGAGAATGTGTAGGCTGTGATCAGGTTCAAAATGAAGGACTGCTCTACCAAATCTTACCGTGTGGTGGCTGAAACTTCTTCTCTGTACTATTTGCTCCAATTGAAAGCATCATTTTGTTAATCTGAGGCAAAGATGAACAAAAAAAATTACTTCTCACATGTTCGTTAATTAGTGGTAAGATCAAAATCTGGGTATTTGTGTGTCTTTCCCCCTCTGAGCATTAAAGCAGAAGGTGCTACAGGTTTCATTAAGGTTGTGCTTTACAAGGTGTGCTTATTGTTTTCTAAAGGACTTTGTTCATTTACTCCCCCCGCTTATAGGATGAGTGCTGGATATCTTAAAGGAATTCAAGGTGCCATGTTTTTAAAATTTTTGCTTTCTGAGGAGGAGATGCATTTAATACATTCAAAGTGAACATGATCTGAAAAATCACATCCATTAAAATTGTTTGTGTGCAATATGTTGTATATATGAAGGTACTCTTTTTTATTTATGCCTTCATCCACTGTTTTATAGATATTTTTTTTATCAGCCATTACGAGTTGAGACCTTCATAAAAATGTAACATCATTTGTGTTGCTTTTAAAGTCATGCTTCCAGCTTAAAACTTTGGAAGTGGAATGGAAGGACTTACTGAGTTTCCTCAGACGAGCAATGCAAACTTGTTGAAGATATCCTGTGTGAAATACCTCTGTGCATGAGTTAGAGACTTCCAGAGAACTTTGTCCATAAAATTCATGCTTTTCTGACTTGTACTCTCTGCTTGTTGCATTCCCTTTCCAGTTCATTTCATTCTGATAATGTGAGTGCATTTCCAAGTAAATTGGCAGTGTTTACAGTCTCAGTCCCTAGTGCCATTTTTTAATCAAACACGTAATAAAGTGCTAAATAAACCATTCCCACCTGCATCAAACTCTTTATGGCCTGTAGAGGGTATTTTGTAATTTATTTACCCAGGAAGACCCAATTCATCTGCACATCTGGTTTTCAACCCAGTCCTGCTTTTCATCCAGTTTTCCAGCTGGTTGATTGAGGCAGGAGGAGGTCAGATGGCTTTCTTGAGGTCAGTGTAGTGGTTGTCTCAGTTGGGATTATACCCAAACTTTATCCCTTGCTGTAACCACTTGGCCACACCACTCCTAACCAGTCGATCTGCATTGTTGGCTGTAATAGAGCTAACTGCAAATGTCATTTTCTTTGGTTTATAGTTTTGCTTGTATTAAAATACTGTCACTTTTATGAGTTCGGAAATATTACATCTGTTCACAACCTGTTCCGTTCCACACAGACGCAGTTTGTTGTGATGAATCTTCTTCCTGAATTCCCAGTGCTTGTCTGTCTCGCTAGGTCTAGGGTAGTGATTGATGACATTGCTGGTTTGTGTCACCCTGGTGTGCTTCCTCAGGGCTGACCCTGGCTGACACTCCTCTTTGGAAGAGGAATCCGTGTTTTTGCTCCTGTGTACCACTGCCATAAGCTTCCTAAGATTCCTGGTTGCTGAGATGTTCTTCCTCCAGTTTTTACTTCTTTTCGTCAATAATATGAGGTTAGAACAAGATACACAGATATGATGGAGGACTTCTTAAGCATGCATTTCTATGTATGTGCCCATGAGTTTCAAGTCTAAGGGAAGAGAAACTCTGGAGTACGGTATCATGAACATAACTGTATTTTACTTGGTCTTCTTGTGCCTTCCTGAGGGAAGTCAAAATGGTTCTAGCTCCAGGTTTTGTTATAAGCTTCCTTGTGTTTGGAGTTACCACGCATTGAAGAAGCATTGCTTCTAGCACACATTCATGTGCATGTCTCAGGTAGGTTCAAAAATTACAGGGCTCTCTACAGTTAAGTAGATGATGAGGAGGGATCTCACCAAAAGGGAGATCCCTTTGTTTAGGAGAAAGTAGAACTGGGAACAGTAAGCAGACAGGAAGGTCTCTTGTGATACTTGATTGCTCTTCCATGTTAACCTATTTTCTTGCAGCACCAAAAAAGTATGGAGAAGACACCTGAACAGGTAATACCATGAACGCATGTCTGTTACAGATGATGAATATAGTAAATTCAGGTGTAGATTGGCATTAATTTTCCATTCAACTGGTGGAAAGGAAACCTGTGTGAATCTGACTTCTGTGATACTGACATGAATGCAGACCTCTACCTCTTTTCATTATTCCCTTTCTCTTTTTGGAACGCTCTTATTCCAACAGTTTAATAAGTCAAGTCTCCGGTGTCCACCCACCTCTGATTTCCAACTGTGTGATCTACAGTCCTCTTGTTCCTAAGTATTCAAGATGTCATTCATAAAGTAATTTTTATTTTCCCCTCAGTAATCTGTGGTATGCACAGGGACTACTGCTGCTGGCTGTCAGATGCATTTTTCCAAAACCTCCTTTCCTACTCTGGAGCTTGGCAGTCATTTTCTTTGCTTTGAGCTGAAATTTAAAATTAGTCTTCTGGAAGTTAGAGCAACAGAGCAACATGAAGAGAACCCCGTGCTAAAATAGACAGCAAGGAATTCGTACCAGCAGAATACTTGGTGGCTGTGGATTTCCACAGTATTTGACAGGTCATTTCCTTTGAACATGGATGAGGGACTTGGAATAATGGGTGTCCTGTTAAGGGAGCTGCTGAGGCTTGCAGGGCTTACTTTGTGTTCAGACATTATCAGATGTGATTCTCAGGAGGCAAACCGTGTGTGTGTATACACCTGTGTGTGTTTTTGTGGTGGTGCTTTTGTTGTTTTATGTGTTGGGTTTTTTTTGTCTGTATCTTCAGTTTGGAAACCAAGCAAGTATCAGGGTCCATACATTTCACATATGCTTGTCCTGTGTTCCCCCCTCTCCTAGGCATCTGCCAATCATCTTTTTAGGAAACACCATATTGGTCTCAACTTTATTTTTGGGTCTGCACTAGTAAGCCAATATTTAAGGTTTGGAAGGCCATTCATTTTACCTAAAGTGGAAATAATCAATTGCAGAAAAGTTGTTTGTTACCACAGCATCAGATCTTGGAGTTTCTGATCCAGCTTCTTACTTTCACAAGCAGTTTCATTATCACTCCCATTAATGATCAGAAATAAATTAATAACTGTTCAAGCTGAATTGTATGTAGTTAATATTTGTATGTGTTTTTTTGTGTGTGTGTGTGTTGGTGTTTTTTTGTTTGTTTGTTTGTTTTCAAGAATTCGTAATTCTGCCTTTAAGTCCTAAAGTTTCTAATTTCTGATCTGAACGTTTGCAAGCTTTTTTGTTTGCTCTCGTGCTTATGCTGACTTCCAGCTTGGGCAATTCTTCATGTATGTTTGTTCCCAGGCACTGCTCTGGTACTACTGGCTGGTTACGGTCACTCAGCTCTTCATTCCACTAATTATTTTAGGGTTTATTGTCTTTAATTAGTTCCTGATAAATCTCTCTCTCTCTGTTTCTTAAAAATGATCCTCTGAAGAAGGCAAGGATCTCAGTATGCCACTTTCTGTTAGTACAAATTTTCCCTTTCATCTTGGCCCAGATGCCATTTTCAGTCATAGGGAAGATTGCAGTGGGCACACAAAGAGTAACATTTCTTTTTCTTCTCTGTCTGAGTCCAAAAAGTGGCAAGTGTCCTAAGAAATCAGATCCACTTGTCAGTGGCTTTGCAGCACGGTAAGAGATCGAAACTTTGCTGGCACATCTGTTTCCTGTGACAGATTGGGTTGGTGGCTCCTGAAGCAAACTTCCAGAAAGCAGCTCCACGTCCTTGGCAGTAAGAATTCAGCAGGCTGGAGATCAGGCTGACTGCTAAATGGAAAAGTTAATATATTTTTTTTTTGGTGAGGGCTCAGTGCAGCCACCTGTGTACTATTAGCGTGTGGAAATTAGTCATTTGTCTGGTATAGCTTTTGGTCTGACAAATTCTGGAGGTAATAAAACAATCCTCATTTTTGTGGGTTTTTAAGTCTTCCTTTCTCTCTTCCCCCACAAATGCCACGCACATGCCTCTTTAACCATGCTGCCTTTCTACTGATGACTGAACTTGCTCGTATCAGCTTGTAGAGATATTTTTTTTCTGCCCACAAAATTAATTTCTGAGGGAGCAATTCAGTTACTCCCTCGGAATTCCTTCACTACAGTTTTATACATTCAAGTTTCAAATGTAAATCCAGTATTGGAGTAATCCATATATTATTTCAATTCTTTGTTTCTAGAGTGAAGGAATATCAAAATAAATACCTCCTTTCACAGCTACTTTCCTTCTCAAAACCAAGGAATTAACAGAGAATGATGAAATCAAGCAGTTTGGTTTTATACCAGTGTTCAGTCCTCTCACTCGAAGATAATCCTTTCTTAAAAGTCCATTTGAGTAGATTATAACTGAGTAGACTTTTTGATATCCAGACTGAGGATAAAAGAACTGGGATAAGTGCTGGTAGTTGTAGACAGATGATATCTTTTTTTTTTCTTTTTTCTTTTTTTTTCCTGTCTGCAAAGTGTTTCTTTTGCAGATAAATTCCTGTTTCTTTACAGTTGCTCCTGTTGATAAGGAGAAGAGCCTTAAAATTTTTGCTTTTAGGAAAAGTAGGAAGCTGGAGACGATTGGTGCCCCTTCAGGTCACTTCTTGAAGTGGATCTCAGCCTTGGTTCTTAATGCCTCCTACCATATCTGCTTTGAGCAGTGGAATAATTTCCTTCACAGCAGTTTGAAGGCATAATCATGACCACAGCCGATGAGATGCGCAGGGTATTTCACATCACACGACTGGTTTTGCAGTCCTTAGTAGGTCAGTGGTATAGCAGTGGTTGGCAGCAAACCTGCTATGCCTCTGTTTTGTTACCTTTTTCCCCTGGTGTAGATCACAGTGCTTTTGTCCTTTTTTTCCCTTTCATTTCCTTTTTTTTTTTTTTTTTTTTCTCTTTCTACCTCCTATTAAAGGAGGATGCTGAAGCTCCTCCAGTTTAAGAGCTCCAGTGGCTAAACATTCCTCTAGACCTCTCATAGTTACGACCCGAGGTAGCCTGTTGAAAAACAGGCTTCGATATTAGGGAAAAAGTTTCTGAATCAGCTCAGACCTTGTCCCTGACATTTGGTGCCCTAAATGTCCTCCTTGGATTTTGTGGTTTTATCTTTAATTATGATTGTGGTTTTATTTTTAATTATGATTTATTTATTCTATAAAGGTCGCCATCCCTGAAGCCTGGAGGTAGTTCCACAAGTGCACCCTCTGCACTTCCCGAAGCCTGTTTCAGTGCGTGCAGCATTGACAGTGGCCACAGAAACTGAGAGAGCTGGGCCACCTGAAGCTAGGTGATAACTTGGTAGTGATCTCCAGTGAGGCAAGCGACTGCGTTGAACTTGCAGTTAAATGCAAAGCTCATTAGTAATAGCCACAAACCATGTGTTGTACATGATAAGTGAAATAAGGACTAGTTAATGGGCAACAATGCTTTGGAGAGCTTGTTACACAGAATTCCTTTTTGGCTGGGGAGTGTGCTTGCTTTCCTTGGAGAGTGAGGTATTTGGCTGAACACTTCTGCCTATTAGGATGGCACTGAGTGCTTGGGAAATATGCATAATTTTAAAATACTTTATTCATGTGTTTCTGCTCATTGCAGTGCCAGAGAGGATTTATCTTAAATGGCAAAGAATCCCAAACCCGTGTTTCTGTGCATTTGCCTGATTTTTTTTTTAAGGATTGGAAGGGAGCATGAATGGGTAGCTGAGGCCCCCTTGTGTCTCCAGTTGATACTACACCTCAGGCACAGCGGCGTCAAGTCACTTTATTCACTTTATTCACTTTTTAAAAATATATACACAGAAACACTTTTTAGGCCAGAATAAGGTGCTAACTTTTCACATGCAGTGGTTCCTTACTGCAAACCTGAATTCTCCATGTGTTACTTTTTGCAGTAACAGGTTTTACAAAGCTGTGCAAAACTAAGAGGGTATTTGGTTTGCAACAGTTATCAGGAATATATGAGATGCAAACAAAAACTGCAGAAAATCTGAAGGCCTGCAAAATAAATTTTTGCCGTGTTTGCATCTCTGCTTAAGAATGACTGTGGAAAAACTACATAGCCAACAGCTTTTAGTGCTGGGCCGTATCATGTAACTGCAGGATAGGAGGGATGGGGAAGGGCAAAAGTGCCAGCAAGGGAGGTGTGAGATGGTTGCGGGGGGTTGTTTTGGTTTTGCGGTCATCAGCCATGTGGTTTTGGTTCAATTGCTAAGACCTTGAGAATCACTTCCAAATGCTGTGATCCCAGTTACAGCAATGTGGACATGTGTTAGAGTAGATTTGCGCTGTGCTTAGCATTTAACTTAGAAGTGTATGTTCACAGCTAGTGCAAAGTAGTGCAGAGGCTTTCTTCAAGGAAAAGGTTAAAGACCGGAGAATAACCCCATGTAAAATGATGTAATGATCTTAATAGACTACTCTTAATAGACCTCTTCAGTATTTTCGTGTTGCACTACTCCATGAGCATTTGTTGGACTTGTGGATTTTGTCAAAATATAGCTATTTGCTCTCATGACAAAATTTTGGCTTTCAAACAGTAGTGAATAGTAGCTAATAAAACCTTAATGAAGAAATTCATTTGGGTCTTAGGTCAGCTAACTTGGCTTGTCACTCATGCCAGTCTATAATGCAACCCTTTGTTCTGCTGTTGCACAGATTTTTAAAAAGCAAGAGAAGGAGGTGATAAAAAAATAAAATAGGATAAAAAGGATTTAAAAAAAAAAAAAAAATGGAATTTCTCTGGGTGACATTGCACCTGTGGTTTATTTTCTTCTTTTGGGTGCACGTAGGAAGCCTAAGGCTGGTGGTCTCTGCACAAATTCCTGTTCACTTCTTGAGCTTTGTCATGGTTATATCAAAATGGGTTGGATGGTAAATATTTCTTTCCAAAGAAGATGCCGATGATGCTTCCAAAGTTATAAAACAAGCTTTGCAGAAAGTGAGGTTTTCTGCCCTTTTTTGTTTCTTGTTTTAGATGTCAAGATGGCAGAAGCCGATAGGTGTGAAATAGCAGTGTGTCTACACTGTCCTCTAGATGAGCTCCCATTTGCATCTGAGTTTCAAAGCTTCAGTTCAGTTAAACTTATCCAGTAACATTAATAGCAGGTTTAGGAAGAGCAAATAAAAACCAAGTAAGGATTTTTTTTCCCCCCAAATTGAGATATATCTCATAGTCTGTGTCACAGAGAGTATGTCACACTTCATCTCTGAGATACGTTGTCTGCTCTTTTTAAGGACCAGTTCAGGGTGAAGAAACCTACTTGTGGGATTTTGAAGAGCTGTGTGTGCTACTGAACATACCCTACCTTTTTCAGTGTTGATCCATTAAACAATTCCAGAATTGTGAAAATCTTGCTTGTGGAGTTCCAAACCTATTCCAAACACTTTTTTTTTTTTTAATTAGAGGGGAAATATTTGGTATAACTTGTTCGTCTCTTTTGTTTTCAGCTCCTCAAGGATTTTATGCATAGCCTACGAGGTTTTACAAGGTTTGCAATATATGAACAAACATGGAATGGTCCACCGAGCACTCTCCCCTTGCAATATTCTTTTGGATCGAAAGGTATGGCTGCAGGAATGAATCTTTTTTTCATTTTTGTCGCTTGCTGCCAAATAGCATGCTGTGTCATATTTGGAGACGGGACAGGAGCAGACCTTTTGGGGGGAGGGAGAGAGGGAATGGCATATTCAGCAAGTGTGGGTTGTTTGTTGTTTTTTACTATACTTTACATCATTTCCTAAATTTCAAGTATGTTGCAGGATTTTTTGTTCCCACTTTCTTCTATCCCAAATCTCTTTTTTCATCCTTCTTAAAGAAGTGATCTAAGTCTACCTGACTGCCATCATTGTAAATAGTTACAAAGCCTTTCTGTTTAGTAAGGGTATATTTTTTTTAGCTAGTGAGTAGTTAATAACATTTCCTGTGTTTCATGGTGGTCTGATACTTTTAAGATATCAACATTTTTCTTTGCATTAAATTATTAAAATTCCAGTCTGTCAATTCTGTTGTCAGACTACTGAGTTGGCAGTGTGGAATAAAGGTTTCCCTCAAAAAAGATGAGAGAAATTAATAGCTACTGCTACATTCAGAGCCATCCCTTTATCTGAACTAACAGCCAAAGAGCTCAGTTTCTGTGGACAACCCCTCTCTCCTTCCCCTTCTTACTCGATTTAAATAGAAGAGCTAGATCTTCCCCTTGGAAGGTAGAGAGAAAAGAGGAGGAAGGAAGAAAGGAACACTTACTAATATATTCTTGGGTAAATTACTTGTACAAATGAACAAATGAACATCATAATAATGCTCTAACAAGCAAAAGTACTTAGGATTTTAAGATAGCCCTGCAATCAGTAAGAGAGCAAAGGGGGCCGTGAGACTATAAATTTCAAGACTTTTTCCCTGCCTTCTGAATTGCTTGCTGATGTAGCCTTCACTGTTGCACCACCTGCAGAGTAGCTGAGTATTATTCAAAATCCAGCAAAAACTATATATCAGTTTAACTTCGATGCCTATTTTTTTGTTGTTGTTATTTTGGTGTTGGTGTTACCTTTCTACCTCCACAGAATAAAACCAAGCACCTGGAAAACTTATTTGATTGAAATGTATGTGGATACAGTTAAAGAGAGCAAGATAGTAATGAGTTGGTGAGAAAGACTGGAGGAGCAAGGCTGGGTAAATGGCAGAGGTGAGAGAATAGTGGGGCTGCTTAGGGAGCTCTAGGATTCAAACAGGATTGCAAACAGTTTTTGAAACAGGAAAAATGTTCAAGAGAGTATTAAGTCCTTTTAATTTACTGAAAATATATTGTAACTGTACAAAGATCTGACTTGCTGACGTACCCCAAAGTGATTACACAGTGCTCTCAGAGAGTAAAAGCATTAGAAATAAGCACCTTACTAGCTTTTAGTGGAATTGTACCTAAGAGCTGAAACAGAAATGTAAGAGGCTGGCTTCTTATGCCTTCTGACAACTTATTACTTATGACAAATTAGCATAAATATATATATACACATATATATTTGTAAACTCAAAGATTTTTGTGATGTCAGATTCTGCTGCTCTTGATTTTTATTTTTATTTTTTTCAGGGACATGTCAAGTTGGCTAAATTTGGACTCTACCATATGACTGCTCAAGGCGTTGATGTTGATTTTCCTATAGGGTAAGTGTGGAGCTGCACAATACAAATATATTAAGGATATTTGCTTGGATGCACAAAGGTAGTAGTGATATTTCCTTTTGAAAGTTTTCAGATTTTTTTTTATTGTAGTATCATGAACGATTGAAGGAACAAGTGATTTTGTTACTTTTAAAATGATTTAACAACAGGTATACCTTTTGCTGTTGGTTTTTTTGTTGGTGGTGTTTTTTTTGTGTTGTTGGGTTTTTTTGTTTTTTTTTTTTTTTGAGGGGGGTATTTATTTATTTATTTTGCTAATTCAAAAGTTATTTGATGGGAATCCTGACAATGAACAAGACCAACCCCCCACACACACTCCTGGGATGGCTCTAGGGTACATTTATTTAATGTACTACTGCTGAAATTCGGTATACATTTACTTTGAATAAATATATTGCATCTTTACATATATATACATATATACACATAGTATTGAATCTTTAAATAGATGAACTATTTTGAAAAGTGCTGTTTGTTACTTTCACAAAAAGACAGAGCTAATGATTAAAATTTGACCTTTTATGTACTAGACACTACTTTGTCATTGGGGTGAAACTACTGCAATGTGTACATTTTGGCTAACAACCTGCATTGGTATAAATTCGAGTTTCTCAGAACACAAAATTAATTTCAGTAGTGTAACTGAAAAGTAGGTTTTTGGACAGACAGATTATTACTTAATGTTGCTGCATCTTTTTAGGTACCCGTCGTATCTGGCACCTGAAGTAATTGCACAGGGAATAGTCAAACCAAGCGACCATACGCAGTGTGAGAAGCCTCTGCCTTCTGGCCCTAAATCAGATCTGTGGTCTCTTGGCATAATACTATTTGAGCTTTGCATGGTATGTAAGAGGGTTTGACTGTGACTTTTGGGGAATAGTTACATCAGGTTGATTGCTCTTGCTAATGGGGTTAATGACACTTGTCCAGCACGTGACTCCAAATATCAGACTACATTTTGCATTCCCACCTGACCAGTACTGGTGGCGGTGTTCAAGTTACTGGATACATGTTGGCTTGGGCTGAGTGTTACCATGAAGGGCAGCTGCCTTGAATAAGCCACAATGATGCAATTGCGTGATCTAATTCTTAGTAATAGCTTCTAAACCAAGTCTCTCTAGGTACCTTTTTGTTTTAATTATGCTTATAAGCATATTTATGACAGCATATTGCTATCATGCCCTCGTTCTCTTCAAAAAGGATGAGAAACTAATGAAGTTTCTTTACTATGAAAGCACTACATCTGCCTTATTGCCAGAGTTTAAAGAGTGTCTACAGGGAATTAAAGGTTTATTTGAAAAATACTTATTTGGCTTTAGATGTTAGAATAAATTAAGACAACATAATCTTTACCACTTGTACATGTTAAACTTGACTTTCAATCAAAGACAGCAACATTCTCTATAGAAACACGATCTGGCAAATATACCAATGGTAACAGTTAGTTTCATTATACAATTAAATGGTCTGACAGTTACATGGTCAAGAGCATGTATTAGTTAGTCAATACATCAGGGCACTGGAAATTCTTTTATGTATTCTGTGACTTCTTATAGTGTTCATAGATCATTATTCCTCTTTTGAATAAGTATCTTTTCATAAAAATATTGTTGAAACATTTTAGAACTGATATTTGGATGACTTTTCAAAAATAGTGTGCCATACAAGCTATGGCTGTCACTGGGTCAGGACCATGAACATCACCTTTTTTCACGCTTACGTTGGAAAAAATACAGCTTTTTGAAAGCTTGTTACTAAACTAATAATAAACCTGCAGCTTTGCTGAAGCAACCTGAGGATTTGTTTTGCATGTTTTTTGTTTGTTTTTATTTGTTCCAGTTAAGAGACATTACAAATGATACATTTTTTTCTTTGTGATGTTATGAAACTGCTTCTGGTATATTTGGGGGTAAATCGTGTTTCTAAATGTTTCTAAAATTAATCTGAAGAACCTTATTTCACTGTTTTTGTGTATAGGTGGATGTGTGTGCTATCTAAATATTTTTATGTAGTAGCATTCAAATGTTGATTTAATCTTGTTACTCATTTAGGGGAGAAAATTATTCCAAAGTTTGGAAATAGCAGAAAGATTAAAATTTATAATTATGTTGGGTAAGTAGCACAAAATCATTTTTTTAAGTTTCCTAGTAGTGTTACCATTAGAGCTTCACAAACTAGTCAGCTTGTTATGCTCAGACGTACGGTACTTTATCTTTTGTCTGCTTTCATCTCCAGAACTTAAAATGCATTTGAGGCATGGTTACTTGCTTAGGGAAGCTACAGAGATGGCTGACAGTTAAAATAATGTTGCAGAAGAGCCATGAGTGTGTTAGAGTAAGGGAAGCTGTGGAAAAACATGTTCAGGAAAGGTGGTCTTTGTGTTGGTTATTTGTTGTTCTGTGTTCCAGGAAGTCTCTGAAATGAGATAGGAACTGTATGACACTAAAGAAAACTGTCCCTGCAGCAGCGGTGTGATACCAAGCAGGGAGAAGCAGAACTCAAATTGGAAGACAGAAAATAGAGAGCTGAGGAGTTTATTACTAGGTCTAGGCTTTTGTTCTGACTTCATCTACAAACTGTATAAGCATTAAGCAAAAAATCAGTGTCTACAGTAATGTAAATGAGTGTGAAAGTAGGACTTTTCTGTGGCATTTAAAATTCAGTTTATTGTGGGGGTTGTGTATGAGCCATGAAGAAGGGCAGAGCATGAGCTTGCAGTTTGAAGGTTTATGAGTAAGTTATTGAATTTATCCAGAGCAAATAGCGATACCTTTAAAGATACTGTCACTACAAACATCTTTTTATTGAGTAGTTAGTACTCTGGTGATGAAATTCTGTCTGTTTTGGCATGGGGTTTATTAGCAAAGCTTCCTGAAGGGTTTGAGTCCCTTTCAAGTTAAGTGCAAGTTATTATAAACCTTTATCCACTGAAAAATGCCCACATTCTGACTTGGGAGTTATTTTCTCAATAATGCATTGAAAACAAATTATAAAACACTTCCAGTATAATCTGCAAGTAGCAAATAAAAAGTCCTTTGAGCTTCTATATGCAGGTATTTTTTAAGTTCTTTCAATTTCCTTTTAATAAATAGAAAGGCTGTTGGAATTTATTTGGCAGAGACTGACGCTCTGGATTTACTAAGCCTGCTAAAAAGACTTTCACTGTTAAATTAGATGCACTACTTAAATTTTCTAGGCTTTAATTTTCTGTCTGCGTTGGGGATACTACTTTCATTTCTAATTTTGGGAATTCACCTTCAGTTGATGTGGCAACGTCAATTAAAAAATATACATATTCTGTGCTGTGGTGGGCTTTCATCTGATATCCTGTTTAATTACTATCACTTTTTTCATGGTCTTCAACTTTTTTACTGTTCTGTTTGTTTTTAAAGGCTGTGTAGATGATATTGTAACAGTATTAGCTGAAGAACATGGTTGCCTTGATATTATTAAGGTTTGTGGAACTAGTTTACTCTTCTATGCTATCTTATCCAAAACATTTTTTTATTTTATTTATTTATTATTATTTTATTATTTATTTATTTATTTCTATTTATTTATTTATTTATTATTGTTGTGTTGCATAGGATTTCATATATACATATGAAATATAAGTTTGTTTTTGTTTATATACATAAAAACTCATGTATATAATATATATATATATATATATATATATATATATATATATATATATATATATATATATAAGTAAAGTTATTTATTCACTTGAATTTATTGCACTATACTGCAAATATATATGTAAGATCTTTTCGAGTACCCTGTGCTGGTAACGTTCATTCTTTCTTAAAATTGTTGTCAATTAATTTAATCCTTGCTCGATGGTTCAGTAAGTTGTTAATTTTCTTTACAGTGTTGGAGGTTATAGATTTTTCTTCTAGAAATTTAGCTTTCTACCTAGTGTGCTTTACACATTCTGACAATGTTGTTATGCAGTTCAACTCTTCCCTGCACACAGAATGAATCAGTGAATTTTAGTGTTTATGTCTTGAAACACTGTGTGTAAAACGAATTCTGACTGTTATCAGGAGTTCCCAGGTATTGTATTGTTTCCAGCTGTGTACAGAATATCTAGACTAGAAAAAGTAAGAATAAATAACTGCATACACTGAATTGTCTAGTCTTCTTTTCCCCATAGTAAATGTGGGTTATGAAATTACTTCCAAACAGCATTTTGATCTCATGCAGCTAACCTCATACGTGTGGATGTCAAATTTTATTGCTTTCAAAGGATTAACTTGTATATTAAAAGCTAAGTATGAGCTAAGTGGCTTGCTCAATTAGGACAGTAATGATCAGAACCCCTCCATATTTCTCTTATGTTCCAGGACCTTCCTGAAAATACCATGGATTTACTGAAAAAATGCCTTACATTCCAGCCTTCTAAGAGGCAAGTATTCACTCCAAATGCATAATAAACTCTGTTAGGATTCTGTGAAATTAGAAGTCCAGTCACTGATCGTTTTTTGGAATACTGATGGCTTGTGCTACTGACAATAACTTCTTGGTTTTATTACTTTGCAATATTTGAAAGTAGAGAGTTCGGAAAAAAATAATGAAGTGTGCAAAACCTTGAGATTGATGCAGAGTATTTTTGTGGGAAAACTATTTGGTTATTTTCAGTTTTAATTTCACAGCTTTAGTGATTCCATAACTGGATGTCCATGGTGGTTACTGCAGTTGTGCTGTGGTCAGAATTAGGACCGCTTTCTTCAAATCTCTCCTTTCAAGAGACATTTTTGTTATGACAGTCCAATGCAACTTTCTTCTGAAAATGGAAATAGGCTTCTGTTCCTTAATTGAAGTTTTGCATTTGCATTTTTTTCACGTTTGCTTAGAGGAATTAAAAGAGAGTTAAGAAAATAGTTGCTTTATATATTAAATGAAGGTGAGATCTGAACTTGGGCTATAAACAGACTGCACAGTGTTAGAAATTATGAATTGAACAAAATTGATAGGTTTTTTGGTAATAAAATTTCTGAAATTTGACATCACTTGTTAATATTTATTACTGGGGACATTTCTTACTGAAATGTAGTATTTATGGAAGCACTTTACTCATAGCATTATATTCTCTTTTCTTAACTCAAGACCAACTCCAGAAGAATTGCTGCATGACAGTTTGTTCAGTGAAGTATCCTTGTTATACCCTCCCTTTCACAAACCTGCTGGTCTGTTCTCATCTTCTCCAAGGTGTGCTAACTTAACACTTCCTGAAGACATAAGTCAATTATGCAAAGGTAAAAGCAGGTAGTGGGATGAATGTCACTGAAAGGGGAAGGAAATTAACATGGTTTTGAGTTTTCTTTTAATCCTTTGTTAGAGAGAAACTATTAAATGGTATAAAACTACAATTTTTGTAGTAAATTTTTTAATGGGCACAGCTGGAGGCAGACATGATTTTGAGGGATGTGTTCAAATCAAAGGATGGCATCTTTATTTTTGTACTTTGCCTTCAGGGAATAAACAGTTAACATTAACGTTAACATAACTATTCAAGTGTACCTTGGGATATCAGTATCATTTTTGCCTTTTTAATTTGAACACTTACATGTACAAGATGGTTTTTGGTGGGGGTGGCTTCCCCACTATGTTGTGTTGTGCATTGGTAACTGGATTCTGCTGAATCATAGCATGAGATCATTTTTGGAAATACTGAAAAACTAAATCCTTGTGAGAGAGGTCATATTGTCCAGAATAAAAGAAGGTTAGAAGTTTCTGAGTTTAAAACTACAGTATGCTGAAAGTTTCAAGTCCTCATTGACGTTTTTTGATGAACTCTGAGATTCATACATATATAGAAAAATCTCACTATACAATTCCTGGTGACTAAGATTTTATACCTAGTTAATGTATATGATATGTGAAAGGAAGATGAGACAGTATGAGTCACTAGTTTCTTTTTTGTACTCTTAGCATTGTTGGGGACAAAATAAGGTTTTTGTTTTATTTAATTTTTTGGGAAAAAAAAGATGCCCAGAAAGCAAAACTCCACCCTTTGATTAATTTATCTGATTGGTTCTATTTTCTACCATCAAGGCAAACTGCAAAAACATCTTCTTTTTCTCTGATCTGTGCCCATCTGCTCTTTCTGTAAATTTTCCTAAAGAGCAGTGCAAAGGGTACATCACTTTCTTTTCTAACCTCATATTATGCTCTTTTCAAGTGTAGTAACTTTTCTTCCACAGAATGTGTTTAGAGTGATAGGAAGAAATACAAGCTGCCTAAAAAGCTGTAACTCAATTTTTATGTGGTTTCTCCTAGTAGATGAAGATAGTGATTACCTAGCAGAAAGATCAATTGAAGAGGTTTATTATCTCTGGTGTTTGGCTGGAGGAGACTTGGAGAAAGAACTTGTCAACAAGGAAATCATTCGATCAAAGCCACCTGTCTGCACACTTCCCAAGTAAGGAAAGAGAAGCGCTTTAAGGGAAGGACAATGTATGGAGAAGTGATGCTGAGAGAATGTTTTGGTTTGGTTTTTAGTTTCAACACCTGTGCATATGTGAAAAACAGTGAAAATAGGATTCTTGAACAGCAGAAAATCATTTCACATCCCATCTTACCAAATTTGAGGTGTTATTTGAACAGTTGTATCTGTTATCTAGCTGCATTGCACATTGCTTTCTGAAATTTGAGAAGAAATTTAGGTGAAGTACAACATAATGAACTGGAAGTCCCTAAATTTGGCATGAATTCAAATAGCATTAAGTTTCAATTAAAAAAAAAAGTTTCACTATGCTTGAATACCATATTTGTAATTGGAAGTTAATTAATTCTGTAGCAAATTCTCACAATCTGAATTCTCTTTCACAGAGCAGCAGTGCTGAATGGTCAGCTCATTTCTTCAGCAGATGAGCCGATTTATTTATTTATTTTTAAATGCTTGGTTTTTACTTGTAATTCTCTAACAGTGTTACTGCCTTTATCTTATTGCTGCACATGTTGCAATTTTATGTAATATAGTGATGTCTTAATCCTGCAATCTGATCTTAATAAACAGAATTTTGTGTTCATATAAATCAGTTTGCTGGGTCTGTGATTTAAAAACATATGAAATCAGCATGTACAGCAAAAGTGCAGTATCTTGAAAACAGAAAAAATCTAGATTTTAAGTGATGGTATGATAGCAGCAATAGTGTGACATTTTGAGGGATTGCCTATTACTGTGCCTGCAGGTGAATGTTTCTGCTTTCAAGTTATGTGGGGAAAACATTTTCAGTTGTGCTAACTATGATGACGATGAGGTGTTCATTCAAAAATGCAGTTTGACTCAATTTCCTAAGCCATATTTTAATTTCTAGTGGTCAGTTTGATGCTGTCTACTTTAAAATAACACTAAACAGGCAATTCTTATATACTCTTACTTGGATGCATTTGTTAATCCCTTAGACTGCAACAGAACAGGTCTGCATCAGATTTTTGCTCTTTTTTTTTTTTTTTGTCATGGTTGGAAATGGCTTTCAAATGACAGTGCTGTTTTATTTTTGCTTCTCCCATTAAATAGTCTTGTTCTGTGCCAGCTCAAGGAATAAAAGGGAATATTAATCTCATATCTCATTAGTCTTCCTTTGTGCGCAAACCAAAGTCGTGGAAAGCCTGAAATGTGCCTTTTTACACAAAAAGCCGCTTGAATAATTTAAGGTGATTGTACATTCCCTTGATAGCAGGTTTCATGCTTTGCAGAGTCAATGCAGTATACTTCTAAGACCTACTGTTTTGTTTTAAAGAAGAAACTGATTGATGTAAGATATTTTTTTTCTAAATCAAATCTTATGTTATAAAATGACCTGAATTATATATTTTCTCTCCCTTTTGAAGCTTTTTATTAGAAGATGGTGAAAGCTTTGGGCAAGGACGAGATAGAAGTTCCCTCCTAGATGACACAACTGTGACTTTGTCTCTGTGTCAGCTCCGAAATGTAAGAAAAATTCTGTGCACAGGTGCTTATGTCTTTGCTGCAGAAACATTTGTTTAAAGGGAATATGGAACAGCAGCTCCCACTGCTGTTTCTACAAAAGGGCAGTGTTAGTGATTCCAAGAGAAGACTTCTTGGTATCTAGGTTAGATTCTGATTTACGCTATTAAGTTGCTTTTTCTGTAAAAGCTTTCTAAATTTGGTTTATCTTCCCCCAACCCCTCTGTTCTAATTTTTTATCACCTGTGCTTTGTTCTGGTGCAGTCACAATAATTTCGTAGCACCTGATATTCTGCAGTATTGCTAAACTAATTGGGGCAGTGAGTGTCTTTTTGCATTCTTTAATTCCTGTCTGTAGGTGGCTCACAATATTCAAAAGAAACATCAGCTCAATTCAGTTGCAGCTCCTTCAGATATTTATCCTTTAGAGTTGGATGTCAAATTTCTAGTAGTTTAATACTAACCTTTAAAAATATATCTCTTAAACAACTACTTTGAAAGAACACTTCAAAGTATTTTGCCAGAATGCAGTAATGCAGTTTTCTCTCAGTGGCATAATAAACTCATGCTAACTTATTTTACCTGCTGTAGCAATGGGTTGCAAGATTTACTGCATACATCACTGAAGTATTTTAATTGTTCACGTATCTTCATAGATGTAGAGCTTTATTGCTATAGAATTAGAAATTTACAATGCACTGTTTACAACTGGCTTTTTATGGTAGCAATTGAAATTCTGTAGCAGTCTTTATAAAAATTGTTTCCATATGACTATGGAGGTTAAGAAGGAAAGTGACTCCTGAGGTCTTGATGTCTGCCACCAAAAAAAAACAAAAAAAAAACAACACTTAATCTGTAATTTTGATTATTAGTGCCTACTTGTATAAATGCAGCAGCATGCAGGATTCAGGCTTGTATCCTCCCTAACTGCAGTAGAAGTGTACTGCAGTTTTATTTGGGGAGGATACAAGCCTGAACCTTGCAATATTAGTTGAAATAATTTTTTTGAACTTACACAATTCTTCAAACACTTTTCTTGGAGCAGAGCATGGTGCTTGAAATCAAAAGAGGATCAGGTCTGAATGAACTGAGAGTGAACTGTTCTGTCAATCCCAGGAGGAACAGGCTGTGTGCTGTATGCCTTTAAGTTGGGGATTGAACTGCAAAACAGAGCACTGCAGGGAGGATGGTATTAAACATTAATCATGATGCACCAAAGATGTCTGAAAACTTCAGGCAAGAGTCCAGGCACACTTGTCTGTCACCTTCCCAGAGAGTGTCTGTATTTCTGTGCAGCTTTAAGATGCTGCTAGTAAAAGGAACTCAAATTTACATAACTTTTGAACTGATTAAAAAAGTAAAACCAAGCTCTGCAGTTGCTTTGCAGCTACTTAGATAGGAAGTCCATGTCAAAAAGCAAGGAAAAAAAAATAGTAAATAATATTGATCAATTAATCCATGGTCCATAGAAGCTTTTTCTGTGTGTGCATGTGTAAATAGGTCTATGTAGACAATAACAGTTCTTTTCAGGCAGAATGATTTCCGTTATCTCTTAAAAATAATAATAAAATAGTTTATATTAGTAAAACTTTCTAGTGTTAAAGGCTGTATGTTTTTTTTGCTGATTGAGAGCTGAGCTAATGCTTAAGACACGTTTCAGAGCAAGCTACTAAACTTGGTAAATGAATTGTAAAGTAATAGTTTTCAGAGCCCAGTAAGTATTTGTTTGTGAGTTCTGAACAGCTTTCTGATTATGAATTGTCTTTTTATTTCATTTCAGAGACTGAAAGATGTTGGTGGGGAAGCATTTTATCCATTACTCGAAGATGAGTAAGTGTGTGTGTGTGTAAATCCATATATATGTAAGGGATTGAATTTTGAGTTACTACTTTTGAGTAGCACATCATGCAGCTAAACAGCCATCTTCCAAGAGCAAACCTAGCATGTCATGCTTTGGCTCTTAAAGTTGGTCAGAGCTGAAAGGCACTCAGCACCGGTGGCTTTAGGGCCCTGAATCCAAACTGAGAATTCCAGCCTGCTTTCCTGTTCAGTAAATCAACTGTTTGTGCTGAATATTTAAAATTATCCATTTATACTTGTTTCTGACTCAAAAATGCATCACTGGGTATTCATTTTTTTTCACAATGAATTGTGTTTTTTTTGCTCTTTACTACTACTATCCTAATTCTTTTTCCAGCCAGTCAACTTTACCTCATTCAAATAGTAGTAATGAGCTGTCTGCAGCTGCCAGTCTTCCTCTGATCATCCGGGAGAGGGACACAGAGTATCAGCTAAACAGAATTGTCCTGTTTGACAGGCTCCTAAAGGTATGGAATCTTTCTGATGCTGGATAATTGGATTTGGTCTGTTAATTAGAGGATTTTTGAAGGACTGAGTAATTGAAAAAGGAAGCAGAGATGCAAGAGACCACAAAAGAGAGGAGCGAGAATGCCTTACAAAAATAAAACAAGATTGAAAATAAAAATATGAGAAATAGGTCTCTTTATTGTGCTGAATATAAAAATAGACTTTAAAGTATGCACATAAAAATAGAGCTGCTGCTAATACCTGCTGTTTACTGAAGAAACTAATCCTGCATCCTTGATTTCCTGACTTACTATTCCAGTTATTCCTGACTGATTCCCTGATTTATACCTTTTATAGGGTATGTATACCTAATACAGGTATAAATACAGCTGTGCATATTTCTGCATTTCCAAGCAGTACTGTAGGGGAAAACAACAGCAGTCTTAACCTCTACAGCTGTGATACAAACATGGGTTTCATACTGGGGAGGGGAGGGAATACCAAACCCTACTTACATGTTTGCAGAGAGATGGATTCTTGCTTAAGAGTGAGAGAGAGTTAACAGGTACAGTACTTAGGAAGGCATAAACTAGAAATGCTAAATGAAACAAAATTGGATATATGAGTATAAACATATAATTAAGAAAAATAATAATAATTAGTATCACTAAATTTATATCAAATATATACCAAAGCACATGAATACATTTATGAGAAAGAGTGGGTCTTTTAATATCTAACCATACTTTGCCATCCAGGGTTTCCTTTTAGGAATGAAACTTGCTTGTTGTAAAACTTGCATTCACTGTTCAGACTGACACAGTTTGTCGTTTGTAGAAAAAACTTCCCAGAATGGGGATTAGATTCATTTCAGTTATGTGTTAATGTTTTTGCTATTAATTTCTTCTCATGGAAGGCCTACCCATATAAGAAAAACCAGATTTGGAAAGAAGCCAGGATTGACATCCCTCCTCTCTTGAGAGGCATAACCTGGGCTGCCCTGTTGGGTGTTGAGGTAAGAGTAATGGGAAGCCATTTGTGGAAATTCCAGTGTTGACCAGGGAAGAAATGGGATAGGAATTGGTTGGACAGGAAAGCCGGAAAGGATTTGAAGATTTGGCAAGTAAATTAGTGCAATTTTAAAGAAAATGATGCATGAAATTGTATGAACAAAGACAATGTTCAAGCAAGTTTCTTGCTTCTGACATTATTTGATTTCAAAGAATATTGCCTTAAATCCTTTATATTTCATTTTGATTATAGGTTGAAAAAATAGTACCCATACAATAAATCTTGTGAAATTATTTAAATACAACTGGTAGTTAACTTGTTTTTTAATTATTTTTAGTATTTTTGTCAAATGCAGTTCTTCCCCAGTCAGCGATAGATGGGCAAATCAGGGTGAAAAATATCAAATATATCTTTTTTTCACCTACTAACCAATACACATCCTCCAAAGATTGGAGAATAAATAAATGAAGTGTCCTTTGCCCAAAGGAACATTCCAGAAATGAAGACCCCTCAGAGAGATTGCTCAACAGCTCAGCTTTTGCATCTATTCTGCTTGCAATCTTCAGTAGGGCAGCAAAGAGATTCTTATAGATTACATATCTCAAGGTGCTTTTTTTTAGGAAATCTAGCTTAGGGTGTTATCAGCTGAGTGCCGTATAATATGATGAAAAAAAAAGCTGTAAAGGAAACGAATAACTGCTGGTCAGGGGCCTGGCCTGGCCCCTGCTTGGTGAGTTCATATGCTTCATCAGCTTAGCATGTGTACAATGAAGGTAGTATTTCCCTGTCCCATAACATTAAAATGCACTTGTGAGCATACCTGTTCCGGGATTTAGGCATGTACTGGCTACTTAAAAGTTGTATATATTGGTAATATCAGTAGTAATTAATAGGCAGCCTTTATGCAGTTGATGCTGAAAGCCACTTGGCAGTGTCGAAGGTAAATTACTTAATTGAAATTGAAAGCTTCAGTTAACTTGAGAATGGAAAATGGATCGAGTATATTGCTTCCTGTGTAAACAACAGAAAATCACTAAGGGTATTTGGAACGTCACAGAAAGGTCTATATATCCTGAAATATAGCAGGATAAAGATGCTTTTGTTAAAATTGAGCAGAGAGAATTTTCTGTGCTTTGGGAAAGTATATATTTTCAGAAAAAAAATTGCCAACTAAAGTATTTGACAAAAAACAGTCAGTTTTTGTATATCTGTGTGTACGTTATAATATGCCTTTACATCAGTAAGGGCTTTCTAACTTCATCTATTCTTCCACATTTAGGGTGCCATACAAGCAAAATATGATGCCATTGATAAAGACACACCAATTCCTACAGACAGACAGGTAAAAAGACTTCTGTTGTGATGAAACATTGTAAGTTGAAGTAATGCAAAGATCTTTTCCGCCAGTGGCTGTCATTTGTTTGTGATGCCAGATGTGGTTGATCATACTACAATGTTTCCCTTGTCCTCTAACCTTATTCATGCTGTAGCAAGAATCTTGCAGAACTGATAGGAACAACTAGTTTAGCTCAATTTGAGTTATAACACTTGGTAAGTGAAATCTTCTTTTACTTCAGAACCTCTGTTTCTGTAGCAACAGTAAAGTGTAGTGAACAATTTTATTGATATGTTGTTGAAAAGTCTGTTTTTATTGAATATTTGCTGTGCCTCTTGGACCTGATGCCGGACTTCACCAAGTACCCTGAGATCCTCTGAAGTAAAATGTGCTTCACAGAAATGGCTTCTTGAATAATTAAGTTTTCCAAGAATTATTACCAAATGTAAATAGACACCATGAGCAACAACTATTCCATCAGCTGGCTGAATACATAGTTTCCATCAAATTGGGTACAGCTTTCTGAGTACTCTGATTCAATTACCCTGTTGAACAAAGGTATCACCTGAAATAGGCCAAAGGTTGGGTTAAAAATAGATAGATAGATAGATAGATAGATAGATAGATAGATAGATGTAATCTGCTGGTTTTTTGCTTTCAATTGTTAGAACCCTTCTTAAAACATGAATCTGATTTTTATTTTTATTAAAGAACAAACCAACAAACCCTCTCTGTTTTTAATCTTTTAAGTGCGGCTGTTAGTGCCCTGTCCCCTTTCAGTTACATTTCTGAGAGTGATGGGGGAAACAGACTGTGGTTTTGGTGGTGGTCTGACCTATTTTGTCTGGCTGACTTCCACCTCTAGTGCTGCATGATTGCTGTAGTGTTTCCCCACTTGTCCTGACTCCTTATATGTATCTCTTTATATTGTATGCTTGGCTGTGGTACAGATTGAAGTTGATATTCCTCGTTGCCATCAGTATGATGAACTGCTGTCATCACCAGAGGGTCATGCAAAGTTTAGGCGTGTATTGAAGGCCTGGGTTGTTTCCCATCCTGATTTGGTATACTGGCAAGGTGAGTTTGACTAGTTAGCAAGTTCAGGTAATTACCTGGAAAGCTATGGTTAACTTAAGGAAAAAAAAACCACCTTCTTTGGATTGCTTTCCTTTTGTTTCTTTTGAAGAATGAATCTGTGGGTTATTGCAAACTTAGATCCTAATAATTTATATTTAATTTTTAATGTAAAATTGCCCGCCTTTTTCTTATGCTCTCCTTAAATTTCAATCAGTTCATTTAAAAAAAATAATCTCTTGCTTATTCCAGTTCAAACACTGAAGAACCTACTAGGCAAGATCTTGGGAATGTAAATTGCATTTCTTGAAAGCCAAAGCAGAATAATCAATTCAGTGCTATAGTTTTAACAATTTTAAATCCTTTTTGTTTTTATGCACTGATTTCACGCTTGTTCTCAGCATTATGCGTGAAGCCTGATGTTGAAGGTATTATAATCACTATCAAGTATGCAAATGTTCATGGTAAGTTAATGAATTCATCTTCTGCAATACAATAAATGAGATCTTCATGCTGTTTTTTCGTGGCTCTTCCCTCTTTAGGTCTTGATTCTCTTTGTGCACCATTCCTGTACTTGAATTTTAACAATGAAGGTGAGCACCTTTTCTACTGGGGATGAGGGGAAGCACAGTCTGTTATCTGTATCTAGCTGTATACAGCTGTGACTGCACCTACTTACAGACAAGAGTTTCCTGTAACTATGAAGGAAGTTCAAAGCTCTTGTTGCCATGGGTCAAAAGAAATGGTCAGTTTTTAGAAAGAGTATGTGGTGTGCTACTGCTCAAGCAAAGGGTTCAAATACTGTGTTTATTAATAAACACAATAAATAAAACATAATACAAAGTACAAATAACTATAGAAAAACAAGAAATGCTTCTCTAGTACTTGTGTTTTTCAATGAACGTGTTATTTGGTAACTATTAACCTGTCAGACTAGCATCATTCAGAAAAGATGATGGTGTATTTAAATTCCTAAAATCAGCCCACCTTTAGATACCCAGCCTTTACCATCTTAGAATGTGATTTGTTCAGAATAGCCTAGTCCAGCTTTCTATTACCTTGCATCCAGCTTTTTAATAAGATGGGGGAGAGGGGAAGTTAGTTTCTCAGGACAGTAACTCTTACTATGCCTACTGTGTACCTTTTACATATTTCTGTCAACAGTTTTTTCTTGCTCTTGGACATGTTCCTATAGTTAGATTGTAGAACCTGGTTTTCTTTCCATTGCAGCAAAATATAATAGTGAAAAATGCACACTTCCGTGTTCTAGTTTACTAATTTAATTGCATACATTTGGCTCAGATACTTAAATTATGGTTTCCATGCCAGAAAATTCATAAACCAGAATTCATTTCTAATGTGATCCTATGTCACTTCAGTATAAACTTGATGTTTTGTTTATCATTTCCCAAACTATGTATAATTTCTTTGGATAATTTATGTCAAAACCATATTTCTAACTAAGGCTCCTTTTTAAATCTCTGATCTACCACCATTGCCAAGAATTGTATTAAAATAGGTAGACTGTCTCTCAGCCAAATTCCCAAGAATTAATCAAGGGGTAAACGTTGGGAGCTTTTAAAATTCTTAATAAGGAACGTGCCCTTTTTATGTTTCTGCACAATCATTTTTGCTTATTAATTGATTTTAAAAACTTATGCTTTTTATCTGCTTAATAATAAACATGTTTAGATATGCATACATTTCTGCCTCTGTGGTTGCATCCTTTTCATCCTTTTCTTCTTTTTTCTTTTTTTTTTTTTTTCCCCAGCTCTGGCATATGCCTGCATGTCTGCTTTCATACCCAAGTATTTGTATAACTTCTTTCTGAAGGACAATTCTCATGTTATTCAAGGTAAGTAAATCTCTTTAATTTTTGTATTTCTTCTAGGAGGCAGAATTAAGTCTGCATTTATACATACACTTTTTCAAGTGGCTTTAAAATAAGCCTTTCAAAAAGTTTGTTTTAAGTAAAACAAGAAAGTGTGCAAGAATAATGGGAACATGATAGAGTAGGAAAAGATTTGCGCAAGGTTTAAAAAAAAAAACAAAAAAAACTATAAGCTTTACCAAAACAACAAATACAGCTCCATGTACTATCCAAGGTAAGAGTCAATTGATTATGCAAAGTTGTAAAATGAGGAAATAAGCTTTCCAGTGTTAGATGGTAAACAGTTACCCTTCAGGTGGTCGAATTCATATCATCACAGAAGCTATCTTGACAACAAGGCAAGGTAGAGAGGAGGCACAGTACAAAGTAGATACTACTCAGGAAATGGGTTTTACAGTATTCAGAGAGCTTGAGACATGAGGGGATTTTCTTACTGAACTAATAATGTTTATCCACACAGGACATGACTTAGAGAGCCATGGGGAATATGTTCTGTAGTTCAGCGTTCAGCTACATAGGTGTCTCAAATTAAAACAACAGCTGGGGGTTAAATGTCTGTTTTACTCTAAAATTAATTGTAAATTTCAAGGAGACACAAAGAGGGAATTGTGCAGACTTAAAAAGCCACCTTGGCACTGTCTATGATGACAAAGATAATTTCTCTTGTAAACAGTTTTTGTTTTTGTTTTTTTTTTAAACAGAAGCTGCTTGAAAAGCCTTTGATAGCTTAAAAAAGGCATGTGGCAATCAATGCTTTTAGATGCAACAAGTTATAAGTGTTTGTTGAATAGTGGGTTGCAGCATGGCTTGCTGTCCTTGTATTTCTTCATCAGAAATTTTCTTTTCTATATAACTTGTGAAGCTTCTCGAGGAACAATGTCTGTCATTTCTTTGTCTTCAGAAAAAGAAAGGAAATTAAGAACTGGTCAACAAAAAAAGGTTAGCTGTAAAAGCAGTTAAATATTGGATAGTAGGGGGAGAGCTAACATGAGGATTGAACATGGTTAGGAGAGGCAACATATGAAGGACAGAGACATGTCCTTCCAGAGATATGAAGGATCAGAGACACTATGAACTGACTATGCAAAATAGTGAATAGTTTGGAAAAGCAATTCAAGACAACTTTTTTGCGTTACTTTTTTCTATAAAGAAAGAGTGCATGCTGAAAAAAAAAAGTCTGTAAAGGTCTAAAGATGAAAAGAGTATACTATATCAGTTGTTTCTCACTTTAATAGCTTGGTAAAGATTTTCTCAAGGGGGTATACTCTTACATAAAATAATAATTTCTCTCTCTAGAGGTTCCCTATTGAGATACCCACAGGAATCAAAATTTTACAAAAATATCAGCTGAAGTTATAAGTACAGGTCAGTAGGATTCCATAAAATAAAGAAGTACGCCATTTCCAAGTTGTTTTGCAACACCTTTTGTCATCAAAGACTCAGACAGACTGGAACTCTTAGGATTTTTTCAAGTATTCTGATACAATCCTTTCCAGGGACTTAAGTCAAACACCAGAGTTTCACACAATTTCAAGGAAAAATTCTTTATAGTTTTCCTGCTTTACTGGGTAGGAAGAAAGCATAAAGAAGTGTCATTTGACTGCCTACTGCAATTTTAGCTTTTAGCTGCCTTGTGTCTTCCATATAGGGGCTGAGAGAAGAAATTGTTTAAACTGCAGAGTTCAGCATTCCTCATGTCTGACCAGTTCTAAACAGTGAAGATAGATGTTTTTTCCTAAGCTTATCAGATGGATTTCCTTCCATTAAATAGGAAGCAAGAGCAGTTAAAGATGTTTGGATATGGAACACTTAATTATGCAAAACAAATCAAAAAAATTGTTTAATGAAATTCCAGCCAGCAGCAGTTGGCTGGACCCAATTGGTGAGTTTTTTTGTGAAGGCTCATATGTCTTTACTAGACCCTTAATTAACCATGTAATCCCATGCAGTAATTATATTTTGTGAGAGAAGCTAGTCAAATAAAGATGGTATTTATCAACTTGTAGTATATCTGCAGAGAATGATCATGGGTATTAATTTTTATTTTAAAATAAATGTTCTTCAGGGAAACTAATTCTGAAGTTGTTTTCATCAGCGCACAACTGAATGTGTAGGATTCTGTTGAATTACTGGTTTGCTATTACCTGTCTGGTGACTGGTTGTTTAATGGTGCAAAACTGATAAAGGATGCAGCTTACAGATGAAATTTTTAATTATTTTCACTTAAGGTCAGCACTTATAGCGTTATGAACTTCAGGCATAGATTCCGTTATCTCCCCAGTTTGTGTGGATGTGAATAAGAATTTCTTTGTCTTGAGACTGAGATAACATGCTGGAGAAGATGTAAAAACTTCTGAAGCAGCCTGGCCTTGGTGGCACAAAATTCAACATGGGTCTGTTTATCCACTTAACTCACCAGTGGTTATGCTGACAGGTCATCTGCGCCCTAACAGATGCAGCACCAGGCAGGAGAGGCTGCCACTCCTGAGATGCCTGATTCTTGAGGCAGTAATACCACAGTGGTTTAGTGTACAGCGGTTTCTGTACACTAAACACTACACTTTCTGGATTACAAAATCTACCTTTGTTGAAAATAAACTACATAGAACACAATTAAAGGAGTATAAACTTTGTATTTCACTTGGATTGGGTCTTAAAAATTCTAGAAACAGTGTTTTTCTACTGTGTTTCCATCAATATCCTGTGGCTCTTATCCATACTGAAAAGTCTTTAACTTTGCATTCCAAGTATACATCACAATTTGAGTATGAGTCAAGTAAAGCTTTGTTGAAAATCCAAATCGATATTAAGGAAGACAAACATTTCTCCATCAGTGTTGAATATAATGGTGATAAGGAAGACAGTACTGGTATTCACTTGATGTTTTATTTTGTGTTTTCTTTTAGATTGTTTGTTTTAATTAAATTTTTTTTTTTTTTTTTTTGCTCCATAATGAAATAACAAGATATGCTGGCATGTATTTTTTTAGTGATCTTGAATTTGCTTGTCATTTCAGAATACTTGACGGTGTTTTCCCAGATGATTGCATTCCATGATCCAGAGCTGAGTAACCATCTCAATGACATTGGTTTTATTCCAGATGTAAGTGGAATATTCTTAAAAATATTGTTCAAAGGAAGTAAAAAATGGAAAATGAGGACAATTAGGCTGAGATGCCTTTCAAAATTTTTGATAGTAGTTTGTTAGGAGACGTGTATTAATGGACCTTGTTGGGTATGTGTATAAAATGATGAAGTTTTGATTATTGTTTTATATACCTCAGTCTTTCCCCTTGTGTTGGCATGATAAATACAATAAAATTACTACTAATCACTTGTTTTAATTTACCGATTAATCTTAAAATGAATATGTAATTTTATCTTTAAAATGTGGTTTAGCATGCAAAACAAACATGGCCATAAATGACTAATAGAAAACTTTCTACAAATTAATTAAATGCTTTTGATTAACACAGAAGACAAATCAGTGTGCAAGCAATAAAGAATATATATATATATATATATACAAGTGATGGTTAATTTGTAGATATTGTCAGATCTTGGAAAATGCTTAGCAATCAAGAGCGTAACATGTATGTAAGGTGGGTCCTTTCACTGGAAAAAGCCTTTAAGACAGAGAGAAATGAAAAACAATTCTGTATTATGGGCAATATAACAGAAATTTTGTTAATTATAAATTAATCCTAAGACTAGACAATGGAAACTTTTTTTTTGGACTTCAGCAAGGCTTTTGACACGGTTTCCCATAGGATCCTACTGGACAAAATGTCCAGCATACAGCTAAATAAAAACATCATACGATGGGTGAGCAATTGGCTAACGGGCAGGGCCCAAAGGGTTATGGTAAACGGGGCTGCGTCAGGCTGGCGGGCGGTCACCAGTGGGGTCCCTCAAGGCTCCATTTTAGGGCCGGTACTTTTCAATATTTTTATAAACGATCTGGATGTAGGACTAGAAGGCATTTTGAGCAAGTTTGCTGATGACACCAAACTTGGAGGAGTTGTGGACTCGAATGAGGGTGGAAAGGCCTTGCAGAGGGATCTGGATAGGTTGGGGAGCTGGGCGATCGCCAACCGCATGAAGTTCAATAAGAGCAAGTGCCGGGTCCTGCACCTGGGACGGGGAAACCCTGGCTGCACGTACAGACTGGGCGATGAGACGCTGGAGAGCAGCCTAGAAGAGAGGGATCTGGGGGTCGTGGTAGACAACAAGTTGAATATGAGCCGGCAGTGTGCCCTGGCAGCCAGGAGGGCCAACCGTGTCCTGGGGTGCATCAAGCACGGCATCGCTAGTAGGTCAAGGGAGGTGATTGTCCCGCTCTACTCTGCGCTGGTGCGGCCTCACCTCGAATACTGTGTGCAGTTCTGGGCACCACAGTATAAAAAGGACATGAAACTGTTGGAGAGTGTCCAGAGGAGGGCTACGAAGATGGTGAAAGGCCTGGAGGGGAAGACGTACGAGGAACGGCTGAGGGCACTGGGCCTGTTCAGCCTGGAGAAGAGGAGGCTGAGGGGAGACCTCATCGCAGTCTACAACTTCCTCGTAAGGGGGTGTCGAGAGGCAGGAGACCTTTTCTCCATTAACACCAGCGACAGGACCCGCGGGAATGGAGTTAAGCTGGGGCAGGGGAAGTTTAGGCTGGACATCAGGAAGGGGTTCTTCACAGAGAGAGTGGTTGCACACTGGAACAGGCTCCCCAGGGAAGTGGTCACTGCACCGAGCCTGACTGAATTTAAGAAGAGATTGGACTGTGCACTTAGTCACATGGTCTGAACTTGGGTAGACCTGTGCGGTGTCAAGAGTTGGACTTGATGATCCTTAAGGGTCCCTTCCAACTCAGGATATTCTATGATTCTATGATTCTATGAAACAATTTTTGTTGTCAATATGAATTCCTCTCTAAGAGTAGAGAAGTGAAAATCGAAGAAGGAAACTGAAGTCAGAGGTTGACATAGAAATTATTTCATAAAAAGAAATATGTATGTGTTTTGTTTGTTTGTTTTCCTGTCAATCGTTCTTTTATCAGTAAAGCATTATGCTTAAGAAATGCTTTAACTTAAGGCAGAAAGGCCAAGGCTATCAAAATCATGTTATACACAATTCCTGGGTGAATTTGCTTGTCTTTGGGACTGGCGGATACTCATTAGCACTGTTTACAAAAATTGTAGTGAGGAAAAAAATGCTTTCACATATAAAGGTATTATTAACCTAATAATGTTATTTATGATGCAAATTGAAAAGATAATGTGGCATTCAAATAAGCAAAAGATAAAGCTAGGCTACTGCACTATAAACAGATGCTCTAGAAGGCCACATGTACTGCTAATAAACCACATCTGAAGAAGGAAGGGATGAAGGTGAGGGAAAGTGGGAAGCAGGGAGGATATTCACCTGTAGAAAGGCTGTGTGCTTGGTGGGGGATAAAGGACATGGGTAACATCCACATTTAATTTCCTGTGGGAGAATCAAGTTAGCGGCATCACTGTGTAAATGCACCCAATATTTATTTGCTGTAGCCTGTGGGGACCAGAGCAATTTCTCTGTATTTCTTGTTGTCCAGGGCACTCATTTCCATTGAGGATGTGTAGTTGTAAATTCCCTGACCATCCTACAGGTCTCCGTTTCTGCTATTAACCAACCTGTTGTGGTTGTTTGCTGCTCTTTCAGCAGCTCCTGCTTTATGCAGTTACAGTTTTCCACACCAAAACCTTCCAAAAATGCAAGTCAAATGGAAGAGTTAAAAATCACCTATTTTTGTATATTTTAGATTTTGTGTTGTGCCAGTCATCAGACAGCACATAGTCAAATGTGAGCCAAGCGTTACGGTCTAGAACAGGAGATGAGTAGGTAGTGCAGCAAATAATTACAAAATTGGGGTATAATTAAAAAAAAATCCAATTCTAAAATTAACAGCGACCTCTGAAGAGAGGTTGTCTTTTCTAAATCATATCATTTGGAAAAAAAAAAAAGTTCTGCCTTCCAGATCAGTGAGAGAGGTGTTTTTTGTTTTTTGTTTTTTTACCTGTAACAAGACAGCCCAAGATCCATCAAGGTGAAGAATATGCACTTTAGTAATGAGATCTGAACCAGAGTTCCGTGCTTGAGTACTAATCCTATCAAAGTAAACCCTGATTAATCTTTCATCATTGAAACGCAGGCTCCCGCTGCAGGAAAGATTGCATTTCCTGGCACCTTTCCCATTTGCTTCAGGTTATGTAGCTCTCCGAATATTGAACACTGCTGAAGGTTCAATAGTTGTGAATATAGTTACCTGATGTGGTGCCTGGATTAAGTACATTGCTGTGGCTATGTGATTTACATGTAAATAGAGAGGTATGTACGGTGAATCTTCCAGTTCTTCTTCGCTCATTCTCCTGAAGTTTATAATCTCCGCCACTCTCTGTAATGTTTTATAGCATCTGTTCTCTGTTTTACTGAATAATTCTGACATCAACAACAGACCATTTTGAGCTGAAGAAAAACAAGGAGGTGTGCTATGTTACTAACGGGGCATAAATTATTCTAAATAGCTTTCAGCTGCAAATTAGATGCAGTTGTCAGCTGGCCACTAAAAGAGATGACAAAGTCTAGCTGCAGTTACTTAATATCATCTTGCTGGAGCTGCTGTCACAGGTAGATAGATACCTTATCTTGGTTTTGGTGATAATTCGGGAGGTGTTTGTAACAGGGCTTCATCTAACCAAGAATTAAAAATCCTGTGATTGAAGTACTTTATCTCAGTTTGCCTCTTCTGTTGCATGATTACCTAGTGGTGAATCTGGGGGAGAGGCTTCTTGCTGATATTTTTATCTTGTGAGGAATGTGATCATTCTTCATGTTTTGTGTAGGTGGGTAGAATCTGAAGTTCAAAATTGGTCTCTGTTTCCCTTCTTTTTGCATCCCTAGTCCTTTTTTGCATTTTTATGTAGCAGTTACGCATGGAATTGTCTAGGCCCCATGTAGGCCTGAGGTATGTGTGAATGCATTTTGAAGACAAAGCAGCGAGATATGAAGGTGCAAGATCAGGGGTTTATTCCTTTTAGATGGGGATCATTGTCTTTACCACCTTTCTGTATTGCTATGTCAAATGGTCTTTTAGTTTGGGAAGCATGGAAAAAAAAGATTGGTTTACTTAACAGATCTTCAATAACTGGGATTGTTACTGGGCAATTCAATAAATAAATAAATAGGAAGGTATGATACATTTTGTGAGTGCTTCCTGTTGGCATTTAAGGCAGTACTTGCATAAAATATGTAGAAAGCAGCTTAGAATGGCAGACAAACTGTTTTGTAACTGTCTCTTGCAGCATTTTTAGCATGTTCTCCTGAAGCAAACAAGCAACCTAACTGTTGGAGGTAGAGTTCTTGCCCCATGTTGCCTTTAATTTTGGTAGTTCCTATCCAAGTGATGAGCTTGGAGGAGGCAAGGTACAAACAATCAAAGTCTGAGCACTGAAAATAGCATGAAATACATACCATAAAATAGTTCTTTATCCATCTACAAATTTTTCTTATTATGTGTGGAGATATGACAGGAGATATGATCAGTTTAAAATAACATAATGTATTAAATGACAGATGGTCAGATGAGAATTCTTCTATAAAAGATTACGAGGATGATGATTATCCCTATTGTGTGTGTGTGTTATCTTTAAAATGATAGGTATTTAACCTTGATCTCAGCTCTGTAGTTCTGAGGTGCAGAGACTGAACTTTCTTAGAGGTTTACGGTAAACTTGTTTGTTATGCATATACATAACATTCAAGAACTTGTGGAGAGTGTTGGCATTTTTTGATGCTTTGAAACTTAAGACCTTCAATAATAAATAATTCATTTTCATTATCTTGTAGCCAGGTGCATAGCTTCACTTTAGTTGCCTTGTGATGTTCATGAGGTGCACCTGGTTCATACAGGTCAACCACTTTATTGCTGCAGACTTTTCAACAGAGCCAGATGCTTGCGTATGCTTCTTAGTGCTCTGTACCATCCCCACCAACAAAAATTAACGCTCATGTTCAGCTTGCTATCCCTTCTAAAAGACATTTTGAATCAAAAGCCTCTGAACATAAGTATTTTTAAAACTGTTGTCTACAACAGAAATCTCAAACTTCCATGCAAGTCTTCTGTATCTCAATCTCAGCTTCTAGTGAAGCCAAATAACAAAATAATGCAGGCAGTAAGAACAGGCAACAATAAATTTCTCATGGAAGAGGTTCTCGTCAAGATTTCAGTCGGTGTCTCTGAGCAGGTTGAATTTCTAATGGGAAAAAGACTGTTCTCAAATACTTCTTACCTAATTAGGGGCAAATGAAGGCCTTCACCCTGTTGAAAAACACTGAACTGGGTCTTCAGTCTCAGGTCTTGAGCAGAATTTGTCATATTTGAATTTGTCAGCACTGTTGGAGACTTTCAGCTAGGAAATAGAATATAGAATAGTGGAAGGACTGACAGTGAAACAAAGTGGAAGGACAGGAGATTCCGATTTTAACTAAAAAAAATATGGTGTTTTTTTTCAGCTTGTTGCTAGTGACGTTAGGGCACTGCTGTGTTCTTTATAGCTAAGAGATGTCCAGCTGGTTACTTAAAAGCACAGAATTGCTCCTACATTACTGGCAAAGCAAAATGATAATTCTGGCATTGCTGATCTCAAGCTCAGTCTAAAATTGAAGTATTGGTTTTAAAGGTTTTTATTTTAATGTGACTTATCCCCAAGCTCTTCCAGCAGTTCAAACGCTACTTTGGATAAAATCAACATCGTTCTGAAGCATACCTAATGTTAAGTGTGAATAAAAGACATAACCCCATCACATTCCTTGGTTGAGTAGTAAAGGGTTGAAAACCTAAACAGCAAGCAAGCAGCTTGTTAGTACAGAATGGCAAAATGCTGTTCTGGCCTGTGATTGCTAGAGGGCAGTATTTACTAATAATATATTAAAAGTGAAGCCATTTAACTAAAAAGATTTGGTAGCCTGTTTATTTGAGGACTTCAGGTTTGTGCAGTTCTTTTTCTCATCTTTGTTTTTCAGTTTCACTTGTATGGTAGAATAATAATACCAGTGTTGTCTCTTTGCTTCCTTATTAATGGTAATCATAACCACTTCAGGTTTACCTCGACCTCCTTGTCTTAGAACATCACATTTATGAAAATTTGAGAGCAAAATCTCTTCAATAAAAATTTGACTGATACTGTCTACTTAAATAGTTTGACTTACATTTCATGTTGCTATTGATAGGCTTAATGAGGATCTGTTTAATATTTCAAATTTTGTCCTTCTTGTATGTTTTTATGTGTATGTATACAAGATACAGGTGTCTGTGTATGAAGTTAGGAGTAAGTGGATATGCTCTGGTAAAACATTTTAATCAAATGTATGAGAAGAAGGAAGTAATTGCTTTTAAATACCGAGGAAGTAATGTAGTTCAAAAAAATGATGTCTACGTAATGTGTACCTCAAAGCAAAGAGGAACCTCAGGCTATTAGGAATGCTTATTTTCCTACTGCACAGAATATATCACATACAAGTAAGCAGGTAAACAGGTATTAGCTGATCACAATCACTGCAGGGGATATTTCAGGGAGCAGGGTGTTATTATTCAGTAGGGAGCCATCTACTGAAGGCATTGAAGAGAGATACTCGGGGAAACAGTATGAATGTACAATGAGGCTGAAATGGTGACAGGAGATGATTTGTTTTTGTTTTTGAACACTTAAAATCAATTGAAAGGTTAGAGGCCAAGCTTTATTTAAATTAAAAAAAAAAAAAAAACAACTCAAAACACAACCTTGTAAATATTGAAAATGCTAAGCAGACATTAGCAAAACCTTTAGTTTTATGGACAGTGTACGGTTCAGATATGATTGAATACTCAGATGAAGGTGTGGGAATAAAATCTAGAGAGAGCCTTGATAGACATATTTGCCTTTCAGCAAATGTGCGCATGGTTTTGTCAGTGCCATAACCCTGTTTAAGAGTTTATGGAATAAGTAGTCATTTATTAACATAATATTGATTATGCTTTCTGCTTTTCATTTGCTTACTTCCAGGGAAGGCATAATAGGAGGATTAATTTGCACTTTTTATGAGCTAAAAAGTAATATATTAAGCTTTATGTCTAACTGTAAATCTTCAGAAATGGAAAACAGAGCACATGAGCTATGCAGCTGAGTAAATTTTAACAATGGTAGTCCTGCCTTTGCATTCCTAACTTGTAGGGACCTTCTGTAGAAATTGATGTTTCGTGAAAATAGATTCTGTTGCCTTCAACACACAAAGTACTTCATTAAAGATTAGGAATCTCTCAAGGTGTCATAAATGGGTAGCTATTCTAAATACATACTGAATCTTTTATATATATCTATATCTATCTATCTATATAGATAATGTCATAAGTACTCTGACCAAAAGGAGGTTTTCTGTAGCTGTTACAGTTCTTAGTCCCAGAGTAATAGAAGCACTGAATCAGCCTCAAATTCTTGTGATGACACCTGTCTTTACAGGTCACGTTAGAACAATGTAAATTCCCTAAGGTGTCAGTAACTGGCAGTATTTGCTTAAGTGACTTACAAGAGTGAAACTTCTTGCTGCCTTTCACTGAGAAGTATACGTTATAATAAATATCAACAAAGGCAAGAGATGTCGATACCATGAATCTATAAATTCTTCTGTTGAAAGTTGTGATTTGCACTTCTAATTATTTATATATATTTTTTTTCTATAGTCAAAAAGTTGTTTTATGCTTGCTCAAGCACCCTTAGTCATGTTTCATGGAGCAGCATATGATGTAAGGGGAGAACTGGGACAGTTTACTAGAGCAGGTTCTTGAGTGCTTTACGACTTTGGTGGTGGTTGGGTGGTTTTGCTCGTGGTGCTGGTGCTCTTTCCAAACGTAACCCTGCTGAAAGTGATGGTTGTTGTTGTTTCCAGTACGACATCAGGAAATAATAATTTGGAAGAGATGAGAATGGGGGTTCTGGGCATGGGAACACCTTTTGGCAGCTGAAAGTTGTATCAGAGCAGTTTGGGCCCCGCAGTTATTTCCCATTTAAATGTGTTCCTGCCAAGCTGTGCAATTTTTAATATAGTTTAAAATTGATCTAAACGAGGACTTGAGCTTTTAATAAAACATGTTTTTTGTTGTCTTTTCTCCTCCCCCCACCTTTTGCAGCTCTACGCAATTCCTTGGTTTCTTACAATGTTTACACGTGAGTATGGTTTCTTTTTTTTTCTGATTAATTGTTCTTGTATTTCTTAAGGATAACTTTTCTCACTTTTTCAGATAGAGCTTTCCTAATTGATTGTGTGTGTATGTCATTTAGCAGGTCACTTGTAATTTGCAGTGATGTGTGTTGTGACTTGAGTCTCAACAGTGTCTGTCACATTATACTTTCTGCTCGTAGTTGACAGTAATTAGTGTTTTCTTATTTCTGAAAAAAAAAGAACTGTATTAAACTTGATCTGGATTATTCTGTGCATGTAGTACTGAAGGAATGTGAAAAGGAAGCTGTTATGCTGGAAAAAGTAATAGGAATAGTAACAATAACAATAATTAAAACACCTTTCCCCCCACCCAGTTAAGGTAACAAAGAGTAACTTCATTTTTGAAGGCCAACAAAACAAGCTTTATCTTCTTGTGCTTTCACATATTATTCTGCTTTACTGCAATATTTGTGGATGTATACTTGGAACAAAAAGAGCTTTCTGATTTGGTGGGCTTTTAATGAAAGACAGGAAAGTTAGTAAAGCAAGACTAGAAAGCAATTTGTCATTTTCTTTCCTCGAAGATCTTTGATTTTTTTTTTTCATTTCATGTCATCATTGGCACACTTTGAATCAAAAAAAAATGGTGAGATGAAAAGAACTGATGGATTATTTCTCTAAAATGACAAAGAATTTCACATGAGATTCTTGATTGTAGTTCCTAAAGATCTTGATTGTAAGGCATTGGCTGTTGCAGTTGTCCAATCTTCTAAACCTTTTTTGAGAATTTGGAATATTCAACTTTGGAAAACTGAGAAAATGGTTTTCTTGGTAATTAATTTAGTAATTTTCTTGGTAATTAATTTACTAACTTTAATTTAGTAATTAATTTAAAGAGTGTTAGAACTATTTAGTTGAAGTATAATGTATTTTAGGAGATCCACCTTCAGCTTTATATGCAAAATGGTGCTATTTTTAATAGGTCTTTATTCCTCTCTGCCAATTTTTGCTCTATTCTGCTCATTTCCTTGTCTGGTTTAAAGTAGTTGAGCTTATTGATTCACTCATTAATGTCTTCATGCTATTGGAAATTACTGATTATGCATTTCCTCATGCATAATTATTTTGTACCAAAAAAAGAATAAATTGCCTAATTTTGTTTGTGTTTGAAATCTGAAAACCTTCATATTTCAAAGTATTTAATAAGGAAAGAAGGTACTGATTACTTCTAGAATAGTCTGTATACATACGAAAAGAAACGTGTTTAAACAGGTTGAATCCTGCTTGCTCCCAGATTAAAAAAAAGAAATAACCCTAAGACAGGAGATAAGAAAGTGTCTCAAGTGTGTGTATGTGCATTTATATTAATTCACAACTTTATTTATTTATTTATTTATTGTGGTGCCTGTTTGTCATGCAGATGTCTTCCCTTTGCATAAAATTTTTCACTTGTGGGATACGCTACTGCTTGGAAATTCCTCCTTCCCATTCTGTATAGGAGTGGCTATACTTCAACAACTGAGGGATCGTCTTCTGGCTAATGGATTCAACGAATGCATTCTCCTTTTTTCAGACTTACCAGGTATAGAAAAAACTTTCTTCCTTTTTTCTGTTTTCCCAAGTGTGTTGCTGAAGAAACCATGTGCTTTCATGTGAATATGTGAATATGTACTATAAATCTTATGAGTGTTTCAAAATAATGTTAAATTAAGGCCATGCACAAACTGGCAAGGAGTTTATGTAACTATAGCTCGATGAAGTTAGTGGAAGTCCTTTTGTTGTCTTAGCAAGAACTGGGTGAGTTCACTTTTATTTCCGTGTGAAAGTTAGAGTACTTCCTTGTGAAATTTAGAATAATCTTAAATAATTCATGAGTGACCGTTCACAGACGTGCCAGTTCTAGAAACAAGGCAGTTGGTAGGGGCTTTTTAGTAGGAAATAAGTGTTGTTCTATACAGTGCTGTCACACTTAGCTGCTAGTGCTAGTCTGTTTTCCTTCCATAAAATTAAACTGTTGATATGAAAACAACTAAGGTAAAGTTAATATACTACGAAAAGCGATACAGATACCATTAGAATTGCTTGGCGTTAAATCAGTTCGTTTGAAACTTACAGCTTTCAAAAGAACCCCCAAAATCAGATAAGAGGCTACATAATCATTCAGAAGTTCTGCCCTCCTGTTCAGTGGGAAGTTGTTGACCTATCCATATAAATAAGTCTTACATCTTTTTGGGGAAAAAAAAAAAAAAAAAAAGAGGTAGTTAGCAATGAAGCTTGGCTTTTATTTCTGAGTGAGTTTCTAGGGAAGCAGTAGCATGCGTTTGAATTGAGTAAACAGTGTACACTGGAAGATGTTTCCACTTGTGACAGACTAATATTTACATAATACATGAATTGGAAGTCTACTGCACACAGCACGTGCTCATGATCTTGTACTTCTTCACCTCTCCTCAACCCAGGATCTCACTAACATGGTATAGGTTTTGGTGAAGAGGTGATACAATTTTAATCATGTGGCCTTTTCTTAAGAGAATTTTAACATTTGCTTATTTCCTGGGCCAATTATAAATTTAGTGGGATGTATTCTAACACCATGTGTGTAATTCAAATATTAATTCCCTGAAACAGAAGTCATTCTTTTCCTGAAGAATTGAATGAGAGAATCAAGTTTGGAAGAGCATTGAATCTTAAAAATCTCTTATTAAGTGTGGCAGTCTCCACAACTGCAGAGTTCGGGGGCTAGCAGTAGCCCACAGTGTGGTAGCAAACCAGCTGCACCTAAGTTCATAGCTGTGTAAGTCAGTCTCTCAGAAGTTCAGCAAGGTCTCACTGGTGAAGCTCTGTGGCTTCTCTATTGTCACAAATTCTGTCTCTCACTGTATGCCATTAAACAAACGTCCAGATTTCAAAATTTTGCTTTTCTGCTACCTTTCAGCTCAGTTTCTACTACACAATTGCTATTTTATTTTTCCAATTTATAAGAAAATTAAATAGGCCATTCCATATAGTGTTGGTTCTTTCTGGTTTTGGTCTACATGCTCAGTCATTTCAAATTCTCTCATTAAATTTAACTTGGTATCTTCAGGTGGTTTGAAAGGTGAGTGCTAAACTAAAAGATTGTCTCTGTCCTCCCCTATGCATTATCTTTATCTTAGTTAAATATAGGTTCATTAATATTTTACCTATTTTCTTGCCTAAGGTCATACCTTCCTATTTTTTTCCGTAAGTGGTTCTAAATTATATATTCCAATTTATCTTGAACCGGCTGATTTTCTGACAGTTGATGTACTTTATGCTGAGGTCAAGTGTAAGAACACATTAGTTCTCATAATACATATCTATTTGTATAGTAAAATTAAATAACTAAAGCCTGCAATATTACAATGTGTATGCTTTCTGCTGATTATTGGTTGTCAACTTCGATGTTCCAGTAGGAAACGTTTCAGTTAATTTCTGAAAACAAATATTTAAAGCATTTGTGATGTCTGCAATGCTTTGGATGTCAATAGTGACACAGTTGAATGTTGGGAGATTAATCCAAAGCACATCATAAATTGACTGCTAAGGGACTTAAAAATGAAATGTTATATTGGTCTAGTTGAGACTTCTGGAATCAGTAACCACTCTGAACATAAAATTACCATGGCCTTGTGCTTCTCTTTCTAACTCAAGTCTTACTTCCTATTAAGTCGTGACTGCTTTTGCATTTTGTCACCTGTATATTCCAAACAGGGGTTTGGCTAAAATAAATTCTGCACCATGCGTGTGAATTTTCTGGAAGTAATTTACAAACAACCTTTACGTGGAATTGGGTCACCCCAAGGAAGAGATTATGTTGTTCTAAACATCTGCAATAATTTAAATCTAAAATCAATTGTTGCTCAACAGCCTGAAACTCCTGTGGTTTTTAAGCTTTCCATGCACCAGAATGGCTTATCTCAGGCTGCCAGTGAAAGTGACTTGCTTTCCAGACTGATAACGCTACTATACCTCTATCTTGCAAATTTGTGAAATGCTTTTTTTAAACATTTCTTGTTTTTACAGTACCTGTCACTAAAAAGATACATTTTAATTTAAAAAAATAACCCACAAATTTATTTTCAGGTCACTTGGTTGCAGTTCACAGTTGAGTTCAGTGCACATAACACAGTTCTGATTATTGCTTAGAGAAGTTAATGATGTGGGGAAAAAGAAGGGGCACGGTGCTGGTATTGATTACTTGATTCTGAAAGCCCTTAGCAATGCTTATCTCAAAGCTTTGACTATATTTTATCTGTATAAATGGATATCACTTGCTATTTTTGGAATCTCTAGTGGAAATCTCAATTTGTTAATATTGAAAACAGATATTCCTTCGTGAGTGCCATACTTTGCTTGTGGCTTCATGTAAAAATTGAACTCTGGCCAGGAAGGGAAAATTAAAAGTTAATTAAAACATTACACTTTAAAACTCCATGTATCTGGATGTCTCTGAATAGAGACGGTGATGCAGGGAACCTTACAGGTTTATTTACTTGTTGGAGGGACAGTTGCACTGTATTTGAAACTGGATCAGGATTTTAACTCTTGACTAAGTTTAGGTACAAAACTTGGGAATTTCCTTAAAAATCTTCAAAAACAGTTCTAAAATGGTTTTGAAGTGGCTAGGGGTATGATTCAATTTTATGAATAAAATTGGACTTTGTTTCCAGAATTGATCATTGCTGCTGCTCTCCATAATCTTGTTGTTGCTGGAGCTGACAGTTGTTCCTAGCTCTGCGTATAAGGAATTCAGTCAGAAAAATAACTGTACCGTAGCACTGAGGGTGTTTCTGTCGTGAAAAGCCATGTTAATAATTAGGTTCAACAGCGCTGTCTTCTGCTAGTGGAGCCTATAACATTGCAGTTTTTACATTAAGGAAAACACCGCAAACTGTTCCCCGAAATGCTCGTTCTTACTCTCTATACAGACTGAAATAAGAAATGGTCCCGATTCTGCTTTCTTGTTTCTTTTCCATCAGGAGTACTCTCCCATCAAGTGTTTCCATTGGACTCTGTTCTTTTCAGAATTTCTTGACTTACAGCTTCTGAATGGCAAAGCCTTCAGTGTTCATGTCTGCCACTTTCCTCAGCTTGTAAGTTGCTTGGTATAGTCATACCTCAGCGTATTTCAGGCATACGTTTCCATGTTTGAGAACCATAGTTTTAACCAAGTTCTCCTGTAAACTGTTGCTTGTACTTCTACTTGTAAGGGGAACAGAAATGATACATGTCACTGTGCAAAGGAGATTTACTTTTCATCATTCATCTTGTGGTTAACATTATTATTCCAAATTGCCATTTGCCATTCAGAATTCTCACGTGCTTTATTAGTATTTAGGTCTAACAATATTCTCGTGTACTAGGAAACCTACTTGAAGGGTTTGACAAAATAATTGGTCAACTGAAACACTGCAAAAGCCCTTTGCTGTAATACCAAATGTCCTAGCCCCTGGTGGGGCTGCACGAAGAGGACATTTCAGCAACTGCTAAAACTTGCTTAAATAAGATGGTTTAGGAAATTATTGCCCAAAGGCATGTGCTTTGTTTGTTTGTTTTGTTCTGTATTCTTCTTTCTCCTTGTGTTTGAGGAGCTACTTTGAATATAAACTCTATTCAAACAATGTGATTAGCAGGGAAGATTTAGAGGTACTATTTGACACAAACAAATAAAACCAATTCCAGAGTCATTGCTAATTCTTTGTGTAGTTCTGAGAATTTCTAAATCTTATGCCATGTAGGTGATATAGAGAGAGCAAACACATTTTGCATTACCTTTGTTTTTCTTTTATCTAAGCCTGACATATAACAGGAGGATGTGGCAGGGGAAATGAGAATGGTAAGGGTGGCACTACTGATGTGGTACCAACAGAAGCAGGACTTTGCTTTCAGACCAGTGCTGGCCTACACTAAACCTGTTTGGTTGTGTCTGCATCTTTCCTATCAAGAAATATATGACCCAGATGGCCATGCCATGCATCAAGGGCTGACTGTATTAGTAACTTTACCTTAAAACGTGTGGTTTTTCTTATAGTGTAGTTGTTAACATCTTGACTTTAGTCTGTGTGATAGTTTTTGAGTTGCATAATATACACGGTGATTGCTGTAGCTTAAATTGATTTCTAAATTCATTACCCACTGTACAAGTAGTGCAAAGTCACTGGCACCTGTTGTTAGGAAGACAGACTCAGGAATGAAGCACCAGATCCAGACAATTCTTTGCAAGCAGTTGAAGACCTATTCAATTCTACCCTGAATCAGTGTAGTGTAGGGCCTGACAAGCAGATACTCTTGCACAGATCCACGCTGATATCATCACTGAAGTACAGCTATTCATTTCGGTCTTGAGAAGAGATACACCAGCTTACAAGGTGGGGAGCAGATGCTATTAGAGGATAAGGAAACACCAAGACTAGATATGGGATAAAACATGTTCTTATACATATAAGCATTATAGGTTAGTTTCTGCAGTAACCTCATCTTCTGAAACTTTAGGTGGTGAGGAGCATTTTAGGTGTTATTTCTGTGCAGCTTAGGAAGGCGGCTTTCTGCTGTTTTCAGGCTAGTCAGCACCTCCAAAGAAACATCAGATACAAAGTCCAGAGCACTGGCAGTGAAGAAGCAGTCCAGTGCAATGAGGGGCTATAGTAAAATTGTTGAAGCGGAAATGTGGAGGACTCTGCTTTGTGAGATACAGGCACGTAGGTTTTAGATGCAATGTGTGGTCAAAAATTACACATTAGAAAACCACAAAAGTAAATGATTCTCCAGGGAACAGGGGTTCTCTAACATGAGAGAAACAATTACATGTATATCTGTTTCTACTGAAGCAGTGTGCCAAAATGATTAATTCTGTGATGATGAAAGTCGTATAAATGCTTAGAAATATTACATCCAGCTCAGGAATGGACTAAACATTAACAAATATCAGAAATTCTACACTGGGATTGCATGGTGCAATTTTAACTGATGTTTCTGCTGACAGCAGCAAAATTAAACGTACATCAGAGAACTCGACTTTAGGTACGTATTCAACTCCTAGATAGCTACAGTTCTACTTTCAGCTGTTTTTTTCATTCTGAAAATACTTTGTCTACACATCCGCAATTCATACTCTTTTATCTTGACGGAATTTCTGGTGATTCAGTGTTTAGTTAATTAAGACTTGGCAGGTGAAAGAAATGGCACTTGGCCACCAAGCCCACACTGAGTTTGTGGGTGTATGGGGCCGGTTTCCAGTTGTTTCACCACTTCTTGGCTAAAAATGTGAACTTGGAGGTCAAAACACTGACTGTGGATAGACTGAAAGGGATGCGATGGGGTCTTCCATCTGTGAGTGAGCAGTAGAAAAACCAAGATCGTACACCGTTATAACTAAGGTTTGACTTTTTTTTGTACAGTGTAGAAAATGTTGTATTGCTCAGATTAATACTCTGGGGAAGAGAAATCATAATAGCTCTTCTAAAAGGAAGCTTTTTTCATAAATTCAACTAGGAAATTTTGGCATGTGGCTTTGTAGCTTGCCTAAGTTCAAAACTGTTGTCCCCTGTGGAAGGTGACGCTGCAGGTGATTTATCATGGCATTAGTGAAGCTGGGCTGCTTTTTCAAATTACTGTATGTCTGAAGAAAAACAATTTGGTCTTTGTCACATGATGTACATAATAATGGTGGTGTGACTATAACCAAAAAAAAAATAGATTGGAAGCATCAAGAGGCATCAGAGTTTAAAAAGGAAATCACTTTTTTAGTTTTCTGTTCTTGAAGGATGTGGGTCAGACTAATATTTATGGAAACATCTTTTCAACATATTCTTCATCCTCCTGTTAAATGGCTTTTCAGAGTGACAGGTGTGTTTCATAATGCAGTTCTTGAAGATGTATTGTCACTAGATGATGGCATCTGTGAAGCAGAAACTGCATAGCTGCTAGGAACTGTTGGGGTTTTATGTTGTTGTTTTCTTTTGTTTCTTAATGGCTTACAACCAAGAGTTGGTTGGGAGCTGGCTTTGGTACAGAAGCAGAGTAATTTGTTCAGGCACACCTGCTCACCAAGGCTGTTCTGTTGTGTCAAACTGTAAGATTGATATCATTTTACCTGAAGCCGTGAATTCTTTAATTATTCACGTTTGCCACTTGTAGCTACATGAACAGCATGCGCTTCTATTTATAGATTCCATCTTCTTGAGACTAAAGAGTGATGCTGGGATGGATGAAACACTAAAGGAAGAAAATTCCTTCATTTCGTTCATATTAGTGCTTTTGCTACGCTGTAGTTGTCAGTGGCAGAAAAAAATAGAATATATATCTTTTAGCAAAGGCCTATCTAAAGCTGTATTATGTCAAAGAAGGAGGGAAACAGTTCATCAGTAAAACTTTCCTGGTGTCTTAAAATCAACGTGATGCACAGCTGATGCCTCCTGTTTCTTGATAGAAGCTGTAGGTATCTTTCATAGCAAAAGGGGACTTCAGAGAATAGAGTAATACTTTTGTTAGTCTTATAGGATTTTGTACACCCTTACCCTGGAATAAAATCAAAGTAGAAACAGTCAAACTGTCAAATATACCAGCATTTCTAGGCACGGAAAGACAAGTTAAACTCCTTTTATTAGAGGTTTGCATCTAAATGAGGTGAATATATTTATATATATATCTTTTTTTTCTTTTTCTTTCTCTTTTTGCAAAGATGTCTTTGGAAAATCTCCTCTTTCTTGGTTTCATTAAAATTGTGAGCATAACAACTGCTTCAGGATCAGACTATTACTTAGAAAGCCAGTGTGCAGTAGATTTTTTTTCTTCCAGAGTTATGGGAAAAGTTGCTGACAGCAAGGTGCCTGATGGGGTATCTGTTCATATCTTCGTTAAGCTTAATGTGTTGTTTGTATGTCTGTACAGGTATAAATGATCTTCCTTATGACCTTTAGTTCTCTACTTCAATTGAGGAGACTTAAAATGAGCTGCACAAAAAACATTAATCAGCAGTGGAAAGGGGGCTTTCCAGGAAAAATGAAAGCACCAGAACTATTGGTACCATTTTTCACTGTGGAAGTGGTAGGATTTACATGCACAGGTTTGTTGGAGCTGAGTGGGGTAAGCTCTAGGAGGTACAGCGTTGTTAAGACTCCTTGATTAAAATGTACATTAGCAGCACATCTCCACACGATCGTAGACATACTTGCTGTGTGTCTTTAGATCCAGTGCTGTTAGTAGATAAACACATAACTACTTAAATACAGAGTGTAGTCTGAGCGCCAGAAAAATCTTTCTGCTAAAGTAAGGGCTGAGGATCAAGGCGTCTTTAAGGGAATTCTCAGCTCTCTCACAGTTCAGGATCCCTTGGATCCCTTTAGGTCCCTTTGGTTTACTTCCGGATATTGAAAGAATTTAATGTCTTGCCTTTAAATCTGCATCAGGCTTTTTATTCTGTCTATCCAACCTTCGTTCGTAATGTATTAAGACCTAGATTCTAGTAGAAGTCAACAGAAAGAACAGAACTAATGGTGGAGAACTAGAGCAAGGTTTGCATATAAAGCTAAGACTTTGTTCATGTTGCAAGCTTGAATAAATGTTGGTACTGGATTGCTGGCATTGAAGGACTAAACATGTTCAGGAAGGACAGGTATCCCAACTGGGCTCCCATTGTATGTGAAGAATGTAGCTTCTATTTTGAAAATGGTGATAAATGGGCTAAGTACACATCGGGGGTGTGTCAGGTGAAACCTCTGTCGCTGCAAAAATCTGAGAAGTCTAGACAAGTGTCTGTAGGGCATGGGTAGTCTTATTATTTGGCCTCAGAGCAAGGCGAGGAGCTAGATGATCTCTTGCTGTTTATTCCACCCTTACACTTAAGGAAAAAAAAAGCATTTTATTTTTTTTCTCACCAGCATCACGTCATCTGTTTTGTATTTTTTCCAGCAGTGATGCGCATGCCAGCAGTATTGCCTGCAAGAAACTTTTTCAGTTCATATTTCAGCTCGGGGCAGAGCTGTTTCAAAGCTCCCAGCCGTCTCATTCAAGCTGTCGAAATACACGAGTTAACAGTTGTAGGGCAAGTGGGTTCAGTCAAAACAGGCAGTGGGTTCACAGGGGCTGGCCACAAAGATTAAAAGTTAATAAATAAATAAATAAACAAATAGCTAACATCATGGCAAAATTGTAAAATAGTTGTGGTGGTTTTTTGGTAGTTTGTATTGCATGGTTCAGGCGGGCAGATGTAGATACCTGTATTAATTTTTACCTAAAGTTTTTCAGTTATTGGTCTAGGAAACAACAGGTCAAATTAGAGACTTTGATCCTCTTCCTGTGGCAACAAATAATCCTTATTAAGTTTACTTGAATATTTCTCTTACTTCAAAAGCAGAAATGTGAAATTACTTCCTATTAGTACCTTGAAATTCTCCTGAAATCCAACAAGAGAAAAACCTTGCTAATACAAAGCTCTTCTGCTTGTGACCCTTCAGACATTGATTCATTCTATAAGCATTGATCTGGTCAGAGTTTCTGACCATAGGGTTTTTCACTTTACACGTCACGTCTGGGAAGCAGCTGAAGTGAGTGGGGTCTCCCAGCTGGAAGCCTACACAGCGTGAACCTTGCTAATGCCTACTGAGCGTCAGTAGTTGCATATTGCTGCTGTGAAGCACAGGTTTAGGCTAAAGGAGGTAAGGTTCACTAGTATTTGAGGCTGCTGAATGTCTGTTGAGCCAGTTTTAGAGAGATTTTAACAAATCATGCAACATAGAAAAGAGAGGAAAAAATCTTTCAAAAACTGAATGTTGTTGGATGTTGTGTTGGTGGCAAACAACCCTCATTTCCATGTGTTTCTAACAAGCTCTTCCTCTAAGTTCACCACTGATGTTTTGTAAATGTCCTTTTATGTATTTTCTATATATGGTTATCAGCAAGCAATTAAATTATGTTCTTTCTTCTAATAATTTGCTTTATTTTGCCTTATTCTTTCATGATTTTTTTTTTTTTGGCATAATGGCCTACATCTGACTATTTCCACTATTTCCATTACACATTTTCAATTCCTGTTGCTTCTGTCACTGGCCAGTATCCTAATCTGGTGTTTTGGCTGGCTCATGTGTCTTTTACCTTTTGTTAGCTGACAGAAACATCTGCCCCTTGCCCTGGCACGCTTCATATAACTCTTTAAAACACCGTCTCCTGTTGGAGCTTTTCAATGAACCATGCTAGCCCGAGCTGTGTAAGTCTCTATGTAACCTCTTTCATTCTTCTCTCTCGGTAGGGCATAGGATGTAGCATTTGGTGGTTGACTCACAGAGTAAACCTTTATTCTTCATACAGCCATGCAGCACCCTGTTTCTTCCCTGCTCATCTTTACCAGTGCAGGACAACGTGATGTTTCCATGTGGGAAGGCATTCTTTATGAAACCTTTTTCCTAAACTGCTGGGCCAGAGCGATTTTTACAGTCCCAAGTAAGAAAAGGATTCATGTTTGCCCTTTATGCAGCCTAATGTCTCTGGGAATGACTCAGTGCTTACTGTTGATCGTCTCTGTTGCTCGCTCCTTTGATAAGTGTTTGCATGAACTGGTCCAGACAACTCCATGACTGCAGGTACTGTTCTAGTTCTACTTTAGTAACTCTCCTCTCAGCTTCTTTGTGTACACAGGCTGCAAGCATACCAGCTGTTGGTCTCAGCAGAAGTGTCTCTGTCTCACCTTGATATGTTATTTGTTCTTGGACTATTTTGTTAGTAATACCTTCCATTCCATAACTCTTTTATCTTGAGACATACTTAATTTCTCAGTTCTCAGACGTCTCCTTTATGGATGAAGATAAGAGACTAACAAGTTCATTTTCTGCTCTTTGGACATTGCATGTGATCTCATAATATAGGAACAAAATTTCTTCCTTTCCTGGTGTTTCTAAACCCTGATACAGATGTTTGATGTGCCTTCTCCAAGACAGAGCCTGAACCATTTCACTTCTAATATTCTAATCACTGACTGTAGGCACTCAGGCTCAAGAATAGTTTGGCATCCCTTCCCAACAGCAAGAAAATTGTCACGTGCACTGCAAACAGCCGAATCAGCAAGAGGTGGTAAACAATACTGACTGTAGAGAACTGCCTCTAGAGATTTTTTATTTTTATTTTTTATTCCAAGATAAAAAAAATTGTAGAGAAATGTGCTCCCAGACAAGGTAGGCTGTCAATGCACATTGAAATTATTGATCCTACATTGAAATTATCGATCCTAATTATAGCTGTGCAGTAATAATAACCCATCTGAAGTCACAGCACTATAGTTTGTGCCTTTGCTTCTGCATCCAACCATTTATCTGTCTGAGTGCAACTTCTGTAAACCTGCTGTGGTGCATTAAAAATGTGATGGTCTCATGATTGACAGCATTTGTCCATGTGACAGCTCTTGGAAGATGTATACCTTGCATCCATGTACGAAGAAAATGGTAGCTTTCGACTTTATTAGTTGAAGTTTTTAATGAGTGTTTTTTTATTTTACCTTTGTATTTTTTTTTCCTGAGATGCATTGAAAGAGATGCTGATGTAAGAGCAAACGTCTATCCACAAAACAGTGAAATAGCACAACTATCCTGTGATGTATGAAATAAATTATATAAAAAGAATAATTTTCCATTGGCCTTATCATTTATTAGTAACCTTTTAGCACTAATAGATACAGAGCTGTTGCATGGAAATGTTGCCTCTCTTACTCGATTTATCCTTCTAATTATCTAGGCTTAGTGCATCTTTTTGCATGTTGCGAGAAAATCAAAGGTTTATAGCCTTTCCACCCCTATTTCTTCAGAGAGCAGGAATGGTGAGATCAAACCGACTGACCTGTTCAGCTTCCCTGCCTTTATTAGGCAGAGGTCTGCTTCCCTATTTATGTGGCTGTGTGGGGAAAGCAGAAGGTGCCAGGCAGGGTAACCATAAAGTATTTGTGATGGAGAGGTCAAACCGAGCCCATAATTCTGGGTTGCATCCAAAACGCAGAAGTTTATTTTGGCCAAGCTTCTTAACTTGTGCCTTGTTACCCAAGGAAAGGCCTCTGGAATTGATTAACTCTGCACAAAGACTTGGTCTGTGTACATTTTCATTAAGGAGGAGCCCTTCGTGTTATGTTTTTCCCCATTCATTGGTGTTAACAATATCTTTACATCCAGTTTTACTGTAAAAATAAGTTTTTTGTGCTTTTCTTACAGGTGCATCGCCTTTAAACTGATGTTTTCTAATGTTTATTTCAAGGACAGTCTTCTTCTCAGCTGTATTTATTAAAAAAAAAAATACTAAAACAGAACTTAAAAAGCAGATCTATCAGGTGAGCCGGTGTTTTCAGATGAGACTGTTGACAAACGAAGGCAGCATCTCAGTACAGAGTGATGTTTTAGCATGAGCAAAGAAAAATTAGTGGTGTCTTAGAGCAACAAGAAAGTTTATTTCAGAAAATGGACAAAGTATTTCAACAGGCTTACTCTGTTTACTGCCCCCACACACACTCCTGCCTTCTTCAGTTCATATATTTCACGTATTTTAAAAAATTGGGAAAAAAAGGTTTTTAATGCCACACGGCAAAGATGTTAGCTAGTGCCATGGAATTATTTCCTCTAAGGCTTAATTGTTGCTTGACTGTGAAATCCTCGAGCTCGGTTGATCTAGAACTCCTAAGACCAGTGTTATATAGTGAAACTGGCCCCGTTTTTAGGTACTTGGGTGCCAACTTTCACTTTTTGAAATGCAGGTGCTCTACACTATGTGAAAGCCAGGCTGCTTTAAGACACATTCAATTTGAAATAACTATTTTTTTTAGTATTTTATTATGTTTAAACCTGTGCTTAACTTTTTTTTTTTTTTAGTGCATGCTTCAGAATTAATGGCGCAATATTATGTTAACACATTTTGATTACAGATTTTCCAGCAAAGTAACTTGTATGAATAAAAAGGGAAGGCACATGATTTCTGACCACAAAACAAACCAGTGCTGGGACTTTAGAGAGCACAGAGATGTTGTGTGTATGTCCCACAAGCAGGCCCTCCCCATCCTTTCTAGGTGTTTCTGTGTATTTCATGCTGCCACCCTGAGATTTATTCAGCCTTCTCTCAGAAGGATGTTCTTCTAAATTGTTTGTGCATGACAAGTAGTCTGGCATCCTCATGAAATATTCTGTTCATTTGTTCATTGTCCTGCTCAAGGATCTCGGCGCTGACTTCATGTATTTACACTTTTGATGTCCCAATGATATGTGTTTAATAATGTGTAAGCTTTAACGTTGACTCACTTGTAACACAAAATACTACTTGCGAGCAGAGAGAGTACAAGTAGGATTAATATTGTGTGGGTATAAAGTCATGGTGTGATTCAATTTTTTTTTTAAAGGGCATTTAATAGAGACTGAATCATTTTTCAGTTATTTGAAAGGGCATGGGAAGAAATCAAGACTGAAGTAGTGCAGTAGACCCTAATTTATTAGTCAAGGGGAAGGGAAAAGATCGTATCTAGTGAGGCTGCAAAAGATTACACTGCATCTTGTTCACTGACGGGAAGTGATCTTTCTTAAACACAAATTCCAAGCAAAGGTTGAAGACAGGCTAGAAGGCTACTCAAGTCTGAAGCTCCTTCACCCACCGTGACTAATTACATGTTCTGTAAATGATTTACCCACTTTCATGTCTTCTTAAGTTCCACTATCGTGAAGCTAATCACTTTTAAAAAAGGAAAAGTGAATAAATGCTTTTGCTACCAACAGTCTTTTCTCCCATGTGGGTGATAAATGTTGATCCTCCCCAATGTATGCATGCATGTACCTATATGTGCGCACACACATTTTGTTATCTGTTTGTGGATAACACCATCTTGTTTTTATATTTTGCATTACCTGGAAGCCTATTAATCAATTAGCAGCCTGTGAATTGCTGCTAAGTTTCTGATGGCCTCACAAGCTGTTTAAAATTCCCTCTTGTTCCATGGAGGTTCGTTTCCAGGCATGGCCACTGCCTTCCAGAAATGCTGCTTGGACGAAGGGAGAAGCCGCACAGCTGGGAATCACAGAACAACAGCCTCCGGAGTTTTTTGACTCGCACTCTGAAATGGGAGAGATGGTTATCTTTTTCAAGGAAATCCATTACTGAATTTTGCATTTATCAGCATGGACTCCTGCTGGAACTACAGGGCTTGTTTCTAGGAAAAATATTTTGATTGTCAGTCTCAAGGTTTAACTCTCAGTGTTCAACTGGGTCAAGCTCAATTCCTGCCTTCATCTTCTTCTTTTCTTCCTACTGCATAGAAAATTCTTATTCTGTTTCCCAATTCTCTGTTTTCAGTTTCAGATATTTGTAGGCTACTATGCCCTCTCCCAACTGAAAGCTCCTCGTGCTATTCATCAGTGTTGGTCTTTTTTTTTCTGCCTAAATTCTGCTTTCAACTCAGTACAAAAGTACTGAGAAAGGGCCGTAAGTTGCTCTAGAATAAAGTAGAAGGGCAAAAACCATGTATGCATTACAGTCTTGAACTAAAATTGTCGTGTTTTTATGAATAGCCTTCAGAAATGTAGAAAAATGTAACTAATTAATGTTTTGGTGTGTATTCTGGACTTTAGAAATAATAACCAGTGAAAAGGGATCTGCTGTCTTTCCTGAATTTCGAAGTTGTGTGAAATTTGCCAGTTGGCCTGGATTTTCCTTGGGAATGATACTAAATATGGGAGTTACAGCATTTTCAAAATGAAAAATTTAGTATGTTTTCAGGACAGAATGAAAAGTTGTTAATTACTGTGGAAGCACGCACATTGTCCATTTATTTCTGGCAAGTGTCATCTTAGTAGCTCGGGAACCTGATAAGGAAAATTGTGATGTAATCTTACGCATAAGCATGTTGTCTTCAGTGGAATTAAAACACTGAAGGCTGTATCCTGCCTGAATATGGACAGCCTTTTGAATGTTTGAATGGGAAATTAATAGATGGCGTCATGCATTTGGTTTTAAACAAAGCAAATAACCTCATGCAACTAGAATATTCTGCCCCAGGCTTCAATTTCATTCTCTTTTGCTCACCATGCTAATGACTGAAGTTTCTGGTGTGACTTCTTCATTGATGGCAATGCATCAAATCAAGTCATGGCAATGTATCAGGTCTGTTCGAGTTGTACAGATAAAGTTTGACTGCATTGTGTCTATTTTTTCCAAAGAAATTCATGGCCCAATCATCTAAATTGTGAGTCATGCAGCAAGTTGTCCAAGATGGTTGGAGCAGACGTGAGAAGTGCAAATGTACTTGTTGTTTGTCTGCACTACGCTGGGTTCATCATAAAATGCAAGTTGGGATAATTTTTCTCTTTGCCAAACTGCAGGATGGAGATGTAAAAGTAACCAGTCGTTTTGCAGTGATAAAAAAGGAAATGGTTTTTATGTTACACCTTGTTAGAAGACAGATACATGAAGGATGCTCACTGTTGCAAAAATGATGTTTATAGTAGTTTGTTTGTTTTTTTTTTTCTTTTATGTATGTTTTTCATTATGCTTTGGTCATTTTTCTTTGACCATAGCTTATTTTAGGATGCTTCACCTTTAACAGGTGTCTACCTTCCTCCTAATTTGAGTAATATTTTGTCACATTTGGCGCTTTGTTTCTTTGACCAGAGTGTTCCACTGTAAGTTGTGGTTGGGTTTTGTACTCCTCAGCTCTAAGAGAAATCCATTTTGTGCACCAGTGTGCCATCAAACACTAAGTGACATAGAAATTCCCTGTTTTCCACCAAAAGGCAGCGTATAGCTTTGTCAAAACAGCAGGCCATGCAAGGTTTGACAGCACCAAATGCCTTCAGCAAAATCATTTGGCTTGTAGCAGGTACATAACTGATAAATAGGATGATGAGGTGATCCAAAAATCCCAATTTGCATACACTGTATGAAATACACTTTTGATGTGCTGCATACATTTATATTTGTGTCAACAATCTGATTTGCAAAGGCGTTTTATGAAGATGCTTTAGAGTGATGAGGCTTTGCTTATATTCCTGTCATTGCATTGATTGAAGTTCTCTTGTATTTCTCTTTAATAAAAGTTTGCTGTGTTTTCACGCATACCTGGGGATAAAGCTAATGCTTAAAACGCCTTTGCTAGTTTTTTTCATAGAAGTTGCTAAGTGCTTTTTGAATGGCCAAGGATTTTTGAAAGCTACTTTTTAAGGGAGAAAGACAGAGGTGTATGGATGGATATGTGTGTATTTATTTAGAAACGTCATAGCTAATCGGCTTTGCTGACTTCTCACACTTGCATTTGTTGTTTTTTTTCTTTAAATCCTTGATCAGAGATTGACATTGAGCGTTGTGTTCGTGAGTCAATCAACCTGTTTCGCTGGACCCCAAAGAGTGCTACGTACAGGCAATATGCACAGCCTCCTCGACAAGCTGGTGACAGCAACGGCACGAGAAGTTCGATGTCCTGCTTTTCAGCAGATTATCAGGAAGCACCTAGAAGTGACCTGGTAAGTGCCCTGGCACATGGAGGGGGAAGACAAGAGACACACAGGCACGCACTGTTGTCCATTCTTGCATTGTTTTAATGCAAAGCTTTATTTATTGCGTACATTTGTTTCTCTGCTGTAGCTCAGAGAACTGTAAATCCTCAAGGCCTCAGCGAACTCTAAATCCTATCATCAAAGTAGTCATGAGTGATAATAATTGTACCTCGTTTATGTTGATATTTTAAATTTTTTAAGTTTAAAATAGAGGGATATGTCCCTGCCTAAGTAGGTGAGAGGAGGCAGAAAGATAAATGGATCGTTTTAGTTATGTCGCTGCAATGTTGGTTGTTGAAATACCAGCTGATGAGTTTATTGTTCATCTTATTTGAAAATCTGAAACGATGCTATTAGTCTCCTTCTTGCATCTATAGGATTCACATGAGAATTGCAGTGGGTGGGCAGATTTCAAACTGCTGTAGAGGAGAAATGCCACTCAGTTAGGGTACTCCAACTCAGTGCAAGTTGGAGGAGTCACATTAATGCCAATATTGTGTGTGTGTGTGTTTTGAGGGAGATTTTTTTGGTGAATTTTTGTTTGTTTTTTGTTCTTTTTTTAATCAATGTCACAATTTTACTTAGAGCCGTGCTATAGCTGGCTTTTTACCTTGCTTGCAGTGCGAAGTGGTTACTTTCAGCCAAGTTCAAGTTAGTTGCTCTAGAACCTTCTTAGTTATGTACAAATTTTCCATCTCTTTTGATAGACCATGCCACCCCATCACAGTTTAATGAGGTGGGGCAGGGGGAAGAGGCTTTTCTTTTTTGTTGTTGTTGTTGTTTTGTTCTGCTTAGTGCAGTAAGAAAATACCCACCAAACCTCAGGCCCTGGTAGTTTTGTTGTCACTACCAAGCACAGGAGTTTGACACATTCATCACACAGACTTGCTTCTTAACTACTGCACGGTGTTAGAGCCCGTGCCATGGTATTAATTCTGAGGAAGAATCAAGTGCAGTGAATGAGGTTTAACTGCTCTGAAGTGTAGTTCTTTATTCCCTGCATATTTTTTTCCTGAGCAGGAAGTAGAAAGGTTTTTTTGGTCATGTGGGATTTTTTGTTGTTTTTTGTCAAACTTCACTGCTTTGAACTTAAGTTTCTTTGATGTACATGCCAATAAAATTATTTCTTTTTGTGCTGGATCTCTGCCTCTCTCCGCTCCTGCTCTTCCAGCTCTGTGGTGTTCTTTGTTACTACAGCAGACCACTATCCAGGTCATACCTGCAGAACTACAAACAGGCTTTGTCTCGGGAGAGAAACAATAAAAGAACAGTTTTCCAGTGAGAACTGGAATTTTTAGGAAAAACTTCTCAGAAAGAGCAGTCAGGTGTTGGAGCAGGTTGCCCAGGGAAGCGGTGGAGTCACCGTCCCTGGAGGTGTTTAAGGACAGGGTGGATGTGGTGCTTCGGGACATGGTTTAGTGAGGGATATTTGTGGCAGGGGGACACTTGGACCAGATGATCTTGGAAGCCTTTTCCAACCTTACTGATTCTGTGATTGATTGAAATAACTGGGTAACGGGAAAGTGATGCGGGCAGCTCTGGATGTTTTTTTCCATCTTGGCATGCCAGGTTAAAGGGTACGGCTCAAGCAGTTTTGAGAGGCAGTATGTAAGTTATACCTGCATTTGCCTTAGCAAAGAAAAGCTGGTTAGTAAGAATGTATCTGCATAGCTATTCAGTTCAGGGAAAATATCCCTTTGTCTTCCTATTAAAATCTGATGATTGTTTTTTGTCAGCTATACCATCTGAAGGGTGCTTGTGATTTGAAGTGATTCTGTTCCATGCCCTCAGCAGTATAAATCTAGTTAGTCTTTATATAAACAAAATTAAACAGTATGTCTTTCTTCCATGTTCTCCTACAATCAAAATTCATTCATTACTACATTACAATAGTAGGGGAAGGATATACATGTAGGTATGTCCTATCTATTTGGCCGTCTGCATTAGATTTTAGTCTTTTGATCTGTTTTTCTCAACTACTAAGAAACTAAGCTCTGAATTGTCACTTCAGTGTATCTGAATGCTTAAATAGTCCTTAAACCTGAGTATGATATTCAGTCATCATCTTTTTTTTTTAATATATATATATAATTTTTTTAATGTTAACGTATTTTCTGTAAGCCTTGGGCACAAATCCAGGACTCCAAGAGCTAGACCTGCAAAAGCCGAAGAAAAGGGAACTAAAGAGTTTATAGGATTTAAGAAATAATAGGTAGGAGTACAAAGGCAACTGGGAAGAAAAATGAAATGACACAAGAAGGCTTGTGGTTGTCATACAGGAATGTCACACAGCAAATACGACTGCTGTGCTGGTCTACAGATGCATAGAGAGACTTTCTGAAGGAGCCAAAGACTGCAAATTCATAGAATAATTCTGATAGGAGGTCATCTGGTACAAATTCTTTCAGAAAACAGACAAAACCCTGAATTCAGATGAGCTTGCCAAGGGCTTTGTCCTGTCAGATCACAAAAACTTCCAAGGAAAGTAATTATGCAGTCTCTTTTTGCAGCCTACTCCAATGCTTGACAGTGAAAATGTTTTCATGTATGTGCTAGCTTTTCTTAATGTATGACAAGAGTAAACAGCCAAGTTTCCTCAGTCCTGAAGCTCATGCTTGTCTGTGTCCAGACAAGAGTAAAGAGGCTTGGAAGCAGCAAGGAGGGATAAGGGAGAGAGCAACAATGATGTGCTGAATTAGTAAATAGAACAAAGATTTGTAATTGTAGCAGAGAAAAAAAAATCTATTGTTTTGGGTCAAGCAAAGTTTCTTCCATTTCCTGAGAAATGTGTTGGGTCTTTTTTTTCGGTGGTAGTTTTATTTTCATACCAAAAAGTATGTTTGTTTATAATGCCAGTAACTAGGCTCATCCATCCCATGGTTTCCGAGAAATTAAGCTAATGTTTTTTTCTATTTTATGGAGAAAAAAAATAAATACCACAACTTCTATTGCCTTCTCTTTATTTTCTATTTCTTTCTGCTTAACAGTAAAACACTTTTGATTCACTGCCACATAACTGATGGTTTAACTTCTTTTGAAGCTCAAGGGTGTTGGATCTACTGTAGCTGTGTGGGTTTTTTTAGCTCTTTTTATGGTGGAGGACCCTGTGATTTATACAGAAAATCATGAATACACTCAGTTGTGTTGTTTTTTTCTGTAGCAAAGTGAAAAGTCATCTCATGGAGACTGGCAAGGAAGCAGATTTGTATGTGAAGTTCTAGTGTACAAATGTGTTTGCTCTCGTGTGCTGTACTTGTGTGTCAGATTTTGAGACATGTATGCTATGGTTGTTGGGGGCCGCAGTCCAGGCTTCTGAAATCCCATGTAGGGTGAGCCACTAATGAGGCACCTGTCACTTGTGACCACTTCTGCACCTTCAGCTGTTTGTCTTTGCAAGATGACACTTCATCGGAGAATCACAGAATGGTTTGGGTTGGAAGGGACCTTGAAGATGATCCAGTTCCAACCCCCTGCCATGGGCATGGACATCTCCCCCCTGCTCATGGATTTGAGCAACATTGCGAAGAAAATTTTGAAATTGTTGTTGAAATACTATTTATGCACAAAGGTGTTTTGTTTTTTTCTGTCTTTGATTTTTAACCTTAATCCCAGAATTATCTGTTTCTTCAGTCGTGTTCTCTGCTAGTGTTTGCTGCCATTGGAAAACGTTTTTCCACTTGAAAGCAGTGGGAACTGAGTTCAGTCTGCAGTACATGCGGCAGTTTTTCTAAAACTCCGTTGTGTCCTTGCTGGTCAGTCTAGCTCTTGAAAACATACTTTTTTGTTTCCCTACCTATTTACCTGGTTCCTGTGGAATAAGCACTACATGCTACACTTGTATCTCTTATCTTTGTGGATCACATCTGTATTTAGGGCTGGGAAGAGTAGGAAACAATTCCTTTGAAAACAGAGTTGTGGGTTTGCTTCTCAAGGTAATTTATGACTTTTTAAAACATGAAGTGTTCAGTGTATTTAATCCTAAACACCGTCTGTCTCCTACTCCTGTATTAGTATTTTCTTTCTAAGCTGTTTCAGTTTGTCCCTTAAGTGCTTTTTATTGGCTACTCAAATATTTGTGTATATCTGCATGTTCCAGTGCTTTGGTTAATAATAACAGAAGTATTTGCCCCTGGGTGAGCACTTTTCATCCTAAATCAGCAACTAGTAGAACAAACTGTTTTGACTTTTTATTATTAGCATTGCTTAGTTTTCATTTTAGTGACATCTATTTGCAACTTCGTAAATAGGCTCGGGTACTCTCCTCCCTCCCAGCCTTGTGTGTTGCTTAATCTTTTACTCCTTCAGCCAGTAAGCATATTTCTGCTGAGATAAAATCTCAAGGAGGAAATAGTTCCAGAGAGAACGAATGTGCATCATAAGTGAATTAGCATGTATATTTTAGGAGAGAGAGAAAGTCCAAAATAAGAATTAAAAAACCCTTTGCATTCACCACTGAATTTTAATAGTAGGTTACTCAAATTTGTTTCTGACTTTTTCTTGACCACTACACTGAATTTTTTTTCTTCTTTATTCTGGATGCATGAAATTTACCTTCATGCCCTAGAAGCACGCAGAGCAGTGTTCTTGAAAGTCCAGGAGTCAGACACTAATACTATTTATCACGTAACAATTTTCTGTGATTCCTCCATCTCCCTTCTTACAGCCATGGTAGATGTGCACACCCTCTCCAGCTACCTGTGTGCATAAAGAGGAGCAAGTGGTGCAGTTCCTTTATCTCTGCATACGCCTGCTCAGTGTGACAGATCCAGACATCCCCAGGCTGGTACAACTAGGCCTTAGTTTTTTCTTCTACCACCCATCCTCTATTCAAGGGTGGGAGTTCCTGGTAAAATGTTGGGGAATTGAGGCATTCAGATGGAGAAAAGCCACCACAAGATTATTGATTTTTGGGCTGATTGCCTTCAGTTCAGATTTTCCTTTTTTGATGAAGCAGAAGAAGAAAAACCTTCATGGAAAGGTGGCTTAATATCTTGATGAAACACTACAAACAGGAAAGCTGCTTTCTTACCAAAAGCAGTTTGAGAAGAGTTTCCTGAGGGTAATTTTTCTATGCATGTAATCAAGGACAGCTTGCATGACAGACTTCTTACAGATGGGGATTCAAGCCTATTGCTATTGACTAAATTTGCCAAATCTCAGTTGCTTATAATTTCCTCCCATATGCACCTAAGATATAATTGTCCATATAAAATGTATTGGTTAGGTTTATGTTAAGTCCTTGAAGAATTGGTATGTACAGTCCCTCCATTCCAAGAGGAGCACAGTGAGTAGTGCACACCATCTCTTAGCTTCTTTGTGCAGGCTAGGAAATGTTCAAGTGCCAGGTCTGTGCTGTTCATAACAGCCATTAGATATATTCTGCCTGAAGACTCTTCTGCCATTTCCAGGTTGATTTTGTGTTCTGTTTCTAGAAGAAACTTTTTTTCCTTCTTAGGTAGATCAAGACAACAGCATGTTGTTCTTCACATTTATTTCAGGTTGTACAGAATGTTAACCAATCAAGATACAAGTTAGCTTCTAACGATATAAATTGTATATATACGTATAAATTATAAATTTGAGTATGCTTTTGATGCTTCTGTTTTTCTGACTGTATCTACCCCTGACTGTATCTACTAGCTTGAGTGAGAAACTGGGTTTATTTTCCATTTTCAACATGCTTCTGTTAAAATACACTTTTTATGTCACACTACTTCAAGAATTATTTAATTAGGAGCGCCATCATTAACTCATCACATTCTGGCAACTATTTTTTGGTATTGTTAGAAGCATCAACACCTTCTCCATGTATTTAGTAGCTTTTCAAAAAAAATTCAGAATGCATAAGCCGGGCAGGCTGCGTCAGTGTAAGGAGTCTTCTGCTTCCAGTGCTTTGGTTTTGCAGATTAGCTGAACTGAAAGAAGCCTTGTAGCACTTTTTTTTTTTTTCCTCTGGTTTTAGAAACATGAATGTATTTTATTATGCTTTAGGGCTTTTTCCAATAGCAGATAAGGCATTACACCAATTAGCAAAGTAAATAAATAAGATATATATTGACTTAAGAAATAAGTGATGGTAAATGTTAATTTTTGAGTCTCTAATGAATGTTCTAGTTGTTTATTCAAGTTATAAATAAGCAATCGTTTTAATTGAATGTAAGCTGATTGTAGCAAATGTGCTGTGTTTGTAGCTGAGGCAGAATCAGTGTGTTTATGATAATCTAAATATTATTTAGATGACTTTAATAGCTTCTTAGATGCTTATTTAGATCACATTCAATTATTGCAAACAGTCTGTATTTTGTACAGACTTTGGGTTTTGAGTCCATTGGGATGTGTTTGTCTGCTGTGAATATAAATGGGGCAGTAAGGGCAGGCAGAGCACGCTCTGCAGCCTTAGCCTCGGGTTCTGGGTTCACTAGTTGCCCATCCCCTTCTTCCTCACAATCCTTCATCATTACACACACTTTGAAGTTGAAAGCTGGGTGCATTTGACCTTTTTGACCTTTTGGGATTCCATGATTGATTAACAAACTTTTCTTTAGCAATTATACCTGTAAAAAAGAAATAATGTTAAGCAGCCTGATCTCTCCCTTTGCATCCTATGGGCAAGTTCTTTATATTTAACATCATTGTTGTGTCATGTTTTTCAAATCATTGTTTTAAAATCAGATTTTGCATATGATAACTATTAATTAAATATTAATGGCAATGTTGTCTGTGGTCAGTCCTTGCCAAGATAAATTACTGGAATATCAAAAAAGAGGAATGGAGGAAGAGCAGAATCTCCAAAGTCTGTCTGGCCAATGCTACCTCTGCCCATCTATGCTCAGCACTCGGCTGTAGCTGGCACTTCCCAAAGTGGCACTGTGATTTTTACCTGTGCTTTGTCCACCAGCCAGTTTTCTTCACTGATTATTGGTGGGTGATGCTGTGTCAACTGGCATGGCTCCATTCTTGAAAGTTTAGCCTTATGCAAACATTTCTTTCTACAAGTACAGCTGGGGAAAAGCCTTGGAGTATGACTAGTTTTCAGCAAGGAGAAATTCTTTGTTTCATCTCACTGAAGAGTAGTAATAGTAAACTGTTTTAAACACTCTTTTTTTTTTTTAATATATATCCCATGCTTGAAGAATATTAGGAAGCAGTTACGCAAATCACTGTTTTAATAACTTCACTGCTAATTATTTATCAGGTTTCTAACAATATGAGGTAGGCTGACATTTTTTGAAGGATACTTTAGAATTTTCCCCTGAGAAATGCGTAAGGAGTCAGCTTGCAAGTTCCCAAGGAGAAAATGATTTCGGGCTGTAGTTGTCCCAGATTGCAAGCTGTCTGTCTGAAGACATAGATGTAACTTCTTTTTCTTTTTACATAGTTTAACATTCACCCTGGTTTCCTTGGAGAGGAAGAATTCTAGTGGAAGTCCATTTGGCAACCAGAATAAATACTTGGTGCAGTTTCCTGGGTAGCGGCTTTACTTCATACTTGGTTAAATAATCCATATTTTATAAATAGCAGCCGGTGCTTTTTGCAAAAAGGCCTAAAATTTGATTTTATTATTTTTTCTCTTCCTCTACTCCCTAGGTCTCTCCTACCCTATTTTTTTTCTTCTCTAAATGTCCCAGAGCTGTGCTGCCTTTGTTAATACTCATTCAGAAAGTCTTGGATAAAAAGCAACTACAGCTGAATCGCAAAAAAGATGCATTTTCTAAATTGAAGGTCCTTGACCCCAAGTGACGTATGTGGTCACGTTGTAAAGAAGGAATTTCTCTTCCACTTACAGTTTGCATTAAGGTGTTATATTAAATTCCTGTTGCTTTTGTTTTAAAAGAGGGCAAGGTTGTATCTGGCAGTTGGTATTCTTTAGATTCTGCAATTTTCTTTATTTTGTTCTCAGAGTATTACAATTTCTTGTCAAAGAGGCAGTATTTATCGAGCAAACTGGATGCACTGATGGAAAGCAGGGAAGGCAGGCAAGATCATTCTTGCTGCTTCTAGTTTCATTTCATATTGAAGCTTCTTGTCGGTGTTCTCAGGCACAAGCGGATTACGGCTCAACTCTGTAATTTAAAGGGGTTTCCTGCAGTGGTGAGAAGAGTTTACCTGTTTTATCATATCAGAGGCAATAATAAATGAGACCTTGCTGCACATCTGCCTATCTGCATGCAGGGAATAACTTGTCTTTTTGCTCTGCTGACTCAGCTGAGTCACTCAATCACGTTATTCCAGGGAGACAGAGAGAGGTTTCCATAATAATCAGGCAATTAGGCTACTTAGGCAAGCAGAACCCACTTATATGGTATTTTTGTAGACGGCCTGCAACTGTGTACGGAGACATTTCGAGTAAACTTACGAGTAAGAACGGTCAGCCACGGCTGCTTGCACTCTTCTTCATCTTCTTTGGCCTCTCTTCTCCTCTCCTTTCTGCAGCATCACCTCAAGCAAAGGGGGAGAGGAGATGTGAGGTGTAATGTATGGCCGGGCTGCAAGGTGGGTCATGGCTTCCTAAAAATGCCCTTTGCAATGCAGAATGCTGCAGATTGAACTGGCCACAGAGCAGCACTGCTGGAAGCACGCACCTTGGTAATTTTGGCTCCAGCTCTTTGTGGTACTGGCATGGGTGCTGGGAGTGTGGTGGGACACAGGTGTGCGGTCTGGACTGGTGAGCATTGCAGGAAGGGGAGGACAAGTGCAGCTTCCAGACCCAGGAATGGGGCAGACTTAGTGCTTGGGAAGTAGAGGGAGATGGGGAGCGTGGACCAGGGTAGGATGTTGGTGTCTTTACTTGGAAATCTGAAGAGCTGAGTATGATGGCAAGGGAAAACTGAATTCAAGGCATAATTCAAGGAATTTGCAAGTGAGATTGTGTAGAAAACAGTGACACTACAGTGTCTGCAAAATTTTAGAGAAAGTTCCTAATGTCTGGAAGTTTGGCTGCTCCTCCTTTTGTAAGTAGTCCTGACTGAAAATCAAAATCTGTGTTACTCCTTGCTAATAAGGATCATAAAGATGGCATTGGTTGTGGGGCTGAGGGAGTGAAAAATCAAACTTTTTTGGCTTTTATTATTGCTGTTGTTGTTATAATACTTCCCTGACTGTATAGGCCTCTTTCTGCCAGTAACAGTGGCTCTATGCATTATTCTTTCTCACTGGGTACAGGAGTAAAATAGCTTTTGCTATCGGGCCATCAGAATTCAAGGGAGCAATGGGACCCTGTCTGTTTGAAAACAAACAAAAAAATCCACCAAAAATAAACATGCAAAGGACAGAGATCCTAGGGGATTAAGTATTGCCTTCATCTACTCAATTACAAAGGATATAAAGAAAAACATTTGCATGGAAAAGGCTAAGTAGAAACACGCTAGTCATGATTGATTTCATAAAACCTTTTAAATTATGTGACTAAAATCCATAGTGTTCGTCCTTGATCTTGTTTTCAGATGCTTCCTGAAAACTGTCTTTTTCTGTCATGAAAACTGTTTTTGATTTCAAACTAGAGTGACAACTTTGACTGCCTGCCTGGCAAGGTGGCTATGGATATATCCTGAAATGTCCAATTCTTGCTTATTCTCCCTCTTCTTTCTACCTGTTTTCATCTGACTGCTATGTTTTGATTTATCTAAAATAGTGTTACTCTATACGAATATATTTGCCCCAAAGCTTCTTTAGGACCATGACCTTGAATATTATGTTTACATGGAAATCACCTTAACATCACCTAAGTATCAGTAATGGAAGAAGGCTTAAAACCAAGCACAAAAGCAACATCTTTGCTACAGACTGATGTGATCTTTGATTCAGAGTTGCATCTGTTTGTGGTTGCTGTGTGAATCTGCTTTTGTCTGGTTTTGTTCCATCAATTCTTCAGATAACTTTTAAAACTTTTCTTCTAAGCTGGTTGAAAACATTATTTACTACTTATTCCTAGCCGTACATGCATATACTGATTTCAGAAGCAAAATCTTACATTCCAGAAACATGCAATGACATTGTCCATGAAGAATGTTTCCTTATGAAGGATTTGGGAACTATGAAAAGAATATTTTGCTTGAACCCCAGATTTTAATCATACTGACTTTCAGGCTGCGGTTCCTTCTGTATTAGATTTGTTGCAGCAAGCTATGCCAACTTCAAAGACAAAAGCGCGGGAGCCCTGCTTCTATTTAGATAAAGCTGTCCTTTCCATGGATAAAAAGTTGCTTTATAGCTCCTGTGTTTATCAGATGGGACTGTTAAGTTCAAGTTCAGCAGAACTAAAGATACTTGCTTATTTTCTCAAAAGTGTATATCTTCATTTAATAGCAAGGGTGAAATGTCTGTAAGAGATTACAGCCTAATGGAAAAATAGATAGGAGTTATGATTGCACCAGCCACATGTCCTGGAGTGCTTTAATCTTTTTGAAGCTCGACTTCTAATTTGAGAATGTGTAAGCAGCTTTAGTTCTAATATTAAAAAAAAAAAAAAAAAATTAATTTATAATGCCTATTTCTTCTTATTAAGAGCAGTAAGTGCACATGGCTTAGCAATTCCCAGACCTATTTAAAAATTAATGAGGTGAGAAGAGTAAATTCTTTACTTTGCAAGTACTTAGGGTGTTGTCAGGGAAACTTCTGGGACACAACAAGACCTCAAACTTTGGTTCAAGTGCTCTTTTCCCTGTATCATGCTGGTCTTCTCTGAGGAACAGCTTCTTATACCTGACTAGTCTAAAGTAAGATTCACCCCCCAAAGGTAAGATATGCTAAAGTAAGTCACTGTCTGTCAGACACCTTCTCTTTCTCCTCCTCTTAAATGTTTGGCTGGGCTAAAGCAAAGAGGGTAATCTCTGAGGTAAGGTAGGCCACGGCTTGAACACTGATGTGGAGAAGAGCAGGGAAGGTGTGAAAAGTTCAGAAGAATCTGCAAAGTTTGGGTGGTTAGGGGCTGAGGCAGCCTCAAGTCCAGTGCCAAAGTGCAAATGTACATAGCAGGATGGTGGTATGAAGAGGAGGTGTGAGGAAGCCATGCAGCACTACAGGCTCAGGGGAGAGTGGCTTGAAAGTTATGCAGAAAAAAAGGCTCTGGGGGTGTTGATCAATGCTTGCATGATAAGGTGGGAGCATGCCCAGGTGGCCAAAAAGGCCAACGGCATCCTGGCTTGTGTCAGGAATAGCGTAGCCAGCAGGAGCAGGGAGGTGATCGTCCCCTGTACTCAGCTCTGGTGAGGCCGCACCTCAAGTACTGTGTTCAGCTTTGGGCCCCTCACTACCAGAAGGACATCGAGGCCCTGGAGCGTGTCCAGAGCAGGGCTCTGAAGCTGGTGAGGGGCCTGGAGCACAAGGCCTGTGAGGGGCGGCTGAGGGAGCTGGGGGGGTTTGGGCTGGGGAAGGGGAGGCTCGGAACAGGCCTCATTGCTCTCTGCAACTGCCTGAAGGGAAGGGGTGGGGAGCTGGGGGTCGGCCTTTTCTCACAGATAACTACTGATAGGACCAGAGGGAATGGCCAGGGGAGGTTTAGGTTAGAAATTAGGAGAAATTTCCTCTCAGAAAGAGCAGTCAGGCATTGGAAGGAGTTGCCCAGGGAGGTGGTATGGCATCACGTGACACCTTGGCGTTAGCCTTGTTTAGCTTGTGCTGACTGACAGGAAAGTAGGAAAAATGTCTGATATGAGGTAGGTTTATTACAAGATACCTCAGATGAAGTCATATTTTTAAATGTAATTAGGAAGTATGATCTTATAAGTGCATGCATGTATTTCACTTTGCGATTTGAAGGAAATAAATTAGTCTGATAAAACAGCTGTTACTGGAGAGAATTGATTCAGCAATTCTCTTTCCCAGAAGTCTGTCAAGGAGCTTTTGGCTACAGCTTTGCTCAAAACTTATAGAGATATTGTAACACAAAATAGACCGGATAGGCAGAACTGGACACCCTAGATCAGGAGGGGAAAAAAGAAGGCAAAATTATAACTAAAATTACGACAAAGACAGTTGTAAGGTTCACAGTTGAATGTTTCTCCTTATTTTTGTCCCAGTTAATGGAAAAAAAGCTTGTCTTAGTTATTAAAAACTTATTCACAGTACAGATAATGTCTGCCTTTAGAACCCTTCTTGTGACTTCACACTTTGTAAACAGGGGGAAAATTTTTTTGTGTTATAAGGAAGTTCTTTTTGACAATTTTGCTTTCTGTTGTAAACCTCATAGACTTCATGCTTTCTTCATAAACTTATTATTTCCTGAGGTATTCATCCCATATGCAGAATGAGAACTGACTAAATTAAAGTAGGAAGTGGTTGTGTCGTTAGAATCCACCACAATGAAAATGTTTCTCCAGAAGACCCAATTCAGGTCATAACAGCTAACTTCACCGGCATAATCTGTTTATATAACTCCTGACTGGGCTACCTGAGTGTTTGTTGTTACCAGCAGCCATCAGTTCCCCCTTCAAAGCTTGAATTCTTTTTGCAGTGGACTTCCTTACTTTCCTTCCTTGGTAATTGTTCCACAACTGTCCTCCTGAAGCAGAAGCTGTTGCTTGAGGAGGGTGTAGCGATGCCAGCTACCTTTAGTCATCAGACAAATGAAGTGTATTTATGTAATCACTACTTTTCTACATTGCTAACTTTCTTGGATGTTGAAAACTTTTCTGATGTGACTTTTCTAGACATGGACTGTTGAATTCATTTGACAAGTCTGAAGTTTGTCAGAAGAGTTTGACATTGTTCCTCTTCCTCCTCGTCCTCCCCTTTGATCCAACTCTTTTTCATGGACTCCTCCTGGGGAAATGCAGATGCTCAGGTGCAGATGCACCCTGGCAGGTGGGATTCTACAGCAGCTGGGAGGTGGCTGTGTCCTCTGTCACACTCGTATTTTTGTTGAAACAGGTCTCCGTTAGGTGTTGGTCTATTCTGTTGAAATACATAATATGTTACCTAGAAACTCAAGCATCTTTCTGATTATAAAGCATTGTGACCTCTATTATCCTGAACTTGGGAGGACATTAGGAGCTGAGACTAGGAATTTGGAAATTCTTGTGTTTTAAGTGTATTTGTGTACAACAGAAAAGCCAGTTTGGTGGGCTGATACATTCCCTGAAGTATACCTAAAGATTCTGTCTGTAATTTTGAGTACATTTTGATAATCTGTGTTACAGTAAAGGTGTTTATAACTGCACAAGGAGTGTCTAAGAAATCTTTTCACAGAATCACAGAATTGTAGGGGTTGGAAGGGACCTCAAAAGATCATTGGGTCCAACCCCTTTTGCTGGGACATACCTCAGAAAAATGTGTATGCCTATGCTCTCCTTAGTATGTTCATGGTCTTCTTCTCTAGAGTTGGAATAGTCCTCAGATTAAATGTGAAATTAATATTGTTTAGAACTAGAAGAAAAAAAAACAAAAAAAAATAGAGCCTGTATGTTAGTTAACCTAATGCTAATTAGTAATGCCTGTTTCCCTCAGCACATTACTCTTTTTCTCTTGAAATTTTTTATGTGCGCATAGTTTCTTGAATCTGTGTGACTGCTGCAATCTAAAATGAGGTGACATGGAATTGTTTTTTCAAAGGAGAAAACTTGGTACTGTGGTACCATGGTACCAGAATGTATTTTGAGTGTGCTATATGTACTCATTCTCAAAAGTAATACACTGTAACATTATTTTTGAGGCTGTCCTTTTTTGTTTTTTTTTTTGGCTTTCCATAGTCGATCTCTGTATACCTGTGCTCATGTTCTGAACAACCATGGGGTGTATGAACAGATCTTTAAGATGAAATGATTGGCTATTTAGTTTGTCGTCTTCCTCAAGAATAAGACAACACAGTCTGACGGTCTTTCAGAAGATGCTCCCTGTAACATATCCTAGCTATTCTGTTTGTTCCTGTCTCTTGACAAGCCAGAAAAACTCACTGGGAACAGCTGTAGACTTGGTTATAAACAACTTTTGCCTCTGTTTGACCTTCTGCACAATAGGAGCTTTTAACAGTTGCACAAGACAAACCAGTCGAGTTGTAAGATGACAACGCTTTATAAGCCTATTGTTGATGTACCTAACTCTTGGAGTAAGTTGAGTTCAATAATGGTTTTTTGTATGCATAGCCAACGTGTTAACTCTGTATCTGCTGGATTAAAGCATAATGAAAATAAGCTGCTTTAAAATTTACCCATGATTTTTCAGATTGAGGGCAATGGCGATAACAGAAAATAAAATTTTCCTGCAGAAGACCATAAATAAGTGCAATTTATTAACTCCTTAACACCATGTCACATGCTGATGTATTTTTAATTGCGTAGTGTATGAAAGTTCTCAAAACTTGCACTTTCAACAGTTAATTTGGATGCAAGTTATTTTGGATCCTCTAGTTCTTTTGGATGCAAGTGTAGTTGTAATGGCACATAGTTTCAGCATGTAAAACAACCTGAAGGAAGGACAAAAAGTTTCTTCAAACACTTTACAATGTGCTCATCACAAGATGGTTGTATTTTTTCTGTTGCGGTTCAGAGTTTTGTATGTGTTGGCAGTTATGAAAGTACAGGATATCTACATTCTTTATTATTTACAAAAATAAGGGGGATATTTTTTTTCCTTTATTTAGAAGTGTGTGAGCTTTTAAGAACATGACTTGAGGAAAGCACTGCAGAAATGTTACTATTTAGGAATATTTCTGAGATAATTCACGATGAAGGTTCTCTTATGAAAAACAATTTAAGTATTATTAAAGTAGTTGTTGGAATATTACCAGGTCTGATACCCTAGTAAAGAAAAAGGAACAGATTTTTTTTTGCTTTATGATATTTTATTTTTTCTTCAAGTTTGGTTTTATTTAAAAGTAACTCTCTATGTTTTAAACTGGGGAAATTCCATGGTGTTTCAAAATACACAGTGAAAGATTTAGGGCATTTTACGCGTCTGTCAAGACATGGAGACAGAAGGATCAAGAAGGGTTGTACAGGACTATTTCTAACATTTCTGATGTCCTCATCTTGGTCTGGTCTTCAGGCTGAAGGTTGCACCTGATGTTTAGATAGTTCTGTAGCTTACAGTGGCGTTCCTGCAGTTTCTGTGCCAAGTCTCCAGGTGCTACCCTTCTTTCATTCTCTAAGCCTTAGCCATTTCAGCTTGTCTTCTCAGAGGGTGCTTCACAGCCAGTTTGCTTCACTTCTTCTGATGCTGAGAAATGTTCTGTGAGTTTTCTGAGCCCCTCAGCCAAGGTGAATTGTGATTTGTTAATGAAAAAATTAAAACAGTTTGCACTGATCATTGAACAATTTTATTTTCAAACGACTTTGAAAGAAAATAGGGCTGTATTTCTTGGATAGGCATTTTGCACTGCTCTGGAGCTTTTCTGTATGGATAGTCCAACTCTGATTACTTCAGAGTTTCTGTCTAACTGGGTTGCTATACTTTGAGGTTGTCAAATAAGGAGAGGATTCAAAGAATGCTATGCCTTTAATTCTATCACCTTTAATATTATTTTTCTCCTTTTAAAGTCTAGGGATTCTATCAAGCTGGATGACCTGAAAGCAGAGGTGTCACCACGTATTTCAGCAGAAGATCTGATTGACCTGTGTGAGTTGACGGGACCTAGTCATTCCAAAACACCTGTAAAGAAAACAAAGCCTAGCAAACCAAAGCTGCTGGTGGTGGACATTCGTAACAGTGAAGAGTATCCTTCAAATCCAAGTTCTGTTCTTGCCAAATCGTGCTTGCATCTATTACCTTCTCTTTGTCTTCAGGCAGTGTAATATTGGAATGGTAAAAAAAAAAAAAATAAAAAAATAAAAAAAATGGGAAGGGATGTGTCCAGGTACAGTGGAAGAACTGAAGGCCGATTTATTTTTTTTTTTGTGGGGAGTCCTGGTTTGTAGAGAAGAGTAGGGATGTATTTTTACCTTCACGCTTGAGGCTGTGGTTGTAATGAAGCCTCTTTGTACCAATAGCACAAGTGCTTTGATACCACTTGGTTTTTTTTTGTGATAGGTGTTGTTAGCAAACCTTCCTCACAGAACATAACCAGTATTTCAGAAATGTGGGAGACTTTCCAAGTTAGTGGAAGGGAAGTGGAGAAGAGTTGATAGGGACTGGCAAAGCACATGAGCTCAGTGGAATGTCAGTTTTCTACCGAGAGCCTTCTCACTATTGTCAGGTAATGTAGCCCAATGGCTGTCCTAACTTGTCATCTAGTCTGCTTATAACCAGCTTAAATATATCTTGAGGCTATATTTTTATCAGGATTGCTACATGGTCTACACCGTACTCTTCTGTTTTTCAAATACATAGTACTTCGTGCATGGAGGGATTTTTTAATTGTTTTTTCTGTACTGGCATAGTTAAAGGGCTGGATTCACTTGTTTTTTGGAAGGGGGATGCCTTCTTACCAGATGTGTTTTGTCAGGAACAAGCATGTTCATCAACATCCATCTGAAAGTGGGAACAATTACATGTTTTTATTTAAGGTAACTTTTAATGTTCTATGGGAGTACTGAGAATATACTTGTTTTATATCATTTTTTAAGTACTGCTCCTTTCATAATAGTAAAGGTGATGTAGATTGTTGCTTTTGCCGGGAGGTGTACTCTTAGTTTGCTGTGCAACAAGCTGTAATTTGTAAGGATCAAACAGTTCTCAGTAGAAAAATCATAAAAGAATCGGGAGTCTTAGTCCAACTTCTGCTTCCAAAAAAAGGAGGAGCATTCATATTACGTATGTCTGGCTTATTAAAGATCTCCAATGACAGATTCAGCCACTGGGAAAAAACTTTCCTGTGTCTGACAATAGACTGCATGTGTATGAGAAAAGAATAAATACTAGGCAATGAAGTGAATGTCCAAGAGTTATAAGCTTCCGTGCTTTCTAAAAGGAAAAGTACAGTAACTGTTAAAGCTCTTAGATGGATGATATTATTTCCCTCTAATGGTGAACGAATGCTAAATATTTGAGCTAAAGTATATAGTAAAAACTTAAATACAATTTTTACTGTGTAAATAGGTGTAAATATATTATTTACATAATAAAGAGGATAGTATAACTTGATTATTCTAGATAAAAACTCTCATTTTCAGGGAGTTATAACCTTATTGTAAGCCATACTTGAACCTGTAATGTGGTCTGCTGCAGCACAGATAAAACGAAGTGATCAAAGGAATACAAAAAAAAAGATTTTTTTTTTTCTATTGCTTGCATGTAGTTATTTCATTCATTAGTTAAGGTTTCCAATTAAGTAGAATGTCATCAGTCTGACTATTTTCTAGACTTCTGTGGCCTATTTTTCTCCTGGAATTAGCCTGTTGAAAATGTGGTTCTCCTGTGTTTGTTTGTTTTTTTTTTTTTTTGTTCTTTTTGAGGCTGTGTTCCAAGAGATCATTTCTCTATCAAGAGAAAAAAGTTTAAAAGAGAAAGCCCTGGAATTAAAAGCTCTAAAAGGTTATTGCTGCTGTATAAAAAGCTTTGATACTACTGAGTTAAATCATGTTTTTATTACAACATGCATCACTGTGGTGTTAATTATTTAAGCTGCTTACTAGAAATCATCAAGGAGAAAGCAGGTGGAAAGCAAGTAATATGAAATGCCTAGACTATAATCATTGTACTGAAAGACTATTATCTGTGTACAGTAATGGATTTATTTGTATTACAATCAAGATCAAAGGCAAGGTGCTTGTTTAAGTGTTTCTGTAGCCTTCCTAATAGCTTGATAATAGGTTTTACTCTACTGTTGTACTAATCCTATTCTATTCATGTGGAGTAGATTCAAAATTTCAATTATTTGGAAATCATTCGACTGCTGTGAAGTGGTTTTGTGAGGTAATTTTTCATACTACAAAACATCAATCAGTCTTTCACTTCATATTTCGTGAATGAGGAGGCATGCTGGAGAGAGAAAATCTCTGTAGTTCAAGCACATTTTAATCACTGTCACTGTTGTTTCAGCATGGTCGGAGTCTATGGTGGTAGAGTAAGGTGTGATTCACTGCAGAAAGACCTACTTCCTTCTGCTTGTAACCTGCTTTTTAAGTATTGGGTTGACTTGAATCTTCCAGGTGTTAGGAGGTAGGGAATGTCATTTTAGAAACACCAGCCTGGTCAGTAATGAAATTACCCCACAGATTATTTATTTTTTTATGTTAGTTGTAGAAGAAACTTACGGTGTATAGAACACTATTAAACTGGCATCAATTCTGAATATGCATACGAAACCATAGGAATAACGTGTTCACTGTTTTATTCTTGCAGTACCGAAACAGTCTTTGTCTTCAGAAACTATCAACAAACTGTGCAACAGGATCAGACAGGGTGTATTTTGCTGTGGTAGGTGTTTTCAAACATGAGAGACGACTTTGAGCCATTTCAAAAATATGATTGTTTCTTATGTTTTGTTGTTCATCTTTTTCAATATCTATGCCTGTCATGCTAAACTTCCCTCTTCCATTTCGGTTTCAGTGTGATTTGAAAAAAGCATGAGAGAACTTTCAGTAAGTATCAGACGTGATTCATATTTTGTATTAGGATGAACTTGAAAGCTAGAGTATTGTCTTATAATGAAGATCATATTACAAGACCAACAACTAGTGACCCTTTTTCCCTGTGGACAGCTTTGTAACAGAAGACTTTATAATGAAAAGGTGATATGCTCAAAGCAGTGTTTCTGGACAGCAGTTCTGTCTAAGCCTCATTTTATTAAGTATGTTAACAGAAATACTGTTGGCTTTTCATTCCTGCTATGAAAGTTATAGTGACATACTTTATGGTCTCTAAGTCTGTTACACAAAATCTCGGTCTTTTTGTTAGTTGGTAGCAGAATATTTAAGATGGTCACTTAAGATTAAGGAGAACATGAATGACAACTACGGTTTGGACCTATCACGTTGGGTGATAATGTTGGCAAATGTATTGCTTTTCTTTAAAAAAAAAAAAAAAAAAAAAAAGTTAAGTTACTCTGAGCATTTAGGCACACTCAGTAGCATGAGCATAAGCTGCTAAGTATATCCACAGACACATTCTGTGTAAATAAATGTCATTTCACACCTTTTACCCTGGTTAGTAGCTATTAGAATGATACAGTTACAAATTAAGGGTGGGGAGGGATTTACCTGCACCCCTGAAATGGTGAAGGAAGGGATGTCATAATTTTCCTTTACCAAACAGTAATAAACTGATAATATTAATGGGTGGTATGTGATCATCTTTGTTGTTTCAGATGTTTTAACAGAGCCATGTTTTTTCCCACACAATAGTAATGATGAACATAAAGCTGAGATTTACAGAAATCACAAGAAGTGTATGCTAGTATTAACCTAAGTCAGCTAAATCTTACCTCCATTTAAGGCTGCTCCTTTAAAAACAGGAATTCTAAGATTTATAATCAAATCTAGTAGCTTTCTGCAAGTATGGTAATAAAGGGTGACTAATCTGGATATTTGACATTGTGTATATTTTCACAGAAGCTTGCAGTTTCCCAGCTCTTCAAAGCTTTTCTTATTTACTGTTGGGGTAGGAAGTATTCCATGAATGTGCATACTGTCTATAAAAGTAATTCACAGGTTTATTAAGGTCTTGACACTTTTTGGAAACTCAGTAAAAGCTAAGTAGTAGTGATCCAGCTGAATTTTTATTGAGGAGACTTTTACATTCATTACTTGTTCAGAAAATCTCACTGAACATCACCCTCTGAGAGTAAAGCACAATTTAACAACAGCTCAGCATTGCTGGCATTCATATGTTGACTGTTTTCTGTGTAAGACCCAATACATGCTCACTGCTACTGGGATTGCAGGTAAATATAAATGATGCCCTTTGGATATGAATCATAGGGGGGCTTGTGAGGAGTTGGCAGGAAGTTTAAGAAAATTTCCCAATAATCCCGATTTAGTAATGGTTCTCATTTTAAGTAAATTTGCATGAAACTCCTTTGGAAGGGATGCTTCAGCTGCTCACTGATATTTGGTTCCTGTGATTGGACTAGAGCAGCTGGATTGAAGTAAAACCCGCAGAAATGTACACACTGTGAATACTGGGTCCTTGGTACTGTTGCATGTAACAGATCAGTTCCTGTAGTGCCATGCGGTATCTTTTATGAAAGAAACTCTTGATTCTCTCCATTTTTCTATGTAGTGTCAGAAATTGTTTTGTCTCTGTGTAAGTAGCAACTGAGGTTTGTCAAAATATACCAAGACAAAAGACCAGCATTGTTGTATCACATCAGCCAGGATGAAGAGCAGGTTCATCTTACAACTATGCGCGTGCCACACATTTCTCTGCCTTTCAGATGTCCTTAACTGTTCTTCCTAAGCTTTAACCGTGGCCACATTTCTGGCAGCATCAATGTCCCATTTGCATCAGCATTTACTGCAGAAGGAGATCTCATCCAGTGCCCAGCAACTGCCACGCTCCAGAGCTTTAAAGGAAGAGTTGTGGTGATCGTAGGAAATGCAGTGAAGAACACAGCTGCTGTAAGTCTGTTGCTATAATATATATGTTTATATTTAGAAATACATCACAGGAATTAATGCATACAGTAATCATAAATATTATAGTCTGGATAATTTAGGCGTTAGTAACTGGGTATCACCACAGGATTTGGGGCAGGGAGTGTGATAGGTTCTGCTTCTAGACAGAAATATTTACAGTGGTCAACATCTGAGAAAGTTAATATTTTGAAGTGAATTATTTTGCATTTTTTCACCTTTAAAATCTTTATGTTGGAATGTTATGAAAGTGACATCACTTCTAACGTGCATCAGTAAGATCTATTTTTCAAAAGTGACTTGGGTTTAACATTTACTTTTTGCAGTGTTATTATACAAGGTAAGTAGGGAGCAACATGCATGTTGTATGTGAACTCCAAGGGAAATAAGATACAGTTCATATTCTCCACGTAAGAAATAACATACTGATTAATTTTATAGAATCATTTAGCTTAGGTAATTCTGCTCATTTAAGAGAAGAATGGTTCGTACAGCTGTCTTTCATATGATACTTTGACTAGATGGGGAGGATATTGGGATTTGCCTACTCATTTCTTTAAATTTTTAATGGTGTTGTGAACCAGCAGAATAATAAATAGAATTATTTCTGTTCCTATTCTTTGTCTCTGGTGAAGTGAACATATTTTACTGCAAAGGTGTGCTTTTAGGTTCAGTATACCTTTAGTTCACCACAGTCTCTTAAGCTTATTTACTCAGACGGCAAGAACTCATCTGCATAACAAATGTTTTGTTGTGTTTTTTATGCATATAGGGAGTTGTAAGTAGCATGAGAAATTTATTTCATTAACCTGTTTCATCATTTAGAAAATGAACATGTGATATATACCCTATTTTTTAAACAGTAGCAGAGGTGGTATAAAACGGACTGTACAGCACATCAAATGGTTTCAGTCCATGAGTATCTAGGTTTCTGTATTAGACCTGGGTAAGTCCATGATAAATATTTCAACGTGAAATCAATCAATTTGAATAATCACAATGGCTCACTAAATGCTGAATGCATAAATTGCCCCTCAGCGGAATAAATACAAAATGCATAAAATGCTAAGTGCCAAATGGAGATGATTTAATGGACACTTGACACCTTTGATGGTGGGCTATGCAGCAGCTTTCAATAATTACATTTTAAATCACTGAACATCCTAATTTATCTCAGTAAGAGTCTTACTGTTCGCTAACCTCCTGAGGAATGGGAACAGAAAAAACAAAATGCTTCCATTTTCAGTAATGACTGTCTTTATGGAAGATAACCCACATACTAGCAAGTCATTTTCTGGGAGTTTTTTTGCAGTCAGAAATGTTGAATCTGAAACAGAGAAACACTTTAAGTGTCTAGAACAGAATAAAGAAACAACCTGAAACAAGTATCTGTAGGAAAGGAAGGACAGAGGCTTTACAGTATGGGTTGTGGGTTACACTGTAGCTAAGAAGAGCAGATTTTTTTCTCATATAACATAGTGACACTTCTAATGCAATTTTGGATTTGTTTTAGCTTTTAAATGCTTCATTAAATGGAAAATCAAACATTTCCTTTGCTAGGCACTTCTACACAACTTCGTGTTCTTAGTGAGTCCAAGCAGTTCAGCCATGTGTAAGGAATATGCCTTATCATTAAGCAGTCTTGCTACATCTGAGACAATTGTTACCACGTTTGCATACAACTGTAAATATACATATATTTACAGTCGTGTGTGTGTGTGTGTATATACATTAAAATAACAACCTTAATTAAACCATGTTGCTAGAACTTAGAGGTCCTTACTTCTGTAAGTTTTTTGTTTGTTTGTTTGTTTTTGTTTTGTTTTGTTTTTAAGGCCAGTTTCAGTTTTACTCTGCACAGGTTGCATGGAACTGTCTGCTGCTATTCATGAGCGTAACCAATCCAAAAATACCTAGCTTGAGACTATACAAAAATAATAACTATTACTGTCTTGAATTTTTGCAAAGTAATCTAATAGTATGAATGTATGGAAACAAAAACAATATTATCCAAAATAACACTAAGAGATGTTCAGAATAAAATATATCTTTTCTAAACAGAATTATATATTTCCAGTTGAATATGAATTAGCCACAAATTTTTTCCTTCACCATAAAGGAGAATTTTTCAGAAGTGTGTTGACCGATATTTACTCTACTAAAAATACAGAGATTGGCACCTCCAAATGTGTTACTTAAATTTATGCAGGGCTTTGTGGGTGTCAGAATTATCCAAAAATATTATTGATTTATAAGGCTATTTGTAATTAGGAGACTGAATCTTTCAATTACATTTCATGCTTAGCACCATAGAAGTAACAAAAGAAAAAAGGAACATTGAATGTATTGAACAGACTTGCAGAAAACTCCTTTTGTTTCCATTTTCACACTTCTTTTCTGTCTCGTGTATTTGATTTGGTGCCAGATGATAAAATATTTAAATTGGAACGAAAAAACTGTCTAGAACTTGATAGGCAAGAGGGGAAAAGAGAAAACTTCCCAGTGGCCCCGCTCCAGAAGGAGACAAAGAAGCCAGCAGTGCCCCAGACTGGCTTTAGCAGAACACTTCCTTCGGACAGAATTAAAACAGGGTAATCCTACTTGTTAAGCAACTTAATTTACTCGCCTTGAAAGCTAAATGAATAGGTTGTCTGGTGCATGAGAACCTTATGAATGCACCGTTAGTAGCACAATGGTGTCGCAGAGAGGCACTTGCACTGGGCATGGTGCAGCAGTGCTTGGCAGGCGCTTGTGCTCTGCAGCACGTCCCTTCCTAAAGGCTGGTTCTCCCGTTGTGCTGGTCTTTCTTCTCCTGGGGGATCCCAGGCACTTGTTAGCAGAGCAGAAACTTGTTCGTCTCTCAAGACCATATAAAAGGTGTTATGCTTGAATTAACTAGCCAGATTCTGGTTTGATTGTTAACTTAAATACGTTAAGCAGCAGCATCTCTTAAGTGAATTAAATTCCCCTTTCCCACATCCACTGATACCAGTACCGTGAAAATTCCAATCCAGACGAAGAATCGTTACGGTTGGCAGTATAATGGTCAAGTGCTCAAGAGGAGCACTTTCTGTTTTGTTTTTGTTTTTTTTCATGCACAGCAAATAGCATTTTGGTGCTCATTAATCTGTCTCCCCTGACTTTTGTCATTTCTGAAATCTGAGATACAGTGTATGAAAAGGTAGATCATAGTTACAGACACGTAGGAAAGGCATTAGTTTGGGTTTTGGGGAAGGGTGACGTTACTTCTTCATTTCCCATTCCTTAGCCAACTCTGAGGTGGTATTTTCTGCTTCCATTTGCAACTTTTCTACTGTGTTATTGTGATGAAAACTGAAACTAGGATGGGAGAAATAACTTATCTGATATTAAGTCATGCTGCAGCAGCTCAGTTTTGACCCTGACTTGTTGCTTCTTGTGTGGTACAGTTAAGATATTTTTTTTTAATTGAAATGCTTTGATAGAATAAAGTTTATAGAACTCTAATATGTGTAATAACTAGAAACTCATTTATTTCTTGCCGTCAAAAAAAAATGCAGGCAAGCTGTATGCTGAAACTTAAAGAAATCTGTATAGTAAGCTAATGAATTCTAAATGGGAATGTTTTAACTTGTGATTGTTACTTTTGTTTAAAATCTGGGTAAGTTATGTTGCTATAAATAGATTGTCTAGACAATTTCTACAAGTCAATGAAGCAAAGTTGTCTGTCTTATTGTATCTCAGAGTAGCTAATAGTTAAAATGTATGAACTAGCTCCAAAGCAAAGGCAAGTGGTGCAGGATTTCCATGAGATCTTACTGACCTTTTTCAAGGCAAGAGGGAGAGGGTCAAGTTCAAGATTCTTTTTGTATAACACAGTCCTAGCCTGAAAAAAAAAAAAAAAAAACAGCAGCTCTTTCTATGGGGAAGTAACATCCTTCTCTAAATGTAGATTCTGATCTATTAACATAAAATCTTTTCTCTCACTTAAAAATGTTGGGTAAAGAAAAAAAGATAATTATTTTATGGTTCTTGGGTGACTGATACCAAAAAAATTTTTTTTTCTGCATATATAATTTAACAGTGAATATGAACTGGAAGTGGTTTGTTTGTTTAAAAAAAAAAAGTCCGGAGAATGTAAAACTAAAACGTATTCTCCATCCCCTCATATTTTTATTTTTTTTTCAATGTTAAAAAGCTGAATGCAGTAGAATATATGTTCAGAACCATATTGATGTAAAATAGTTCCTTGTGTTTGTGTACTTGTTCTTGATTGTCTCGGCACACTGCAGAGATGTGCTTCTTATTATATGAAGGCTGAGATGCATAGGTAAAAGTGTCTAGTTACTGCTGTGGTGATGTTTCGTTGTTGCCTTTTTTTTTGTTAAGACCTTTTAAAGATAAAGACCTTTTAAAGAGAAGCAAGTTCCTGCATGTTTGAGCTTGTTTCTTCTTATAAACCTGTCTTAAAAAACAAATGGAAACCCATGAGATTTCATAGGGTTGTCTGAAAACTAGGTGTCACGTGGAATACTAAAGGGCAAATGCATTTATGCTTCTGAAGACAAATACATGTACAATTACTTAGAAGGGCCCACTGAAAATTTTGGAGTGAAAATAAATAGAAATTAGACAATTAATTTCTTGAGATGTTTTCACTATCTATCTAATGTATTCTGAATTTCCTTGCAAATGTTGCTTAGCAGAAAAGCAGTTGAGGAAATGGGATGAAAACTGGAGGTATTTTCTCTTTGCAAAGAAGGAAGGGCTCCTTATGATTCCCAGAATGGCTCTTTCATCTGGTTGAGTTGTTAAGGCAGCACCATGCACTCTGGGTTTAGATTCAGAGCCTAGTGGCATCATCAGGTGTCTTTTTGCCACCTTTAAAGAAGAGATAGGCTTCGTTAATCAGCAGCAATCCTGCTGGTTGTGTCTCTACTTACGACATGCTAAATTATCTTCATTATTTTATTCTGTAAAGTCTGTATTTTGTTTAGTCTGGTTTTGTTTTTGTAACATGTATACATGTTTATTTTTTTCTTAATCAGCAGAAAGCCCAGCTGCTGTTGCCAGAACATTGCTCTTCACACAGCCCAAGAAAGGCGCTTGGGCTGCAAGCCAGCAGTTGTGCTATGCTGTTGTAATTCTGTGTGCATTTGGAGGGAGGGTCAAGGACTTACATCTCGGAGTTTAAGAGGAAACAGGCCAAAACTGGCAGTGTAGGTTTGCCATCAATAATGTCTAAGAGCTGGCAGTTTTCATATGGATTTGCTGTAGGCTGCCTAATCAGCTGTCCCTCTGGTTAAAAAACACAAGACTTCAATTTGGGTAGTGTTACTAAAAATTAAAGCAAAGTGCAAAGAAAGGTTTTATACTTCCAAGCATTTCTTTGAACATTTCTCCGCATCTAGGACAGACTTTAGACAATTTTACAAAAAAGCCGTCCTAAAAATAAAGTGAAGAATAAAGTGAATTGAACAGAATTTCTTTGGACACATAAGGGGGAAAGAGATAGGCTCATGCTCTCTTTTTTTATGTTCAGGCCACATGTGTTATGCATCCCTTCACTAACAGCTTTTCTATTTTCTGATCAAAAAATAGAATAGGTATGCTTTTTGCAGTTTAATTCTACAGTCTATTCAGGTGTATTGGGTGCGTTGCTTATATTTTGGTCAGTATAAGCTGTTAACAGCAGCTAAAACTCTACAGATGAGTTTTCATTTTCAGGTTCTCACTCTCAGCTGTTTTGTGTGTTTGTGTGTAATATTACATTTCTAAATGGAAGATTAAACATGCAGGTGTTAAAAAGTTTCTACTTGGAGAAATGTGAGTCTTTGCTCGTACTTTCTCAGTAAAATCTATCCCAAAACCAGCTATTAAATATCTGTTTGTCTAGGCTTATTTTCAAATCTTTGCATTTGAGTCCTTGAGTTTCTGCTGTATTTTTGTACTGATGGAATGGAAAGTGTTCCTTGTTGGCCAGGTCTGTCTGGGAAGATTTTTTTCTTGATCTCACTAGAGTAAGTTCTCTTTTTCCTTTTTTTTTTTTCATTTTTTCTTTTAATCATAGTATGTGTCTGTGTGAAGTTGTGCTCCTTGTGTTTTGTACTTCATACCGTAACTGTTAGAATCACAGAATCACAGAATTTCTAGGTTGGAAGAGACCTCAAGATCATCGAGTCCAACCTCTAACCTAACACTAACAGTCCCCACTAAACCATATCCCTAAGCTCTACATCTAAACGTCTTTTAAAGACTTCCAGGGATGGTGACTCCACCACTTCCCTGGGCAGCCTGTTCCAGTGTCTAACAACCCTTTCAGTAAAGAAGTTCTTCCTAATATCTAACCTAAAACTCCCCTGGCGATGCAATTAGCCAGGCACTGTTTTGTTTGTTTGGGAAACTTCAGGTGACTCTCTCTCACCTTCGTGTTAAAGTGCCTTTTCACTTCTCTGAAACCTTTTAATAGAAGAAGAACCTGACTAAAATTAATCTTGTGCTGGGTCTGCTTTCTGACATGTGGAAAGGGTTGGTTTAAATAAATAATAATTACAAAAAGCTCTGATGACCACGATGTGCTTTCAGTTTGGCTAACTCTTTACTGAAATCATACAGCAAAGCAGACTGCACTCCCTGATGGGTTTGTCCAATATGTGATTACAAATTTAAAAACCAACAATCTTATGATAGTGGATGGCAATACCACAGAATTTGGTTAAAATCTCTTCCAGCTTCTCATGTAGCTCCCTTTCTTCTGACTCCTTTGGTGTATGATGTTACATTTATACCCCGATGACATTGGTCACAGCAGTCCTTTTTGATAGCCTGGTACAGTAAGTTACTCCTCCTTCCCTCCCAGCTTACCCTTTAATTACTACCTGTCACAGGAATGTCTGTGAAAGTGAATAATGTGTACGGAACAACCCCTGTGGCTACCCTGAAGGGAGCTGGGAACAATGCTGCTCAAGCTGTGTGCTGTTATTAAGGCTCTTTGCTGCAGACAGCCTGAAAGTGTGATGTGCCTAGTGTAATACGCCCAGCACACTTGAAAGCTGTGATTTTACTGCTTGGAACAGAGGAGTAGAAACATTTTGATAAATGCTCCTTTGGTGAATATCAGTTTCCCGTTTTAAACCGTGCAGATTATTAAGGTTCTTGATATTTAATGGTACTTAAAGGAGCGGTCCCGTCATGCTGTTTGTATCAAGAGCAACACCCATACAGGGTAAAATGTTTAATATTTACCCAGGTTTTGATACAAATTTGCTTTGATCTTGCCTGTGTTTTTGAAAGCCTGACTTTGTGAGTGAAAAAGTCTTAGCTTACTGCTTTCATATGTAAATTATAATTTTCTGTCTCAGTTGCACTCACCAGGAAGGATGTTTTATGTGGAGGTGATTGATGTATTATGTAATAGGGGAATGGTGTTTCCAAAACCTTCACCAAAGCTGTGGCACAGGAGTTGTTAAACACATCGCTTATATATTCATCCTTCCATATATAATATTTTCTGTGAAAACAGCAAAAGGAAGTTCAGTTTAAATTCTAGATGCAGCTAGTAAAAACACAGTAACCTAACTTTCTTGGAAACTGCGTTTTGAGGAAAGACCACCTAAGACAGAAAGGAAACAGCTTAAAGTCTTCTGGCATCTTTCTAATCCTCTCCTGCAGATAAGCACTAACACCATTTCCCCCTAAAAAAGGGTCCAGTATTTCGTAGTTCTGTTGGAAACAGAAGCGCTACAGAGGACTGTGATCCATTGGTGGTATGGGGAAACAGAAGTGATGTCAGTGCAGGCACTTTGTACAGCTGAGAAAGCATAATCACCTTCTAAGCGACTGAGGTTCGTTTCTTTTTAAAATCAGCCTGTATAATAGAAATCTAGCTGTGAACTACATTTGTATGTTTCAATAAATCTCTCTTTCCAGTGTAGGTGGTTTACAGGTTGCTAAAGTTGATGTAACTCACTTCCTCATCTCCTCATATTATCTTCTGTCATAATACCACCTCTGTAAATCAAGTTAGCGGAATGAAACTGTATGTTCAGGTGCCTGTTCTTTAGTTTCTGGTTTGACGTTTAAGATAGCACTCCGAAAGGAAATAGAGCCCAGGCGTTAAGTCCAAGGTGACAGTTTCTGCTTCAGAAATAGTCTGTGGTATAAATTCAGAAGAGCACATTGCGCTTGCTTTCTTCATTCTTTCAACTTTTGGGGGAAATAACATTTTTTTCCTTCTCTCTCTTAATTTCTTGGATGTAGGTTGATATTTCAGCATAAATGAAGAACACGAAGAGAGGAAGTCTGTGTAGCTAGTTCAGAGAGCCCTTCCTCTCATGCCTCTACATCAGTGCATGTGCCAGACACAACACTTCATGTGTCCTGAAAATACTGGCTTCAGTTCTGAAAATACTAGCTGCAGTATTTTCAGAATTCAACAGGATATTTTGGCAGGGAAAGATAGCAGGTGGTAGTGGAACATTTCGGAAACATGGTGAACAAGCTCCTCTTCTTGTCTGCGACAGACGGACTCCTCCCTCTGGGAGAGGAAGGCACAAACATATACTAGAACAGAACTATAAAACATCAAAGCTTTAATTAGGGAGGAAGGCTATTACACTAGTTAGATGGCTTCTTCTAAATCTACTCTTTACCAAAAGTTATTTCTGTTTTGTGTAATACAGTGTAGGAACATGGAAGTTGAAGTGTGAATGTCTTTAATTGGATCAAATCCTATTAACCTGTGAGTTAAATCTTGGCTCTTCTATTCTTTGCAGTGTGTTTTCAGAGGCAGATGTATTTGCAAAGTTCATGGAGGCTGATATTTGGCGTTTGATGGCAGCTCTCAGCTTATAGCAATTTGTAAGCCACTGCGCCTCTGCCGTGCAGCTAATTCTCACAGTAGTGAGGTATCAACAGTAATGCAATACTAATACATTTCCTGCTCGCTGAATTTTCCCTGTCTGGATGTTCAGATACAGTATTTTGAGCTGTATTTGCTGTATTTCTCACAGAAGCTGTGTGGACAACTGCAGACAGTTCTGTGACAACTTAAGGGAAGAAAAAAAAGCCAGTTCATCTTGTGGTGTATCTTCTTATCATGTCTCTTGTGCTTTCTACATGCCATTTGCTAACAGCCACAGATTCTGCAGTGCTTGCTTCATGAAGCCTGCTTGAGAAAGTGAGACTCTTCACCATAAGATTGTAAAGAAATCTTGTCATGTGCAGTAAACAGAAGTTATTTTTAACCATACCTTGGTTACTAAAGCAGTTCTAAAGTATGGTGGGACACAGGCCTCAGTGCTCAAACCCTAAATATAAAATAATTGTTTGCATATTTTCAGATTACATGGAATGGTAATTATAATATGGCTAGAGCCTGGAACAATTTGGAGGAAAGTTTACGGTTCATTTTCAGAAATGGAATCTCTCTACTGACAGAGGGGACGTTGTACTCTGCCAATAACATACTGCTTCCTGTCAGCCTGAATGCTTGTTGTCATTTTTCATTTCTGCCAGTTGTGAGCAGCATTGGATGCAGTCCAAGGCAGAGCATTATCCATTAGTCACAGGTGGAGAGCACTGCGAAGTGACAGATATGAATGTATGAAGCAGAGATGTGTGGTAGGAGTATTTCACTGTATATACTATTTTTGGAGCTCGTGGCATGCACAGCTGAGCACTGTTCTTGACAAAGGGAAATATATTTGCCTCTTTTACTGTACACCACGTTTATGGACTGTGATTGTAGTGAGAGGTAATTGGACTTTCCTAGTGCAATGTCTGTGCAAATTGTACTGCTTCTGCATCAGAGAGCCTCTGTGGAAGCATGGCATTTACTTTTCTCATGCAAAATGGCATCTGTATATGGATTAACTGTAATGTTAGCTGTTTTGATTGTTTGATGGTATTGTGGGGATTTTGTGTTGTTCCCTCCCCCCCCCCTTTGATTCTTTGAATCCTGAGTTGACTGACTCAAACTAGTAAGAGAAGAGATGATCAAACCTGCTTTTGGTCTTCCTTAGGCAAGTACTTCAAACAGACATGACAGCCAAAATGTCCTGACTGATCCACTTCAGCCTCTTATTCTGCCTTGAGCTCTTACTCTGCCACGAGTCCTCAGTGGTCACAGATCATATACTGTTTGCTCACTGCCTGGTTAAATCTGTCCTGAAACAGAAAGAGAATAATACAGTAGCTGTTTTGACATGTAGATGTACAGAAATCAATTCTTTATATTAAATACCTTCAATATGAAGCAAAATTTCTGACTTTGGAAGGAGGTTAAAACTTTGCTACTGTGAACACTTCCCTTTTAAAGAGATTATTTCAGTTATTGTACTCAATCAGGTAGTCACATCTTGTTCTGCCTTAGTATCTGTTACGCTATCACAGCCAATTAGAGTGAATGTAAGAGGAAATCCCTTGTACCAAGTTTGGACAGGGTGCCTACTGCTGTTCTTTAGTTGGTAATGTTGTTTCTGGAGAGGCAGTTATTTGACATCATGCTTGCGCTGCGTTCTGCAATAGTATCACGAATCATTTTAAAGAGTCGAAAAGGGAAATACAACTCTTTTACATGGACCATTTGGAAGCACTTACTGTTTTTACAAGTGGTACTAATTTGTCAACCTGGTATAAAGCAACAATTTGCAAGATTAGAATGGCAGGCCAGTCTTTCTTGCAGGTATTGGAAATAAGGTAAAATTGCTGTGGATTCTCTCCAATTAATCCATTTTTAGTGACTTGCTTTTTAATGTACTGCAATCAGTATTTAGAAGGCAAGTTTGACATGTAATGAACGAAATAATGTTCTTTCAGCGGTGTGGCAATTTTTCATCAAGATGCTACAAGGAAACTGACAACTGCCGTGTTGGGTTTATAGAATGAATTACCTGGGGAGAGGGTTTCAGGGACTGCGGAAGGTGGGGGGCTGCTCACCCCATGTAACTTGCCTAGTGAAAGAGTGTCAGTTAGTGTCTGACATCTGTGAAATCAAGTCGTGCTGGACAACTTTGACAGGTAAACAAATGAGTATACCATCAAATGGTGGTGCTTGTACATTTGGGAACATCTAGGAGTTAGATTGTCCTAGAGGAAAATACCTGATATTTCCCACTTTGAGGAGAGGCATTGCAGAGATTACTCCAAGATTAAACAATTCTGTAACAGTGAGGTAAAATCCTGCCTGAGCAAAAATGAGTAAGGTTCAGGTATGACATTTTCACAACCACCAAACTATTTCCAGCTGTTGCAACAGACAGGCCTGGATTCCTTTGTGGGACTGGTTGGTGCAAAAAAGAACTTCTAGAATCTTATAAGCTTTCTTCTGTTTAACTTGGTTTTCATAACATAAAGCATTTCATTTTGTCTTACAGTCTATTATACACAGCATGTTAATTATATATCTGCT